>NW_003307562.1:861147-938017 GCF_000143455.1 Volvox carteri f. nagariensis
GGTGCGCTGGCGGCGGCTTATGTGGCAGGGGACCACGTGGGCTATCTGCCTCCCGCTGCCGGCGGCACAGGCCCCGCGGCGGGTGGTGGCGGACAGCAGGCGTTGGGGCACATTCTGTACATACGGGACTCGGCCAGTGAGGCGGATTCCGACCAGGAGCTTGATGAGGACTTAGATATATGATATATTTATCTGGAAAGGACTCGAAAAAACTTGTAAAGAAATTAAATGACGTGTGAAAATAAGAATTTAGATGAATGCATGCTATGGCCTATCTAGGCTTTCAGTTGAGGAATTTAGGGGGTCGGTGAGAAGTTTTTTTCGTTTTGGAGGGAGGGGGAAGGGAGGGAATATGCATCGTTACGGGGCATCGTGTGATGCGTAAAAGGATGATATGCCGAATGTTTTTTAATTGCATGTCAGAAGCTCCACCACCTGCGCAGCCCCGGACAGGCACGCACAGTGCCCGGACGGTGAGGAGAGCTTGATCAGGACTTCAAAAAGAGGCCATAGCCTAATTTGGACATTTCCATGGAGGCGGCGTACACAGTGCTAACGGGGGATATATAATCTATAGATTGATGCCTTTGCTCCACAAAGCTAATTTCACCCCCGATGAATGATAAAATCCCTATAGCGCCTTTGGTTTCGGGGCGCGTGTAATGTCGTACGACGTCGTACATAGGTTCCGTACGCATGGCCTTGAATGGAAAAAGGCACGTAACGCGGATCTGATTTCGGCGGATGCAAAACGGAGCGAACTGCGGATTTGAGTTTGCTTCCATGAGTAGGGAAGTCTGCTCCACGTTTCTTCCCCTGGCCCTGTGAATTCCATCATCCGTGAATGCGAGGTTGTATACAAAGGAAGATATCGGAGGATATATTACTAAATTGGAGGATATTTTTAAATCGGAGGATGTATTTTTTTTAAATCGGGCGTGGATTCTTGCGGATTCCAAAGGGCGCAGGATATGCACATGCACCGCAGGCATCGCGCGAGAGGACGGACGCTGCCCCCAAGCGGATGAGATGTTTTCAAAAATCTCAGGGTGATCTCCTTGCGATTCTCTCCTAGAGGTTTAGAGCCTGCAGGGAAAGTGGCGCGGAGATCCCCGCCCAGGGCGTTTGTCCACGATGCATAAAAAAAAGGAAGAGCAGCTTTGTCTCCTGGATTTTCGCGTCGCGTCGTTAACCAACAATTAATGCTGGCCCCACAGAAAAGGCCCGAAAAGGGCAGGTTAGTTTTAGCGGTTGGAGTAACGGCACCCAGCACGGCGGGTTTGTGGTGACAGTGGAAGTACCAGGAAGTGGAAGAGCCCACATGCACACGCGCACATGCGTGAGTGAGTGCTGCGTGTGCATGTATAATATTCAGGGTTTCGCAGGGTAGCTGCCACGGGCGAAGGTACACACGTCATAATATTCGATGCGGCGGGGGCGCGGAGGCCTTGCCAAACAGAGTCCTGCGGTTTGACGCCCACCCTCCCGCGTCTCCCGTAGAGCGCGAGGCAGTTCGACACACGTTCCTTTTTGGAGCACAAGACGACGTTTTTGTTTTTGCATGGCTCCTGTATCCTGGCTTGTAACTTTTCTCCTTCCCCTCCTGGTTGAAATGCGTTTGATGTTTTGACGATGCCTCCTTTCCGCCTTCCACTCGATCCGCCTTTGAGAGACATACGAGGATGGGTAACGTCGGTAACATTTTTCTGTTGTAAAATTGCCTTCGGAGGTGGGTTATCTGTGGGTTAGGGTCGGTGGGGCCGGATCGAGAGCGCATCTCCTCTAGTCGAGAGCGTCCGGACTGAACACACATCCGGAAGCGTGGCGATCTCAGCAAACAAGTACGCTTGAGGTGGCAAATGGCTAATAGAAAGTGCTGCTTGTTTAAGATCTGTGGGGTGAGAAAGAGATAGAAAAGGAGAGTCCTGATGTGCCGTGTGTGCTGGCATGCTGGCTCGACGTCACGGCGGATACGAGGCGTCTGGATAGCTCTGGATAGCTCTGGATAGCACGGGCTCCGGCGGCATGTCATTTCTACCCATGGCCCGGACAGCCTCAGGCAGCTGCAGACCGACCCCGAGCCACTCCCCTGCCCAGCGGCATTTCGGAGGGGGAACGGGACGCACGAACAACCCCCTGCACGGGGACCTGCACGGGACCCCTAGCTGGGCACATCCAGGGACTGCAGATGGGATCAGAGTGAACCCCCAACCCCACCCCCACCCCGGGCCCAGATCTTGTTACGTTCCCGCTTGGCCTATAACAAGCAACAGCTCCCCAATCTCATCCAGGTTGAGGAGTTGTCTTGAAGTACGCGCAAACGTCATCTCCACATGCGCCCTTGGTACTCCAGAACATCCCCCACCCCGACCAGGACCTACAACCTTCGCAGCATCTGTGGATTTGACGGCCGTTTGATATGAGGTTCGAATCGTAGGCTTTAGATGGACGCCTGCCTACCCTGACCTCTCACAGCCAGCGAGGTGGTACCTGCGCTGTGAACATCTGCTAAGGAATGGCCGCCAGTGCGCACCCCTGCCGCAACCTCGTTGCATTACTCGCTGCCACCAACCACTGCACCGCCGCGCGGCAAAATCCGTTGGCAAGGGATGGGCCCACGCAAGCACGCGGCCACCTGCATTGCCATGCACGGCCCGTCGTGCAGAAGACGTCGTGCATGTTCCGGAAGATGAGGTTGCTTCCTGCTAGAGTACTTCCGTTGATGACAACGTTTGAGCAGCGTGGCCTTGGATGACGGACTATAGCTCATGACAACACTTCGGTGCGGAAGAATGTCCTCAGGTTACGCGGTACGGCAAACGGTATGCATCCGTGAACCGTTCGGATCCCTTGTACTGTAACTCATTCGTTTATCCACAACATTGCGCAACAGTGTACAGCAGTGTACGGCAGTGTACAGCAGCGTCTTTTCCTGGTGGTCATTAGATGGACCGTGATGCCCTGCCCGCCTCCGCTTCCTCGGCGGCCCACTCGTCCAAGAGAGAGACGCCAATCACCGGTGGCAGCGGTGGCGTGGGAACGGGGCGGGTCTACCTTAAGGAAGGGAGCCGCGGAGGAGACCTAGCAAGTTATGGACCTTCTACTCAAGATGATAGGGGTGGTGGACGTACTGGCATTGCCTTCGCCACGTAGCCTTTGACACCGCCGACATCGCCGACGCCGCCGACATCGCCGCGGTTATCATCTCCTTATCGCCACCGCCATCGCCGCCATCGCCATTGCGGCCGCCGCCGCCGGCCCTTGGCGCCCCCCCTGCTGCCTCCGCCGCCTGTGTCCCCGCCCTTGCCTCCGGGGCCTTCACCTCTCCCGGCCTTCACCGCTGTCTCTACCCTCGCAGCTGCCTGCGCCTCCGCCTTTTCCTTCCTCATGCGGCGATGCAGCCGTCGCCGCCACCATAATGCTCGCGGCTTTATCGCCCCAATCAATTCCCGGTGTGGCGGGAAGCTGGCGGAAGACCGACAACTCCTCGAGGACGAACAGATGTCAGGTCACGCCCCGTCCTGGAGCTGTTTCAGTATACCGGGTAGACCTCAAAGGTTTGACCATTTAAAATCTGCTTGCAGGTACCCAGCTTATTGACTCAGTAATAGTGCACCTTGGGTTTTCGGTCTGCCTATACGAAACAGTAAATCGCTTGCGATTGAGCAAGCATGCCTGGGCCACACTGACTTTCAAAAGCAGCAAACAATCTGTTAGGCCACAACCGCCATGCCACAGCAGTGTGAGATAATGCGCCAAAACTCGAGTAAGATTCAATTATGACGGCTCAGATAGAAGTAGTCCAACTGGTCGTTAGATGGCCGCCGCGTTCTGTGTGTCAACGAGCGCCGCTTCGTTTCGAGGACGTTTTCTGCTAGGGTGGGTTCGGGTTCATAGCTTCCACTCCTGGTCCGCTATGCTCCCGGCCCTGTAAGGACAGCCCGGGAGTCGGTAACGGTTGGAGGTTGGGATGCGAATGGACGACGGCGAATACGGAGGGTCGTGAAGAAGGTGAATGAGGGAAAAGAGGGGGTCGCAGAGGTCAGTTGCGGGGATAGCTATACGTGCATCCTCCTCTTTCAATTTGGTTTGCAATTAACCAATTTTTGTCTTACAGGGCCTTTCTTAACATGAAGGCATCTTGAGCAACAGGCTAATGATGCTAATGCTTGGTGTATGCCATGCTTGGGCATAGCGCCCTTTCGCTCCTTTTTGTTTTTCCTGGCTGAACCGAAAAGCCCACACCGTATGAGTGCAGAAGATCAATTATACCATTAGCACGATTCATAGACTACCCTCGACCATGAATCTATATACTATCTTTGGCCCTATCTAAGATTAGGTAGATAGCTCGCGCCAATGCCCGCAGATACCTCTATGGCAGGGCAAATGCAGGCAGTGAACGAACAGACGGCGTTGCAGGGGCCAGATCTATCACCGCCGCTGCCGCATACATCCAAGCACTGTACCGGCAGCAGCAGCAGCAGCAGCAACACAGGCGCACAGCCGAACAGCAGCACAGCAACACAGCAGCACAGCAGCACAGCCGCACCGCAGCACTGCAGCACAGCAGCAGCACAGCAGCAGCACAGCCGCACAGCCGCACAGCCGCACCGCAGCACCGCAGCACAGCAGCAGCGCAGCAGCAGCACAGCAGCAGCACAGCAGCAGCACAGCCGCACAGCCGCACAGCCGCACCGCAGCACCGCAGCACAGCAGCAGCACAGCAGCAGCACAGCAACACAGCAGCACAGCCACACAGCCGCACAGCAGCACAGCAGCACAGCAGGAGCACAGCAGCAGCACAGCAGCAGCACAGCAGCAGCACAGCGGCACAGCAGCACAGCAGCAGCACAGCAGCAGCACAGCAGCACACAGCAGCAGTGCAGCAGCAGCACAGCAGCAGCACAGCAGCAGCACAGCAGCAGCACAGCCACACAGTCGCACAGTAACACAGCAGCAGCACAGCCGCACAGCCGCACAGCCGCACCGCAGCACAGCAGCACAGCAGCACAGCAGCACAGCAGCACAGCAGCACAGCAGCACAGCAGCACAGCAGCACAGCAGCACAGCCACACAGCAGCACAGCAGCACAGCAGCACAGCCACACAGCCGCACAGCCGCACAGCCGCACAGCCACACAGCCACACAGCCACACAGCCACACAGCAGCACACCAGCACACCAGCACAGCAGCACAGCAGCAGCAGCCCAGCAGCAGCCCAGCAGCAGCATAGCAGCCCAGCGGCAGCATTGCAGCCCAGCAGCATTGCAGCCCAGCAGCATCAGCACAGCAGCAGGATCAGCACAGCAGGATCAGCACAGCAGGACCAGCACATCAGCACAGAAGCTCGAAGAGCGAGGTACAGTGGCCTGCGAAAACTCGCCTACTATGGCCCCTACACAGGCATCCCAGAGCCGCTCCCCTGCCCAACAGCACCTCTCAAGGTTGAATCCTAGGCATCCCGCGAACGCTGGGGACCACGGTAAGGGTCCCCGAACGCGCAATTAATGAGCCCGACCGTCCCTATTAGCCAAACACCATTAGGAACCCCACCTTGTGGATAGCCGAGGGCTCTCGAAGGCTCTAGAAGCTTGCCTGTAAGTCATGCTTTCTTTCAAGTCGCTTTGAAGGTACATGCTGTGGTTTCGCCTGTCAAAATGATATTTTTCCCTGGGAGAGCTATGCAAGAATCCGATTGTCTGTACTATTTGTATCATCATAAAAAAATGATAGCATCTGGCTCAGCTAAGCAGGAGCGAGCAAGTTGCGCCTGACGCGTGCTGGATAGCTTGTTGGCCAATTCGTCGTCCAGACGCTGCTCAAGCTTAGCTACGTGACAATAAAGCTGTTTTCTTTTCCACTCATTCAAATGGATGAATTTGCATCCTCCCAGTTGGCCGACGGGGCGGGAAGAAGGCGCCAACGACTTCCTTCTGCGTGCGCTACGCCAAGACGGCCTGACAGGGAGAATTTTCCAGCTTGCCAGCCGCTACAATGTTTTAATATTACAGTATTCATTATTATAATTGTTATCTGGGAAGTTAATTCTGGTTCTGGGGCCTGTAACATCTCGTCTTAGGCGGTTCGGTCTGGCCGAGACGCAGCGACAAATCCGTCCGTACCGATCGGATCAGCAGTAACACCGCGCAAAGTGCTCATAAGACAGCGTTTTCTTAAGCTAAATTTAACTTGATATCTGTTTGATTATCCTTCATGGCCAGGTAAGCGAACTCTCTTACACGACCAGTTCGGTAACATAGCATAGTCATAGGGCATCCATTCATCACGCCTGATTGTTTTTCTTCTATTATAATCTAACCGCTTTATGAATTTGTGATTTCTGCATTCAACGCGCGACCTGCGCTACCCTCGAGCAAAATGCCTCAAGGTGCCGTGTTTGCTGCCTCGCGTCCAGAACGCTCCATACCAGGTCAGGCTAGTTCAGGAGCTAACGAAGTTCCTGAATTTGGCGTCATCTGGTCGATCGTCGAATCTGATTCGTCGCTGGCAGAGGGCCTCCCAACGGCAACGTTTTTGTGGAAGTCGACTGCAAGCCTAGGCCTTCACTTCAGTTCACTTGGGCGTTCTGGGTGCAAATGAGATGTTGCCCAACGAGGCAGGCAGTGCGGTGAGGAATCGCGCGCGAGGATAAGACGTCTTGACTTGCTCGACCTTGACTACTGATCGATCGTGCTCCAGCTGAAAAGGCCAGGCGCCAAAAACAGCGCATTGAATGCACTGGTGCTATCGCATTTCAGCCTTGCATCGTGTCGACAGGTGCTGCTCCTAGAGCATTATAGGATAGCAGCATTCTGAGCAGCACGCACGCAGCTAGCAGGACGAAGTGCAGCCAACTAGAGCCAACTGACGCTTCCGACAGCGCTGTTGCAAATTATCAAGTCAAGGCATCATGTGTCTGCTTTAGGTCTGATGTAGGTGAGAAATAATCTGCTTCAGTTAGTTTTTTAGGCATGAGTTGCGGTCACGGTCATAATTGCGATATCGCAAAGCCACGTCCGGTCTATCATAAGCATTACTTCTACTGCGAATGCCTTGATGGTGGATCGTGCACAGATCGTGCTGGAACGTATATGGTCCCACCGCAACTCTATGTCGTTCCCTTTGGTCGTTAGTATCCTTTCCTGTCACTTGCTTTGTCTGAAGTGCGAGGTAGGATGGTGCTTGTAGGTGATCTGGCAGGCCTTGAGCCCTCGGCTCGTATTTTGGTGGGTTGCAGGTACGGGGAACACACCCACGACCATGTATAACACACACACACACACACACACACACACACACACACACACACATCGTGCACAAGGAAAGGGGAGCGGATCACTGGGCACGTAATACTGCCCACTAAATAACTGAACCAAGGCGCGCACTGTTCATACAGCAGTCCAGCCAGGGCCTCGGGAGAGAAGCACAGGCCAGCAATTTACCGTTATTACAGCGTCCCTGCGTCAACTAACTTAACAACCCTGCATTCAAGCTGTCGCTGCTGTCTGTTCGCACACCCATGCAGCAGCTGCAACAGCAACCGCCTCACGAGGGACTGGAGCAGCCCCCTTTCGCCCAAGCCGTATTTCTGGACGGCGGGGAGCGTCAGCAGCAGCAGCAGCTGCAGCCGCCACCGCCACCGCCGACGCCGCAGCAGTCGCAGGATAATCAGTCGAAGGTTGCGGAACAGGTAAGGCACAGTTTATGGGCTCGGATGGGATTCGTTTGCCTGTCTGTCTGTCTGCCTGTCTGTCCAGGTCTCTCCCCCTCATCCTCCCACTCTTCCTACTTTCCCTGCACGTCTCCTGCGGCCTCAACGAGGGGGGCAGTTTCATCGTGAACATCGCGGCGGGTGGGTGTGTTTTGTGCCTACACAACGATTGCAACTCAAAACACTCTTTCGGGAAGAGTGATGCTACCACGCGCCCATTGATCCGCTCATGGGAGGACTTCTTATTGAAACATATATCGATTGTTTTACAGAGTGGGTGGCTTCTGGGCTATTTCTGGGCATGCATGTGGACAAATGCTAGCACTATGGAGTGGCCCGCATGGCGGGAGGCGCCCGCAGACTTTCGCCTGTGGGTGACTGGCGGGTCGGAAGCCAATACACTACTAAAATCCTCCTCCTTCAACGTGAGGGGTCCTTCCCGAAGGATCCTTTGGTCACCCTTTGGGGTGGCAGGGTTGACAACAAACTTAGTCTACCCCCGCTGGGGTTTCCCAATGGATGGAGGGGCTTTGACACCCATATATCTTTATGGCTGGCCTGATGCCCAGCAGCCCCACTTCGTTACTACCCATGCCCTCACTTCCCCTTGCCGGGCATCTTAGTCATTACCCATGCCCGCTCACTTCCCATCCCGCGATAGGAGCACCCTGCGGCGGCACCGCCGGAACTGGCAGACGGCGACGACGACGTGGATTGGGCCGATGGCCTCGACGGCCTGCCTCTGCCTCCACTGCCTCCATTGCCTTCACTGCCTCCACTGCCTCCCCTGCAGCGGGCGCCGCTGCAGCTGCTGATGGGGCACTACGAAGCGCAAGAGCTGCCGGATGGGTCACCGGCACGGGATTACTTGGATTGGAACGATGAGCTGGAGCGGCTGCCGTTGCTGCCGCTTTCGCCGCTGCCAGAGCTCTCTCCTCCGGGGGTCCCACCGCCGCTGCAGGAGCACGAGCAGCCGCCGGAGAGCTTTCCAGCGGCGCCGCCGCCGCAGCAAACAACACTTATGTGGATTCCGTTTGGAGGTGACTCAGACTCGTACTCGGACGAGGACGAGGAGGGGGACGAGGACGAGGAGGAGGAGGATGAGGAGGGCACGGGGGAAGGCACGGGGGATGAGGAGGGTGAGGGTCATTGAGCCAAAGATGGCGACGCGGCGACGGCAGCGATCGCTACCAAGGTCCGCCCGGTCAGATACAGCCGGAAGGGCTTTGACATGCTGTCGGTTGATCACTTTAAGCACGCGACGGCGGTGCTGTGATGGATTTCGCTGCTTGTCGCCGCTGCTGTGTGTGCCACGTTGTCCAACCGCATTGTGTGCCGTCGCTACGGGGACAGCGATCATGGTGGCTTTTTTTACTTGGCAAAGGAGACCCCGGTGTGGCTGTTTTCTCCCGTTCATACGTATTCTGCCGAGGCTACAGTTGTGTGACGCGGCAACGGAACACCACTGCACTAATTTGGATTGTCGGAGAGTATTTAAACGGGCCGTGCGACGAGTCGTGGCAAAACGCCATGACGAAGTGTGATAGATTGTGAACCTGGTGATGGTCAAGCGACAAGGTGGGAAGGTATGTTGTGCGACGCATACTTGTATGATTTCCTACTAGTTTATCTCGTTGATGCGGATGTCCCGGGCATACGCAGCGAAAATGATGCGTTGTCACGCACGATATACAGGACGTAAGTTGCAAGTCACGTGGCAACTGTTTCCGGTAGCTACGACGGATTTACAACACGTCTTCATTACGATGGCGGTGGGGGGTGAGGGGTAATGGGTTGGCTGTTTAGCATCCAATTAGACTGATGTCGGGTAGCTAGGAGTGGCTTCGAATTTCGGTTACAATCGGTTACAACTGCTTTGGGAGAGCTTCTGGTTCTGAAGTTGTCATAGCTTAGGGCTGCTGGAGATTTGCGGTGTGACAAAGGATAAAAGGATAAAAGGATTCGACCTGTTTCCCTAGGGTTGCTGCGTTAGCTTGCTGTACATCAGCGGTCGGTACACCAGATGGTGATTGTTCTGCGCTAGGTACGTGTATGTGCACGTGTATGTGTGTGTGCGCGTGTGTGTGTGTGTGTGAAACATCTGGAGTTGAGTTATCCTCCAAAGGTGGTATGTGTGTGTGTTACATGGTTGGGGGGTGCGTGACCTGTAAAACTACCCATACGAACCGAAGGCCCAAGGGCAATACTACAACGCCTAAAAGCCACGGAGGAAAGGAAACACCGCACATCAGCCCAGACTAGCGTCCAAAGGGGGTAATTGAGTTTCGGTGAGTCCACATACGTTCCAACATCCTCGCCAGACGTGCGGGTTCCCATTGCATGGCCTCCAACATGCTCTGTTGATGATCGAATCCCTGTTCAGCATGAATATCATTATAGGCTGGGCATTCCAATAACACGTGTTTTTCATCCTCGATTCGGCTATTAGTACCACAACAGCGGCAAAACCGCTGCCCCCTGGGGACATGGTACTTGCCTCTTCGTGCTCTGTTTGCCTCCAGAGCCCAGCAACATAAACGAAACTGCATTAGCTTACGATGTGCTAAACGAGGAATGAAAACCTTAGCAGGTGTTGGCCACATGACGGCTGCGGCTCCCGAAAAGGGCAGCCCCATCCAGTGCTTATACTTCGCCATTTGCACTCCCGGTTGCTTCCCATCTGATGGGTACTCCTCTGGCAAGACAGTCAGACGCGTATGGTCCCAGCCGCTCATCAAACGCTCTCTTAGTGTCGTTATCATCGCTTCTTCGGGTAGAGGCCTACTCAACAACCAGTCAACACGCTCCTTTACCCCCATGACTTCTTGCGGTATTCCGCTCCAAATATTGCACTCCAAGATAGAAAACAGTCATAACATTGAGGTTCCCCAACCCTCCCATTCCGGGTTGGTCAGGGCATCGGTTATCTCCTGCCGTAAAACTGCATGAGCAATGGACCCCACTTGCTTTTGAAGGCGGTTCCAGAAACGGAGGATCTGTTTCACCATGTAATACTGTAAGGGGAGTTCAGCCAGCTCCGCATACAACAGCCTGTGGGATGGCCGTGCCGTCCCCACTACCTGCCTTATGAATAAAATCTGCAGCTGGACTGCGCTATCCTTCAAACAGGCTTCGAACATGCCCTCCGCAAGGTGTTGTAACATGCCAAGAAGTAGTGCTACTGTTAGCTCCCGACAGGGCCGTATCGGTTTCCTTTGGAGCTTGAAGTTATGGTCCGTATGGCCCCCTACAGCAGTTTTGTGAACGGCCCAGCTCTTCCTGCTCTCATTCTCCCAACCGTCATCCCCTCCCTGCTCAACTCATTTCCAACTTCTCCTTAACGGAGTTGCTTCGATTTGTTCGGTGCACCTTCCACTCCTGGTCCGCTATGCTCCGGGCCCTGTAAGGACAGCCCGTAAACGGATGGAGGTTGGGATGTGAATGGACGACGGCGAAGACGGAGGGTCGTGAAGAAGGTGAATGAGGGAAAAGAGGGGGTCGCAGAGGTCAGTTGCGGGGATAGCTAAAATCCGCCATGGCCCCCGGTGCAGCATCTTAATGTAATCATTTTATTTATCGGCTTTATAAACTTGATGAGCCTGGCGGCGTGTTCTGGCGGGCGCAGAATCAACATTAACAGCATCACAATTGGATTTTCTTAAGCATGGGCCGCGTTATCCGTGCGCAAACAAAGAACACGTGCGAGACGGATGAAGATAAAAAGCTAACCCGAAGGATTGCCCGCAACCAAATGGACGAGGACGCTGATAGACGCCGATGTATATGTCTTGTGCGCTCTGCTTGAGGGCGGAGCATTTCACGCATCAGGCAAAGGGTAGTGGTTTCACCCTAAATATTCTGCTTCGTATTTGCGGGGTCAGATTTCGTTACAGGCAGATGTTTAACTTCAAACCTACATACGCCTGGCGCAGCGTGTGCTGAGCTCGCTGCAGATCTACATGTAGCATATTGGCCGATTCAATGTCCAACCGCTACCTACGCTTGGCGCATGATATCAAGACTTGACGCTTCAAGTTTTCCTACGGTGTCATACCGGACGCGACATCTTTCTTGCCGTTTGGGCATTAAAAGGCG
Source organism: Volvox carteri f. nagariensis (assembly GCF_000143455.1). Lineage (NCBI taxonomy): Eukaryota > Viridiplantae > Chlorophyta > Chlorophyceae > Chlamydomonadales > Volvocaceae > Volvox > Volvox carteri. The sequence goes on from NW_003307562.1 coordinate 872,957, forward strand.
TCAAGCGTGGCTACTACCCAGCGTGCTCAGCCCTCAGGTCTTCGTCAGAGAAATCTAAGTTGGGACTTTGGGGGGGGATAATTCTCAATCTCTGCCAATAGAATAGTAGCCTGAATCTCTAATATAATAGCAGCATATTCAATAAACAGGCTATGGAGCATGCGACATTACGTTCATTGTTTCGATTGTGTCGACAAATCGACAAATCCGTACCAAATCAGATCAGCTGGAACACCGTGCAAGGTGCATTTAAGAGAACATATTATGTATACTTGTACATAGATGAATCTTTCTACTGCTTCTCACTATGCCGCAGATAACCAACGCACCTTGGCGTTCGGAGCGGAGCCGCAACTAGCAGGGATCTGTCCATCCCGCTACGCACCCTGATTCTCCTCCACTAGAAAATTTATGGTAAGGATTGTTTGTTGATGTGATAAACTCTTGACGCTCTTGACGCCCGAGCAGTGAACTGAAAGGTACCATCTTTGCTGCCTCGCATCCACAACACCCCACACCAGGCCAGAACACTTCCGAAGCTGGCGAAAGTTTTCCATTTGGCTCAGCTCGTCAAGCGGTAGATTTGAAAATCGAGGTCGGCAAAGAGCTTTCCAAGCGCAGCAGGTTCGACGGAATCGGTGACAAGTAGCATTTCTAGCTTCAGTATCTGAGAAAAACAAGGAAATATCCAACAAAATCGCGCGAGAGGTGAGAAATGCCGCGATCTAGTCGGGCGGATCGGCCACGGCGCGTTGCTCGCTCACCTGCAGAAAAGGCTTGGCGTAAGTAAGACGTAAAGGGCTTTGCAGTGATGCTATCGCTCTCACGCCTATGCGTTGGGTCGCCGCTATGATAAATGAATAGCGGATGGCAGCTTTCTGAGGAATAGCAAGACCGAGCACAGCATTGTGCGGCAAACGCTTTCCCCGGCATTTCATTAATTCGTGAAAGGCCTCAGGTCAGAAGCCTTCATTGACTTTGATGACGAATAACTCCATTAGATTGTGAAGCGAGGCGGCGTGCTTCTAACCCATCTGCGGTAACCCAGAAGCGACACGCCGGCATCATTATTACAACCCTGAGTGACTTAGGGTGCCTTCGATGTCTGTTTGCGCACGCAGCCGCTGCAGCACTAACTGGCGCCCTTCTTTGGAGCACCCGCGTTTTTCCCAAGCCGTACACATGAACACGCAGCAGCATCGGCAGCAGCAGGTAATGAGCCACCGTCCCGTCACCGTACGGGAACTCGCGTGTTGTTGTTGTTGTTGTTACATGGTCGTGGGTGCGTTCCCCGTACCTGCAAACCACCCTAGTACGAGCCGAGGGCTCAAGGGCTGCCAAATCGCCTATAAGCACCATCCTACCTCGCACTTCCAACGAAACAAGTAATGAAGTATACTAACGACCAAAGGGAACGATAGAGTTGCGGTGAGACCATATACGTTCCAGCATTCTTGCCAGGCGTTCAGGTTCCCACTTCATAGCGTCCTTCATATGTTCGAAGCGTGGAAAGCCCATATCAGATCTGATTCCGTCGTAAACCGGACAGTCCAGCAAAATGTGTTTCTCATCCTCGATGTGGCTATCAGTGCCGCAGCAGGGGCATACTCGCTCCTCCCTAGGTATATAACGCCGTCCCTTACGCGCTCTGTTAGCCGCCAGTGCCCAACAGCAAAGCCTAAACTGCATAAGCTTGCAATTCGCCGAACGTGGGATAAACATTGTGATGTGCGGGAGCACCTCCTTCCTGCCCGCTTGCTCGGCCGCCAGCCCCATCCAATGCTTATACTTCGCCATGTGAATTCCTGGTTGTTTGCCGTCTGACGGATACACGTCAGGCTGGACATCTAAACGTGTATGCTTCCAACCACTCACTAATCGGTCCTTGAACTCCGAAATCACACCTTCTGGCATTGGCTTGTTCATCAGCCACTCCACTCGTTCGTCTACCTCGTGTAGCCCTTGCGGGGCCTCTTTCCATACATCGTGCCCCCAAAAACATAGAAAACGGAGGAGTAGTGTCCCCCATCCGGGTCCTTCGGGGTTGGAGAGGGATTCTGCGACCTCCTGTCGCAAAACTTGGTATGCCACAGACCCACGCTGTAAACGGACATGGTTCCAAAACCTCACAACCTGCTTGAGAACGTGGTAGTGTAGGGGTAGCTGCGATAGCTCTGCGAACAAGAGGCGGTGTGTTGGTCTGGCAGCTCCTACAATTTGCCGCATGAAAGATATCTGAAGCTGCACTGCCCTGTCCTTTAGGCACGCCTCGAAGGGCCCCTCTGCAAGGTTATTCGCATCACTCCGCTTCCTGAGCCTGTCCAAGACCTCAGCTAGCATAAACGGCCCCCACACTTGACAACCATACAACAGTATTGCTCGTACCTGGGTATCGAAACACCTCATCCTCGCGTGTGTCCGTCTGTCTGTCCATCTGTCTTTCTCTGTCTTTCTCTCCCATTTCCTACTTTTGTACGTTCTGATGGCGCAATGAAGGATATAGATTGTTACCGTCTTGCGTGTCGCGGGGGCTGGCGGGCGGGCGGGTATTTTATTGGTTGTGCACATGCACACAACGTTGTAGTATTGCCCTTGGGCGTTCGGCTCGTATGGGTAGTCTTACAGGTATGGGGTCACGCACCCCCAACCATGTAACACACACATGCACACACATGCACACAACGTTGACAACGACCCTTTACGGGTCGTTGCCGCCTCTTGGCCCCCCGCTCACCAGCAGCCGGCGCAGCACGCCGCCACCACCGCCACAGCCGCCCTCGCCGCTGCTCCCGTTGGCGGTGACGTCAGGACACCAACGCATTATCACCATGCATCTTTGGCAGAACTACCGGATGAAGCAGCCAGGGAGGTGGCCGCGGTGGTGGCTCGTGAGCTCGACGGCGCGCTCCCGGTGGTGTGTAAGGACCACACGGGTTTGTTTATGTTGAGGTACATGCTGGTGGCATGTGACTGCGACGACTGTCGTACACAGCCCGGAAGCGGCAAGAGGATTTGCTGGACACCCATCGGCTTTGAGGAGCATGCAGGTGGGGTGGCGGCGCGATGCAGAGCCGGGGCCAAGTGCGCGGGTAGGCGTTGGCTGGGGCACTGGCATGGGTGGCGGGCTGGGGCACTGGCATGGGTGGCGGGCTGGGGCACTGGCATGGGTGGCGGGCTGGGGCACTGGTATGGGTGGCGGGCTGGGGCACTGGCATGGGTGGCACGTGTGTGGGTAACGGGTACGGGCGTGAGTACGGGCTCAGGCACCCATGGCCGAGGCCTCTGGGGACTTAAGGGGCCGCGCTGGGGACCGCTGGGTTTCTAACCAAGTGGGCCCGGTCTGCTGCCTGTTGCCATTTTCCCGCCTCGCGAAATTGAGCCATAGGGCGCCGTTGGAGTTTCCTCTTTAGGCAACCTCTGGAAAAGAAACCTTAGCGCTTAGCGAAACTACCTACTTCCAGAGGCTTGGGCTGATTCCGCAACAAGAAAAAGACAATGCATGAGCAACGCAATGCATGAGCGCAACCTATTGTGCTAATCAGCCTACAAGGCATTAAAAAAAAGCCGCAAGAACGCACGCCCATCCACCCGCCCAGGCATGGGAAGCAGCAAGAAGTGGAAGAAGAGCATCCGGCTGCTGAGGTTTCGTTGCGGTTCTGCGGCGGAGGCGCTTCCGGCCAGCGGCAGCCGCGGAGGTTGCCAAACTCTTGGCGAGTGGCTGGAGAGGCATGGCCTGCGGGTGCGGACCAGCAGATTGCGGCAGCGGGAGATGGATGCTGCCGAGGTGGAGCTGTGTATTCGTGTAAGTGGCTTGCGATGGACGGATGATGATTAGGGGTAGGTGGTGCGGGAGGTTAGATTAAACATAATGAATAGTCTCCCTAGTGGACTTGAGGTGGTGGCGAATTTGGGTGAGTTGGTGGGCTTGTGAACCGCGGGGTGAAACGGAGGTGCGAGGGTAGCGGCATACTCGCGGTCGGAATAAACCGAGTTGGGAAAAGCGGAGCATCTTTTTTCCTTATTTCACGTTGCGTCTAGTGATCTCTGACCGTCCGCTTTATTTCTGCCGCCACCTTTTCACCCCGCCTTGATCGCGGGCTGGATCGCGTTTCCGGCCCATCTCAACTTTATTTTAATGGCAAACCTCCTTCCCCACCCACCCACACACGCCGCGTGTCGTTGTCGGCGGGAACCCACCGTCGTCCCCCCACCTAGGCACCCACCACTCGCCGCATGCTGCCGGCGGCCCCGGCACCGAATCCGGGAGCGGGTGGTGGCAGTGGCGGGGGCAGCGTGCCTCCGTTGCCAGCCCCAAAACGGATAAAGATTGACGCCAGCGGCGGCGGCGGCGGCGGTGGCGCCGCCGCCGCCGCAATCGGCGTCACCGCTGGCATCGTTACACCGTCCGTACCCGCCGCACCCGCCACCCCAGCCGCCACAGGCGCACTGCTGCGCGGCATTTTGCCAACAATGAGCTACGCCGCCAACCAAAGTGCACGTGCCGTACAAGTGTACGGCACCCAGCAGTCTACCAGGACTTTACATGGCCACGTCCGAGTTGTAATGAACGATGATTTGTGAAGGATTAGCATGTTGAAAGATATAATTAGAAAACAAGGTATGTGACAAAATTGTGTGAGTGACGAAAAGTCTCGAGCGACCGTGTGTGTCCGTGTGTCTGTCTGTGTTGCATGAGATCCGGGCTGCGCAACTACCGCCGTACCTGCAAACCTGCTGCCCGATGCGAGCCATGAGGGAGCTCTAAGATCTTCCCATTGCCTGCTGCTGTCAAAAGGCGTTCAAAAGTACAGAGCCGGCCGCACAATGGTGCAGCAGGTAAAGTGAAGCGAAAGTCTTCACAAAGGAAAGGACAGGTATGCATTTATAATTGCCACATGCGTGACACCAATTCATGGTAGGCCAAACAAAACTCAAGACGGGATTTAACGCCCTAATGGAACAAACGAGTTTTTGACAGGATCATAGATCGAATAAATTCGCTTCAATGACGTCATCCGCTTGACGTTATTGCTTCACTCACGCTATTGCTGTGTGTGTATTGTGTGGGTTGCCGTACTTATGGTTGCGTGCAGGAAGGAGGGTAGGCGCAATTACGGATTGATACACATACACCCGCACATACACGTTAAAAAACACCCGCTCGCCGAGAGGAGGTGGGTATGACTTGACCGCTGTACGGCGATAGTGCACACGGCTCCTTGCCTCCCAAGAAGTTGAAGACCCGCACAAGGAAGCTGAAAGGACGACATGTACGACAACGGTGGATTTGTTATATCACGACTTCAGAAATTTCTTAAAAGTAAAAATACCGATCGGCGGATGCAGATCCCATGATATGCCCGGAGTACTAAAGAATCCACGGGTGATGAAGGAATGGGGATACGTTTAATTGATGATGGGGAAGCTGTTGTCCAATAATTTGTTGGTGACCTAACAGATTATTGTGCGAATGGTGGAGAGCGAATGAATGTAGCTGGCCGCAATGCTTGTGTGTGTATGTGTGTGTATGTGTGTGCATGTGTGTGTATGTGTGTGTATGTGTGTGTATGTGTGTATGTGTATGTGTGTGTATGTGTGTGTATGTGTGTGTATGTGTGTATGTGTATGTGTGTGTATGTGTGTGTATGTGTGTGTATGTGTGTGTATGTGTGTATGTGTATGTGTGTGTATGTGTGTGTATGTGTGTATGTGTATGTGTGTGTATGTGTGTGTATGTGTGTATGTGTATGTGTGTGTATGTGTGTGTATGTGTGTGTATGTATGTGTGTGTATGTGTGTGTATGTGTGCACATGTGTGAAGGTTACAAGTATCTAACCGGGCCTGACACTGGCCAGGGGCTGCTGCCCAGCCCCAACGGAAAGACCGCCTAAGCTCTCTCCCCCGCGGACGGGAGAGGGGCGTGAGGGGCCTCTGTCCCCTCCTAAGCAGCCGACAGCCGCAGGTCCGCTAGCTCCGCTCTCGCCCGTGTGTGCGTGTATGTATGTTTTCTGCTACACATGTATGTGTTTTATACCTTTGGGAATTGCGTTACGAGGCAATGTGAGAGGGGGCCTGGTGCTATGCCTTACGTAGCCATAAATGTCACAGCAGGACAGCAACAGATTATTTAGCAGTGGGATTTTACTCTAGCGCTGTGTAGGAGCGAGCACGTAAACATCTTCCATCGTACGGTAGGTAGTGTGTTGATAATTTCTAATCATCATCAGAGTTCATAAGCTCTCTCAACTTCCCTCCTTCCATTTCTTAAGTTCGTTTTATGCTGAGCCTTCTGTTCGCCTGCAATTTGTAGGTCAGCCTGGTCGGTTTCGAAGGTTCTTCTAACGGTTATTACCCATCCTAAATAGTGCTTTTGATCTGAAAGCAGAGCGAGTATAAAGCCAGTAGCAGTTGGATGCGGGGTGGGGGTGGGAGAGCCTGCTGGAACATACCTAGGGAGTTGAGCCGCTCATCTAGCTGCCTGCTGCTGGTCCGCTAGCTAGCGGGGTGCGTGGGTAACAGCAGATACTTTTCGGATTACTAGCTATTGGGGAGAGCTGCCGGGGATAGATTGCAGGAGTGATGATAAAAACATGCCATGATGAAATGTATGTATGTCGCCAAGTATGGGTCGACCTGTATGAAAGGTTGTGAAGGTATTTGCTCTCAACAAATTATCAGTAGTTGCGATAGTTAGGCTGCGACGGTGGCTGGTATTCCTACTACTAGCCGCCTGATGCATGAGGATTTCATATTTGGGTATATTAATGTTGTAGGGGGGTTTTGAGGGGGCTATACATGGCGTGTGTGGGGGGACATGTAGAGATCTCTATGCGTGATGTTGGGGACTAAATCCATCGTTATTATGTATCCCTCAATCCGTCATTATTACTTATTCGAATTCTAAGTCTCAGGTCTCACGTTCTCGAGCTGTCCCGAGGATATCGATACATGATCTGACGTTGTAACAGGAAGACGAGTAATCCTTTGGCGTCTGAGATAAGAGGGATTATTTCATATCTTGCATGCAAGTCCAGAAGTTCTCAGAGATAGAGCGCCCGACCGCCATGCAAACGCTCGTTTATCATCAGGGACCAGCAGAGACTGGGCCTCACCAAACCGCCTCCTGCCAGTCCTAAAGAGCGAGCCTCTGTCATACATACTGCCGTAAGCGTGCGTGATGTGCGCCGGTTCCATACTGTGCTGCATTGCTTGTGGCTCTGCGGAAGTAATTTCCCGTGTGGTCCGGTGAGTCCTAGGTTTGGTTCGCCCGCCGCATCCTGACTAGATCCTCGATGGCCGCCTGCGCGACTTATTTGATCCTAGTCGTCCACAAGCAGTGGTGTTGGCGCTTGTATGTGCAATATTACTCACCCAGGAACCGCGCACACCCTCAGAGACATAGACTTCAAACTGTCACCTCGGTCCACCTAAATTGCTCAGCTTCCTCTATGTATGCTGTATGTAAAAGGCTGCACGAATCGACAATGCTATTAGTACGTAGTTGAGCTTCTGGCAGGCCAAGCTTAAATTTAAAAATTCTTTTGCAAGGATAGCCCCGTTAGCGACGGTGCTGTAAGATGAAATTACCCACGAACATTCTGGACTTTTAAGGGTCCATGTGACTGAGCAAGGTAAAACGCTGCGCCTGTAGGGCATTCGAAGTCCCTTGGGTCAGTATGGGTCTGACCACTGTGCGGTGATGGGTGAACATCCACCTCTACCTGCCTTCATTGGACGCCCTGTTTTCAAATTGTCCGCCAAGCACCGAACCTCCTAGCTTGGCTGACATGAGGTGTGGCCTTCTGTATGTCATGTTCGTAAGGTCTATCTCCGGAGTCCTAGGAATTACGGAGCTGGACGACGAACGGCTAAGGCAGTAGGCCAGCTGCAGGCCAGCACAGCTGCTCCCTTGCCTGGTACCTTCTGTTGCGAGGTTGAAAACGAAAATATTTGGGTGCGCAGTCACGCACCTCAACAAGCCTCGTAACTCCGTTACAATTCTTCAAACCCAAAAAGGAGGCCTAACGGCATATACAGTAGCAGTCCTACCAAGCCCCCATATACATTAAAAAGACGCCACGTTCTCTCCCATCGCGACGCCTCTGACGGTCCATTTGCTCCGAGCCTCTTCATTTCATCGTTCATGCATGAGGACGGGTATTCGAAGATGCCGCTCTGAGTGAACGGTTGAAGACTGAAGCGGTAATACGGCAGGACATCGGTGGCAATTTTCTTCCATCTTCAGCAGAGCCTGCTGGTGGTGCAGCGCGCTTCATGGCGTTCGCGGCCCTACCGGCAATCTTCTCACGCTTGGACTCCATCCAGCCTCCCTTGCTTCGCAAGGCGGTGATCCTGTATGCATACGCTGCTTTAATAACTCTGTGGGCGGTAGCAGTGGTGCGAAGGCTGCGTCCTGGGCTGCCCAGGTTCCTGGCTTCTTTGCCGGTCGTGGTGAGCCTAATCACCTGCTGCCTTTGACGCAGCTAGGCCGCGCACTCTCAGCTAGAAACGTGTACAGCTTCAGTTCGCGAAAACCGCCATATTGCACCAGCGGCCAGTAGAGGCTAACTACTGCATTTTCCTCTTTCATTTTTGTAGCATGTAACGCTTCTGCTGCACACCATTAAACGTGTGGGCTCGTTTATCGGCTTCGACTTTTTACAATAACGTTCCTTCTTCAAACCCAAGCAAGGAAAAAACTATTCACGCGCAAACTTTCTTACAAACCCACGCACTTACTCTCCGGCCGCGCATACGCTTCATGCGCTCGCATACGATGTCGCGTCTGACCAGCTTTTATCCGCTGCACGTGTGCTCTAACAGCCTTGGGGCGCTTGGGCCGCTCCTGGCGCGTATATGCATGGGCCCTCGCGAATACACCTTTGTTGGGTAGCGCATCAACTTTCAGAAGGTGAAACACAGACGCACACACACACAGACACACAGACACACACACATACATATGCCGCCCTACCTTATCACCCTGCCCTGCTTTGCCCTGTCCATCACTAGATGGGCAACCTGCTCGCCCCCCTCCTCCTGGATCCCAACTCGGAGCCGCTGCTGATCACTCCACTTGCAGGCGTGTTCTCCCTGGCGGCCTTCAAGGTAACAACTAACTGACTAACTAACTGAGCAGTAACTAACCGGTCCATCTGTTTCCTGGTTGGCTGGCTAATCCCGGTGGAGTGGAACAAATTAGGGTTTGGCGATGAAGGACCGTTTTCCTGTTTGAAGGATAGAGGGGAAGGGTGAGGCTATATATAAAACATACATAAAGATGCGAGCTGACCAGGAACTAAGTTGTGGCGCCGTTGATCCGCTAGATTGGTTGGATGCTGCTGGTGAGTTGCTGAACCCAACGAATACATTCTGAAGCCGGATGGGGTGAATGGATTCGGGTGCCCCTCTCGCAGGGGAGAGCAGGGAACTGCCTCGGGAAAGGGGGCCGCTGGCGAAGCTATACCACCCTGTAACAACATACAAACATACAGATATACACTCCACCAGGATATTCTCAACACGCCATGGCACCAACACTTATAGCCTACCCCTTTTTGCCCCTTCATTTGCAACTTTCTACCCTTCGATTGCCCGTGTCGCATGGTCGTTCCTTGCGTGGGCTCCGCTAACCGCTAACCGTTACCTGCAAACTGCTAACCGCTAACCGCTAACTCACGCCATCCACTTCCCGGGGCACGCGCTTTCCTACGGGCCCCGCCTCACCACCGCCATCACCATCACACCAACACCAACATCCTAAATATCGCCACCGTCGCCACCGTCGATCGCCATCGTCGCCATCATCGCCATCATCGCCAGCTGCTGGCCTTCTCCATCGCTCGAGGCCCCTTGGTGCCGTCCTGGCTGACCAGGGGGCAGTTCTGCGGAGTGCTGCTGCTGCCCGTCATCCCCATTCAGGTGTTCACGGTGGGCCCCGCGGCCGCCGCCACCGCCCAGCTGCACACCGTGAAACGAGGCCGCCAGCTGCTGGTGCATTGCTGGGCTAGTGTGGGTAAGATAGGGACGGTAAGATAGGGACGGGGCAGCTAGGTAAAGGACGTGATAATCAGCAATCTAGCAATGTGATAATCATAGGAGCACCTGCTGCTGCAACCACCCATTAAGATGCTGCTTGTAACTATCCATGGTGCTGCTTGCGGCTTTGGCTTTGAACTGTTTGTGTGTGTGTGTGTGTGTGTGTGTTTACGTGTTTGGGAATGCAGGTACGGCAATGCTGGTGAGCTGGGTGCTTGCGCTGCCGTACCTGCCGGTTATGGTACGGCATTGGCTGTACACGCTGGCCAGTGCCACCTTCCTGACGGGAGTGTTTGATATCCTTGGAGCTGTTGCCTATCTAGGACTGGGCATCACTGCGGCGCCCGCCTTTGACCGGCCCTGGCTGGTGAGCGATCGGTCTTGGGAGGGGGGGGTATTCCCCCTGAAAAAAGGGGGAGGGGGAGGGAGAGGAAAGTGGAAATGGTGCCGGGCTTGTTTAGGCTATCCTAGGGTTATTATAGGTATTTTCCTAGGTTTACAGCTTCCTAGGTTCCTTCTCAGGACTTAGGACTGGGTTTGTGTGTGGTAATATGGTCTGTGTATGGTTTCATGGTCTCTGGTCTTGGGGACGGGGGAGAGGAAGGGAGAGGAAGGGAGAGGAAGGGAGAGGAAGGGAGAGGAAGGGAGAGGAAGGGAGAGGAAGGGAGAGGAAGGGAGAGGGCCTTATGCCAGCGCGTGGAGGGTGTGTTTGGGACGGACTGCGGAGCCAGCCAGGCCCGGGACGTCCCCCCAGCTAAGAGCGATGTGCGCGTGGTGTTTGTCTGTGTGTGTGTATGTGTGTTTTGGGGGTGGGAGAGGGAGAAGTGGAGGGGTGTCTATGCGTTGGGAGGTTCAGTGCATGCGTCGGTTAGTTCTACTTTCGATCGAATGCATGGATCGTTTTATTTTAATTCCGTCGTACACTGCAGGCACGACCTGGGACATGCCATGCCATGCATGCATGCACCTCCTTACGAGGGTTATGTGGTGAAACTCAGTCGCGATGCCTTTCCCGCATTTCAAAACCACCAACAACGGTTGACATAACAATATATTACGTCGGCATATTAACTCGCTATTTACTAATGATAAGCATGGCATGAAGTGCGTTGTTAACAACTAACTGTACTGCGGCGCGCAACGGTTTTGTACGGCTGTCGTGTTTTGGCCCCCAGTGCGACAGCTTCCAGGATTTCTGGGCACGCCGTTGGAACCTAACCACCACGTACATGATGCGAGTCCTGGTTTATGAGCCCGTCATTGAGGGGCGTCTGCTGCCAGCGACATGCCGCCGGAGAGCCAAGCCGTCGAAGGCGGAGGCGGCGGCGGCCGCAGCAGCAACGCCGCTGGTGGTGGGGGCAGCCCCGGGTGGCCGTACCACCCTGCAGAGCCAGCAGGTGTGATGGACGCGGAGATTGGGACCCATGTGCGTATGTATGTATGTGAGTGTCTGTATGTATGTGCACGTGTTTGTGTGTGCGTGTTTTTGTGTTTTCCGCAAAGGAGTGGGGACGTCTTGAGCCACTGATGACCCACGGGTCGGTCTCGTCGCTAATTCCAGGCCGACTTCCCAAAAGCAGGGCTGCCTAGCACCCGCTGGCGATTCGGCTGTAGCTATATCAGGGCCGTCAGAATCGGAATGTGCGAACGGTGTCGTACCGTCCGGAAAGACCGTGGTTCCGGAGCCTGGCACGAGGCATGCCGCAGAAGTCGGTACTGGGCTGCGCCAGCGCCAGAGAACCGCCGTACCGGTCACTGATACGGCATTACTAGCACATGATCAAGCTATCGACGAAGGCGGAGGAAAAGAACGTACGGTGGCGTGCGGAGCATCTCAGCCGCCAGCGTCAGCGGCGAGGAAGGGGTCGGCGGAGGGTGCGGCAGCAGGGACTGGCGGCGGCGGCGGCGGCGGCGGCGACAGCGGTGCCAGCCGGCCTCCCGTTTCCAAGATGCGGCGTTTCTGGGGCCTTCAGGCTGTTTTCCTTTTCAGCGGACTTTGGCACATCCTAATATTCTGGTAGGTGAAGGTGGGGGTCGGGGCGGGCCGTTCACGAAAACCATCAAAAAGCGCATCAAGGACATGAATCGTCTGTTAGGGTTTTAGTGTTGGGAGGCCACAGGTCGAGATGCCGTCATATGTCCTTTTGCCGTTCTACGAAGTGGAAAATAGCAATGAACTGCTGCATAAGCAGTACATGGGTGATATGAACAGGGAGCATCGCCTTTACGCTCCGTACGGCCGTACGTTCCTGCCTTGCCGTACACGTCTGCAGGTACAATACCCACGTGTTCAGCTGGCGCTGGTGTGCGTTCTTCGCTATTCAGGTATGTACACACACACGGGGTGGGATATGAAGTAACATAGCTCCTCTGGACTTCACAGCAGCTGACAAATATTGCAAGCATGGGAATATATTGCCAGCAGCATGGACTGACAGACAGGCAGACAGACGGACGCAACCGCTAAACTTCCCCAGACCCGTCGGGGGAAGCACACACATGTACGGGACTGGTGCGCTTGGTTCCTGTGGCCCCGCACCTCGTCCACCGTTTGACCGTTGTAACTGTCACGTGGCGACCGAGGAAAGCAACAAAGCTGTACGTTGTCATTTTCCCCTCTTTCCGCCCCCCCCCCCGGAGGGGTTTCCCCCCCCCCGGACCCCTCAACCCCGCCCCCGGTGTGTCTCCAATAAGGCCCCCATACTCATGACGGAGCAACTAATGCGACACCTTGGTCGGAGGATAGGCGTCCGCATGCCCCGCGCCCTACAGGTAACGCCAACGCGCTGTACAGGCGCCGCCGCACGGTACTGTAGTACGGATAGCGCGTTCAGACATGGGTGTATGTACGACACCGGTGCGGGGGCGGCGCCGCAGTCCCCGGGGCCCTGTGGCCCCGGGAGGAGGGTTTTTACCGATCCACAAACTGCACACTGCCCGCCCCACCTTAACCAACCACACATTCGGTCCAATGCACATCCACACCTACATAATGTAATCTAGCCTTGTATATTACTCCTCCACCTTTTGTACCTCCCGCAGCATCCGCTAACCCCACAACCCCGCCGCATCCCCCATATGCCGCGTACATACACACACACACCGCACTCGCAGATCTTCATGGCCAACTTTTTGCTCATCGTAGTGGCCAGACCTCTTTTCTTCGGGCCCACCGACACGACGGGCTTTGCGATGCGCAATCTGGCGGTGGGTCAGGCGCCGCTGTGGGCGCTGGCAGATCTCAGCCGCAGGGCGCTGGCACGCTTCTAACGCGAGTTGAAGTTGCGAAGATGGCAGTGGAGATAGGCTCAGGATAGGATTCGTACTTAGCACCGCGCTGTAGCTGTAGCAGGCCGATACCGTTTCGTTTGGGAGGTGGGCGGGGTGCCCTTCAAGCAAGTGATGGGCGGCGGAGAAACGTTGGGTGTTTACAGATGTCGTTCCGGGGGCGGGGGGTTACATCGGCGGGCCGTGTGAGGTACTTCGGTGCAGCTGGTTGTTTATTTGCAGCGGACGGTCTGGGCTGGGCTAGGTAGGTTTGTAGGTTTGTAGGTAGGTAGTAAGTGGCTTATACGCAGAGAGAGAGAGAGAGTGTGTGTGAATGATTACAAAAGTGGAAGAGTTGGTAACCCGGCGGAAATAAACAACTTGGGAGTTCCCGTGCTTGCTCGGGGGGATCCAAACTTCGTGCTATCCTTTTTTGTCGTTTTCCTCCTCCACGTGACTGTTGTTGGCAGTTGAATGCGAGGCAGGCAGATTTCCGCTGTACACAGCAGGTTAACGTGTGCCTTGGCGCACAGGTATGCGGTCGGCGGAAGGGAGGCCAGCGGACGCAAAAGCTGCACACCTCCGCCTTCACCACCTAGGCAAGACGAAGAATGAGCGTGTGCGATATATAAATCGGTTTTAGTATCGTAGTTTAATGATTGTATTGAAATGACGTACGACACGATGGGTTGCATCCCTGTGCGCACATCTTCAATGGGGATTGTTACCGGAGCAACGGAGCAACAGCTGCTCCAGAAGCGCATGTCTGACATCAACGTATTGGTACCCCGTTCAGTTGCAAGACATGCTCATCCTTGCATGCGTCCCCACGCAGCCGCAACCCTCACGTGGCGCTCCTTGGCGCCCAGAGTGAGGACGGCAACGGCCACGTCCACGGGCAGGGGAACGGCTAATAATGGCACATGGCGACCTGGTGGCTCAGGCACCTCCGCGGACCTCCCTGGTTCTCAGGAACTAAATCTCAGGAACTAAATCTCAGGAACTAAGTCAGATTCGGATGAAAAAAGAATATGTACGTGTCCACAATTAAAAGATCTACATGTTGACATACGGCTAATTAAGCAGCCCCTCGCACAAATGTGTCCGGTCGTACTTCGCGAATAAAGTGTTCGTACATCGTCCTAAAAAAGCCAGGAGCGAATTTTGCCGCGCAGATGCGCGCGTGCGATTCACAAAATGCGCCTGTACAAGTGTATATAAATTTTCTTGGCGGATGAGGACCACGTGCGCCAGCGCGTTGCGCAAGTGGGCATGTTGGCCATAGCCGCACGCGGCATGCATGCTGGACTATTGCCTGGATGCTTTGCAGTAACTGAAAGCACCCAATGCCAACGCCCTAGCTTGCAACTCTGGGCTCGTGAAACTACCGCGGAAGATGAAGCGCTGGCGAAGAGGCAGTTGTATGCAGCACCTTGTTCAGAGTAAAGTCAAATTACAAAGTTGCGCAAAGTATAACATACATAAACTTAATTAAACATAAGAACAGATAAGACGTTTAGAGCCTTGTCGGTGACATGGACGCCGCTGTTGGCTTGGAACAGCTATTTGCTGTGCATAGGGACGTGCCCGCGTTAGCCGTGTTGCAACAGCTCAGGATGGATTTCAGCCAGCAACAGCCTCAAGAGCTGCTGCACAACCACCGGGAATGTCTTCAGTTGGGCACGTGTAGTTTTGGTCGGCGGGGTCGAGCAACGTACGCAATGCGCACAGAAACCAAGGTGCAGCGTTCTGTAACATCGCCAACATATCCGGTACGGGGTGGCAGGCTTGCCGAGCACGAAATGAAGGGGGGGTCGCATCTCACCATTCAACTAAGCATGCATGTGCTCGGTTGAATGCTCGGTAGCGTGCGAGTTTACCCCTATCAGGATGTTTGTTTGCATATCCCCCCAAGCGAGAGGGCTTGCACCTATGCTGATGTTCGTTCCAAGAAGTGAACTGAGGACTGATGCTACGGTGAAAGATTTGCACGTAAACTCGCCCGTGCAATAAAACGCCCTGTAACTCGCTTACGCTAATCCCACATTCCAATATGCCACTGCACTTTCCTCTCCAACCTGGCCACATTCTCTTCCTCGCAAACGTACTTGGGCACCTTACAATCCAACACCATACGTGCATTAGAAACGCGGGCAGCTGCTTCACAAGGACCCCCCTATTTTCGGGCTCTCGAGTTCTGACCTGGTTACACTTGGGATTGAGGTGTACGGCTCACACGCATCAGGCTTACAGGCAACCAACCCATGGTGCAGCGGCCTTCTTACGTACCTAAGTCGTTAGGGACGGTATCCAAAAGCTGAGAGCCAAGAGACTTTAGCGACGGGTTTTGTTGGGATGAGAAAACCTCGCAACGCCGTACCGTTTTTACACATCTCGCATGAATAGTAAGATACATAGGTACATAAAACGAGTTAAGAATACGAATCACTTGATAGCAACATCTCAACTTTTGCAGCCACCTGTGCAGGCTAAGTGTCCAAACCGGCCAGGAACCTGAAACTAACCGTCCCTGCTGCCCGCTGTGGTACATGACGGGGATGTGGGACGTGACTTGACGCGGCCACTACCTGTGGGCTACAACGAACAAGTTAACCGTCATCCACATCTGCAAATCTCGTACAACCACCTTGCATGCCGAACGACAACTGGAACTTGCAAGGTTGGGAAACACACTGACACCAAATAAGAATGTGGGGATAATCTCAAACTCTACGGCATGGTACGCAAACCTCGCCTACTCATCGCTACCAAGATGCTTCTCCCGGCCTTCCAGGAATCCAAGGCGCTATATTGCAAGAGACTGGTGGAAATATTTCGACCCTTCTCAAGCATACTTGCCAGATAATCTTCCCTCTCCAGGGACTAAACTGAAAACCCCTGAGCGACTAATCCCTACAATCCCGATTTCACAGCGTCCCTTCACCTCCAAACCCCTGTTGATGATGAGGAGAAAGGAACGAAAGGCTTTTCAACTCCCCGGCACGCCTGGGGCGGCTGTGTACGGCCGCCCTCCCAAACCTGACCCGGAGGCGGCGGGGAAAGTGATATATCCTGCATACGTGGCTTGATGCACATGTTCTGTGCATGAGCAACCACCAGGGAGTCGTGTATGGGTGAGCATGTGTGTTCGTCCGGCAAAACCCAGATCAGATTGGTATGAATATGGGGTGTGTAGGCATGCATGTGTGCCAAGCGACAAACATTACGTTGCTCACGCTAACAATAGACACGTCCTTCACGCACAGCAACAGAACGGCGAAGTGGGACCAGACGGCGCTAACGCGGTTCGGCAGCCACTTGCGTAGAACGAACACCCTTCCGCCCCACACGGGCCAGGGCTCAAAAAACCAACAACAACATCAACTCGACCAGCGTCAAGCCTCGTCAAGTCTGATACAACGCAGCAAACACATGCACACATACACGCACATATACGTAATAGTCACAACTTTTAAAGCACACACACACACACACACACACATCGCAGAAAATTAGTGTGGAGAATAAGCAAATACCTGATGATCATCGCCTCGCGGCGTTTGCCGTAAGCGCGGAGCGCGCAGCACAGATCCGCCACTGACTGTATTATAACACGACTGAGGATTGGGCAAATTTAAAAGACTGTCCACTCCATCTCTTCCCTAAAAAAAGGGTAAAAGAAAGAGAGGTATCTGAACCTGCAGTTGCCTCCCCCCTTGAGCCCCAAGAAAGTCCATTCCCCGACGCCACAAGGGGCACACACAATATGCGAACACAGCCTAGAAATCAGCTCCCCCGGTCCCGCACGTTGTCGGAAACCCGTTGGCCACCTCAACACGTGCCGGCCATCTGTACGAAGGACGGACGGTACACAGCTGCTTGTTCCAGCTCATTCGCAATTTGGATCGGAACTTGGCTCTTGATGCTGATTGTAAGAAGGTTCTGTCAGACAGCCATCGCATACAATCATTACCTACGTGCCTTTCCGATCCAATTCCCAAACCAACACAACCCGTTACACACACGCAAACACACCAGCAATCACGACTGCAGGAGAGAGGCAGACCGGACCATTTTGGAAACAGCAAAGGACTTTCTTCGCGGCCCCCATACAACGTGCACTCGCACCAAATGCTTACAGCGGTGGGCGCTGATCCCCTCCCTGTACCAAAGGCCATACACACACACAGACAGACAGACACACGCCTCAGCCTGGGCCTTTCACACCCCGGCGGTTCACACCCACTAGGTCAACACGCGCACTTTGCACTTCCAATCTGGCCCATAAGCATGCGAAGACACACGCATACATACATACTATATGCATACACACACACAGACACGGGTAACACCTCCAAACCTCGCCTCTTCAATCGTTTGTGCCCCCCTCCTCAGTCAGCCACACGCCTCAAGTGCACATGCACCTGTACCGTATCCGCCACACTTCCTTTCTTCGTACGCCTTTTCCATGTGGGTGCGGTAGCATCGTCGTCCAATAACGCCCACTGACCCCTCCAACCCCACCCAGCCGCACGACCGGCTCCCGGCGGGCCCCCAACGCCCTTCCCCACCTTTCCCTGAATACTCCCCTCCAACCCGCCTTTCGCTTATTTCGTATCCTGCACGCCCCTTTGGCACAACGGCACCAGTAGTTGAGAAGAATGATCTTTCCCAATGGGCCTAGACTGGGTTGAAAGGAGCCAAGGGCCGCACCCCACCACCGTAAGCAGTTGGCGTGGTCGTAAGCACCTACCACCACAGCCATCGCCATTACCTACTTTTCCCAGAGCGCTTTACTTTTCCGGGGTCTCTCTCTACTGCCCCCGCCACCTTCCACTTCATACCTACTGTACGCCGCCATTTCAATAATTATCGGTCTCCTACCGACAGACACCTGAGAGCCCTGGTGGAATGGATTTGGGTGGGGTGAGGTCCCGGGAGGTCTGTCGCCCCGTACCGCCCCGTACCGCGCCACTCTACATCGGCGCACGATCTTTGCTACGATTGCAATATGGAGAACTGCTGGGCGTCATACTCTGCTGCTGCTGCTACTGCTGCAGCTGCTGTTCCTCCGACTTACCTCCCTTACCCTCCACCTTACCCAACCCTACCACCAACACCATCCAGCACGTCCTATTGGCCGTGGACCCAACCCGACCACACGGCGCGCTCAGCGCTCACAACTGCTGCTGTTGCTGCTGCTGCTATCGCTGCCGCGGTATTCCATATGTCTGGAAATTGATTAAAAGGCACCACTGCTGCTGTTGCTGCTGCTGCTACTGCCGCCGCTGCTGTCATTGCTAATGGCGTCTATTGTTCCGTCCTCCTCTGTCCGCCTCTCCCTCTCCCTGGCTTCTCTCCACCAAGCTCCTCCCCTGAGCTTTCCCCCCTTCGACGTGGCCACGTCTATGCTGCCAGGAGAAAGCCATACCCAGGAGACACGAGCTCCAAGGTAGCGACGAGACATGCGGACATTGCCACTGCCCCCGGGCTTCCTGCCCTTCCCCCTCCCCTTCCCGCGCCCCCACTTCTCCTGCGGCAAACTAACTCACACGTGTACATGCAAAGCAAGGGGCTACCCGTACAATCCCCGCAACCGTCTCTGGCGGTGTGCTGGGAAGAGGGATGCTGACCCAGACAGGGACGTCCAAACGTAACGAACACGTCGTATGAGGACGACCTCACCCCCCTTCCCTTCCGGAGGGTTGTTCCATAACCACTACCACTGCCGCCACCACTACAACCACCATCACCACCACTACCACCATTACCGCCGCAACAATGGACTTCACGACGTGCTCGTGATTCCATGATGGCCATCTCGACAATCCATAGACGTCTATGGACCCATGTGATCCATACGACGTCTGCCACCGCATCCGGCATGGCCACCAACGCAACACGACGCCGTCGTCGTTATTCGCTCCCGGTGGCGAACACAACGGCCGCCGGCTACATTTAGAGCACAGCTACACCTGGCGACCGACTTGCAGCCACACGAAGCCGCGTTGGACGGCTAAGTGGTCACATAGATCTCCCGCATTCAGTTGCGTTGTCCTCTGCCCTGTTCCCTCTCGCCCCGTGGCTAACCCTCTCCCCCAGATATGCATGGCGCATTCCTGGCTACCAGCGGTCAGGTGCATCACCCATTCCGTCGGTTCTGTGCGATGCTATCGTTTTTCTACGTGACACCAACACTTTTCTGTGCGAGATACTCTTATCGTGCTACGACCAGTTCTGTACAGAAGATACAAAAACAGACCCTCCCAACCTCAT
Source organism: Volvox carteri f. nagariensis (assembly GCF_000143455.1). NCBI lineage: Eukaryota > Viridiplantae > Chlorophyta > Chlorophyceae > Chlamydomonadales > Volvocaceae > Volvox > Volvox carteri. Next base: position 892,539 of record NW_003307562.1, read on the forward strand.
CAATCTCACTAAAGTCGCCGCCTTGCAGATGGCCGGCCTGACACCCAAAAGCCGTCTCACAGCCGTAGACTGGCCGCACAGGGCCCTGGTGGTGCTCTCCCCTCAGACCCCGGTGGCTTTAGTGGCTCGGGTGGCGAGTCCCTAACTGTCCGTCATCTAGCATGCGGGAGGCGCCAGGAGTGGCGGTCGACGTACCTCTGCTCTTTCTCTTGCGGTGCGGTGCTCCTCCCTTAGCTTCCATATGGCAGCGCCTCTGTCCTCTCAATATAAAGGGGCACCTGAGAGGTCGCAGAGGACTACCACCGCTGTAAACCAGACGCACAAACGCCCACAAAAAGCGCACTAGGCGAAGTGTAGGACTAACAAGTCGATACGTTAAGGGGAACCGACTGCCTGGTACAGCTGGCCGGCCTGCACTGTTTCTAATGTGCAACGGTAGCCCCTCCCTTCTCCTCCTCAACCTCTTCCCCCTTCCTAGTGTGCGAACCCCCTACTACCTCCCCCGCAGTGGTGCACTGCTGGTGCACACCCAAGCTGACTGGCAACTGACAAAACTGGCTTGCGTGCTCCGACTAAGGAGCTCACAAGCTAAGAAAGTGATTTTGGCTGACTTGCTCCCTTGTTGAGAGGCAAGGGCCAATTCACGTGGTGGTGGTGGTGGTGGTGCAACATGTCCTGTCGTGTCATGTCATGATGTGTCGTGTTGAAGACGCAGTCTTCACTCGGCCGATCCATCGAAACCCTCTTCCCTCCGCCCTAACCCCCGCAGGCCGCTCCGCGCAATCGGAGCGAAACCTCCCCCAGCCCAAGTTACTGCGGAAGTCGCCTGTCGGCTCCTAGAGCTCTACACCTGCAATCTGTGGCCCTCCCCCCTCCCTTCCTCCCCTTTTTTCAGGACTGACTTTGCAGGATTGACTTTGCCGCGCTGACTGAGACTGAGACACGCTCTGCCGGAACCCAGCTCCTTCTGTCCGTTTAAAGGTTACGAAAGCAGAAAGACGACAAAACTGCCACTTGTCGCTCTTAAACGCCCAGATGCAAGAGCGGGAGCCGGAGACGGAGGAACGCTGGATCTGGGACAGCGGCGTGCTGGATGCTGCGTCTTGGCTATCTCACCTATACCTTGAGTTGTAGGCAAGGCCGTAATCCCATGTTGCTAGTAGTAAATGAATTCCTTGGGAGGAGGACGAACAATTTTGCACCTGTGACAGTGATGGCAGGCAACATGTCAGGGAAAGAAGCAGGCAAGAGAGGATTGAGGTGAAAAAGTTGAAATGACAAGTGCATAAGGGCACGACGTATTTGATGTGTGTGTGTGTGTGTCGGGAGCCCTTTACTGCAAGCGTGAAAAGACTGGGATTGATACATTTGTTGGCGGCCGGGTCGCCTTGCCAAGACACACACCAGCAAACAAAGGAAGCGGCGGACTTTCTATACGGATATATCTACTAAACGGATCCATCTGGACCCATCTGGCCTCCAACAGCCATGGGGACCCACATGTGCGACTTGCACTCGCGGGTCCAGGGTGTGAGGGCCTCCTCCGTGTCCGCAGCAGGCGACGATGGGGTTGGTGAAGTAGGGGCAGCAGCAGCAGCAGGGGAAACTGACGGCGACCGGCTCCGGCGCGAGCCCGCAGGCCGCACCCCGGCCGCAGCTGCCGCCTTAGCCACCGCCTTCATGACCCGGCGGCGAAGTGGCTCCACCTTGCCTCGTGGATCCTGTTGTTGCTTCTCCTGCTGCTCCGGCTTCTGCTGCGGCTGCGACCGCGGCGACTGCACAGCCGCTTCTTGTTGCTGCTGCCGTGACGGCGAGGAGGGCTGTGATGCCGGCAGCGCCGCTGGCAGCGCCAGTTCCTGCGAGTCCACAACTGACGATGCCGCCGCAAGAAAGCCATGACGTAGCTGCTGCTGCAGCCTGCGGTGTACGGAAGTCTCACGCAGTAGCAGCCCCACACAGGCCAGCGACGGACCCAGCTGCAATAGCAACATCCGCAGCAGCCCGCTGGCCCCGCGGCGCCGACGCGGCTGGGGCTGAGGCTCGGGCTGCTGCTGATGCTTCTCTTGGGGTGGTTGGCCGGCTTCGCTCAGTTCGTTCAGCACGCCGTTCAGGCGCTGCGTGACCTCAGCTAGCTCCTTCTCCTTGTGGTGTAGGGACGTCTGCGCCTTGTCCAGTTGCACGTTTTGGGCGGAAAGTTGCGCCATCTGCACAGTAAAGAAGCGCCCAAAGCGCGCAATCCTTCATACATGCGTAAACATGCTTCCCAATTGAGCCATGTCCTTATTCACACCTAACATGTAATTTATAAATACTACAAATCCTAAACATTAGCAACAAACGTTGCGACACCCTGCGTTAATGGCTGACAGCGTGTGCTCCATGCTTGTCGTTTGTGCTGTTCAGCTCTCGGTACACAGAGGGACCCATGGTCCGCAGATGCAGGTGGCGCATGTGGCCTCCATGAAGCGGAGTTTACAGTAGAAGGCGAGAGGACGGAAGGAGGGCCGGCATCCTGTTTTAACTGAGAGCCAACTCCTACAATATAATCGTTTTAGAGCCGCACATACTTTGCCTTGCCAAGAGAGAGAGAGAGAGAGAGAGAGACACAGACGTATGCCGTTGAGTGCGAAACGTATGTATATGAAATGCACTGATCTGCGACTTAGCGTCGCCGAAATTTGCGGTCTGTACCGATGATCCGGTTCACCTTCCTAATCCACCGCTGCCGCCCTTTCCTTCAGTGCATGAGGAAAGGCCTTCGCGCAACAGACACGGCCGGAGCTGTCTACGACGCGCTGGCATCCTGGACGCACCGCCTACCGTAACCGTTCTGACGTTCGCATGCAAGTGTTTCTCTCAATTGCACACCCCTTGCACCTACCATTTTCGCCAGCTCGTTATCTTTCGCAAGTAACCTCTCCTGCAACGCGCCGGCCAAGTCCGCCGGCGCCGACACCGGCTCCAGGACCGCTGCGCCCGTACCTTCAACGCGGGATGCCGCAGGTGCTGTACGAGAGTTGCAGCCGTCATCATTACTACCAGCAGCAGCAGCGGCGGCTGCAGCCGCCGCCGCCCGGTTGGCAAAGGGTTCCGGCTTTCCGCCCAGCAACGTGACTGCCGCCGCCACGACGGAGCGGGGTAATAACGACGATGAGGACCGGGACGCGGTGGGAACCGCCGCATCGGCCCCGCTACCGTCTTGACGCTCATTCGCCTCCGCTGCCACCGCCTCCAACACTTGACTCGCGCTGCTGGAGTTCTTCACGCTGGGTGGAGGCGGCAACGAGACCTCTCCTCCCTCCGGAGAGGAGCCCGGGGACACGGCGGGAGAGGAGCTGGCGGAAACGGAGGTGTTGCGTGGCGCACGACCACCGCCTGCAACAGCGCCAGCGGCCGCCGCTGCTGCTGCATCTGCCTCAGCCTGCAGCGCCGCCCTCGCCGCGGCGAAATGGGAGGGACCTGCCGATGAAGTCGCGACGGGGGCGCTTCGTAGGGGCGTCTGAGGTGTGCTGGACGCAGGCAGGGTGGAGGCGGTGGCCGCTGCCACCGTTGCGACGTCACCGCCGTCAGGCGACGTCACAGTTGCAGAAGGCGGTGGCGGCGGCGGTGATGGCGGCGAAGTGGCCGTTGCTGCTGGCACCGGCGCGCTGTGCGGTCCGTCCGCATCGGCTGCTGTGGCAGCTCCGATAACTTCGCTGGCAGATGAGCGACGCAGCTGCTCTTGTTGCTGTTGCTGCTGCTGGTGATTGTGATGGTGGATACTGTGATGGTTATGTTTATGGTGATGATGCAGCTCATGGTTGTGCGCAGCCTGGAAGCTCTGCAGCTTAATCAGCACGCCGGTGAGTCGCTGTGTGATGACGGCTAGCTCCCGCTCCTTGGCTTGCAGAGAGGTCTGTGCTTGGTCCAGCTGGGCATTCTTGGTAGACAGCTGGACCACCTAAAAAGAAAGAAACACGAAAAGCAGCAGCAGGCCGTATGGCGGTACGGACCACCGTCTCAGCTCGCAACTATTGTAATCTATATTAAAATTGTTGCAATGGAACAACTGAGCCAGCTGGGTATCCAGCCATGGAACTTCCCAGGGTTAGAAGGTCCAAAATCATCATCCTACAACAGGCCAAAGAAGACAAAGCGATACCGAGCCCTAACCATCAGAAAGTACTGTGTCTTGGCACGTGCGATTTCCAGAAGCGGGCGATTCTCTACGTGCTACTGCTTGCTGCAATTGCGGTCCATTCCCTGACCTCCGAACACTCGCCTGTATACGCCCATGTACATGTGACCCTTACACAATATGTTGTCATGTCGGGAATTCATTTCGGGGCTCGATACCGTACATCATAGCGGAGACATTACAGATAATAGGAGGACATGTTTTGTTGCCTTCCAGCCCGCTCGCTTGCTAGACTTTAAATGCACGGTATAGAGCTTGCGGCTTGGAAACATGTGCGCAGCGGCATAATACTTTATACCCCAATTGCACTCACCATCGATGCCAGCTCAGTCTCCTGTGTCCGCACCCTCGCTCGCAATGTCCACAGCTCCCGCAGCGTGTCCGGGTGGTCGCGGAGGTACGCCGCCGCCGCCAACGGGTTTGAGGTCGCCGCCAGCAGGCTGTCATCGCCGCTGCCCAGCAGCTCCGCCGCATCAGCGGCGATGATATCAGCGGCCGCCAAGGCCGCCACCGCATCGACACCACCACCGGACGTCATTGCCGACGCAACGTCATCACTCGCCAGGGGATACGACCTAGCCGCCGCCGAGCTGCAGTGCGACGCCGCGCCCGGATTAGGGGGAGGTATCATGATTGGTCGCCAGGTACCGCTATTGGGTCTGGAGGCGGGCGGCGTCGCCTTGGGCGAGCCGGGCGCCCGTCCGGAGTGTGACCGACGGGTTGGGCTCAGGATACCCATGGCGCTGGAAAGCTCCGCTCCACGCCGGCCGTTGCCGCCGAAGGACCTCGTAGCGAATAGCGGTGGCACTGCCGTCGCTCCAGCGGTGCTCCGTGGGGATGACCCCTCCGTCAGTGCCATCTCGGCCGCCGTCGGGATCTGCAGCTCCGAAACCGACACCGGCATGGAGCCGGACAGCGCGGCCTGCGGATCCATTGCACCTCCACTAGAGCGGCTCCGCCGCTCCACCTCCGCAACCCGGGCCTTCACGGAAAGGTTGCCGCTGTCGGCAGCGCCACCGTCAGCGATGGCCGCAACAACCCCCCGCGGGTCCTGAGGACCAGAGGAGAGCGGGACGAACGGACCGCTGTCAGTCCCTGCCGCGGCAGCATCAGCGCCGCCGCGGTAGCGGATAGAACTGCCGCCGCCCCTGCTGCCCACGCTGGCGCCAGAAAGCGATGGTGGTGGTGGCGGTGGCGGCATCGCCGCCGTTGCCGCCAAAACCGGGGCTGCAGAACCTGGGGCAGCGGCCGCTGCCGCTGCGGCAGACCCGCTATCGCGCGAGGGTGTGACATATGCTGACGCCGTCATGTGGTTTCTCCGCGCGGCAACGGCCTCCTGACGGGTTTGAAGCTGGTCCCGTACATTGGCGATGAGGGAATGCGGCTCGTCCAAGCTCTGCGGGGTGAAGAAACAATTTGGCCAAGGGACAAGAACCGAGGTGTCAGGATGAATAGGCACGGGCGAAGCGGGGGTAAATGGATTCAGGAGGCGGGGGCCAGCGGGCCAGGGTAGATCTGGGGCCCTGGGCAGACCGATGGCCGCAAGGAATGCCGCAAAGAAATACCGTAGCTCCAGAATAGGCCGTTAAAGGGAATGGTTGCTCTGAGTTGCGCACTGGGGGAATAAGGACAAGACGAGAGCGGACCCAAAAGGCGTATGTGCGCATCCGCCGATTGTGCAAGGGAAGTGGGGAGCGTGGGCGAGCGCGGATGCGGACGAGTGCCAACCCCATCGCTGCGGGAAGATGGTGAGACATGGGATACGAGAGTAAACAAACTAAAAGATTCAGGAGTAGATTAGGGGGACATTGCCGGGATGGCCGCGACTTCTTTCATGCGCTTCCCCTCGGTCCGGGGCCACTTAACGTGTGCAAAACTGTACAAGGTTGGGGAATGTACGCTGAATGACATCAGCGCAATATTGGAACCAGCAAGGAAACGAAACGAGGCACAACACATTTCCTCATACATTCCTAGCCGCTGTATGCAACAGTGGCATTCATTACCCTCCCTCCACGATATCGGGGAAGGCAAGGTCCGTGCAATCGTGCGACGAACGCGATGGAGGAGGACATCGGTTGCCAGGCGGAAAGATGCGGCCATGCGTGATCGGACAGAATGAACGAGCACAGGCACTAAGGATGCATGTTCCATGGAGAGATGCAAAACGCAGGAGTTGCTCGGCTCAAGTTGGCGCTCCGAAACCGCAAGCACTGCCCACCTGCGCCACCTCCCGCACGCCTTGGACCACGCTTTGGAGCCGCGCACGCAGCCGATGAAGTTGCTCTGAGAACATTCCCGAGTCGGCATTGTGGCTGCGGGGCGCGCGCCCGGTGGACGGCGACCGGCCGACCTTTGCCGGGGTGGAGTAACTCTTGGAAACAGTTACGGGCCCCGAAGACGCCTGCAAAAATTATCATCAGGGATCAGGATGGAAAGAATCGGAGGGGAAATCGAGGCTGACCTCCCGTCACACTCGTCTATCATGCCGGTCAGAACAGCAAGTGCAAACAACGCAAACCACCGCACCCCAAAACACAATGTCAATCCTCGTAACAAGCAATGCTTACGGAAGTCGGCAACGCAATTTTGTTTGAGGCCAAAGGAGCGTCTTCATTTGCCTGCTCTGGCACTGAAGCAGGGGAACCAGTTTGTTCCCCAGGAGATTGCGCCGACGGGCTTGATGCCTTTGACTTTCGTTTGAACGATATACGTCCCATTCATGCCGTTTGTAGACGAATTGCGAGCTGCGTCGGGGAACAGGTACAGGTGCTTTGCAGCGTCAGAGGCCACAATGTGTAGTAATTATCGAACTAATGCAGGAATGTATACAAAGCATCGGCTATCAGAAACATTCTGAATTGCTGCGTTTGGTGGTCCCAACCAACTAGAGATCACGTACGGGCCCCACGGTCAAAGGTCGAAGAACTTCTTCTGACGTTAAGCACAGTCGAAGCGCCAGAAACATGTATTATGTCCTTCTCTATGCCAAGAGGTAAGGATGCCTTTTCTCCTGCAGGCTCCCAATCATGCAGATAGGCAAGTCAACCTGCAATCGCAAACAGAGTCCCCGGATTAGAAGCAAGAAACAGAAGGTGCGAACGTTTAGCGCTCTTTCCTTGTCTATTTAAGGAAAGCTATGCGTGGTAATGCTATTGTTGTTCTTGTTGTTGGGCGGATGAATATACAAAAAGGTTATAAGGTAGATGGCTGCGCAGAAGTTCATATTCGTTTTCCTCGTGTGTATATATGCCAATCCAACATGTACACTTGTTACTGGGTCTTGGCTCGTCCGACAAGTACTGCGAACGCATCCCACAAGAAAAAGCGAAGTCAACACTTTTTCTGTAAGGCTATCAAGCTGTAAGAGGATGGATTTCTTTCATCTGCGCCACTACGGGGGCCCTACAAGACGCTTTCCGGGCACTATCCATCCTTTGATATTCATAACGCTCATGAGCCCTCGCGACGTCCTCCATCAGCTTCGAAGACGCAGAAGAGGGGGGCTGTTATACAGCACTATAAGTTGCTCGAGTGATGTTCACGGGTGGGACCTTTCTAAGGGCAAGGATGGCTTATCGCAAAGACATGCTTTTCAGACTGATTCACCAAGGTGTCGTAAATACCCGCCCAGTGTCAGGAACAGTCTATGACAGAGAATTTCGCGGTTAAGGACGGCAAGTCACAATTGTATTGTGATAAACAAAACTGCCTAGTTTGCCATTCCTGTGACGCGGTAGTCCACAACTTACTTTCTTACAGAATGCCTTGAGGGGCTGTTTTTAAGGGGCTGTTTTGTAGGGGCTTTGGCAAAGAACATAGGGTACGCAGTTGCTTTGTGGCCCAACGCGCATCTAAGGAAATTACGAGCATGGTACTAGGCTCACAAAATACAATCCCCCACCGCCCCGGGCGCCGATAGTCGGCCGTCGCAAACGTGAAACGCACAAGCCTAAATATCCCCGGTAGGACCCTCACCTCGCAGCTTCCAGGCGACCTACAATCCTCGCGGTAAGACCGGTTCGACATATACTTAGGCTATCACATCATCGGCTGTTTTCCCCGTGCTGCACATCGGTTGGTATCAAACTCCTTGCACGGATGCCGACGCCCATTTTTGCCCTCCCCGTTCCTACCTACGGTAGCCGCGCATTTAATGCGCCCCGCGACCGGTGCACCACCCAGCCGCTGCAGGCCTTACTGCTGCTTGGTAGTTCCTAAACCGTTACGAGAAGATCAAGGCAGGCAAATCATAATTAAACTCCCAGCGCCATACACCCACCAAGCATCCGCATTCAACCAAAGGACCTTCCGGATCAAGACCAGTGCGACTTACGTGAAAGGACAAACCTGAACGCAAATTATACCTAGCAGGCACTCACGACAGGCCACACTGCACGTACACACATAATGAAAAGCAGCAGCACCCGCATCATCTACCGCCTTGGATATTATGGCAATTGGCGATGCACAAACATTCCCCACTCCGCATATCCTGTCACCTCTAAATCCAAGGAGGGGACAGGAACACGGCCCACCGGTGAAGGCAGACAGGCCCCAAAGTAGTTACAGAAAAATTCAAGTCGCTCACGGCAGACAAACCGTACTGTTTCAAATCCGTCCGGCCGACTGGCCGCCACGGTCAAAATCAACCTGCCCTCATCCCTTCCTATCACCAACGCTATCGACACACCCAGCCTCTCGGCTACATGGGCATCTCCAACGGACGACTCCCTACGGACAGTCTGGCCTCGGCAACCAGCTTATCCACCAGCGCGTTGTAGCGCTGACCAGTTTTCTGTGAGACCCACACCCTGGAGCGTTTGATCATCCTTGCGATTAGGCAGCCGGAAGGAACGTCCGCCGCTCCTCGTATCGCCAGTCAACAAGGCCAACTTCGCTGCGGATCACTCTGCAGAAGCTTCGGCGCGGTGGTGGCGAAAAGCCATACACGCAGTCCAGTTACTCTAGCAGCTGCGCAGTTAGCAGTTGCGCACCGATTCAACAATAGCGTTGGCCAGGTACTCCACCTTGGCAGAGTTGAGACCGGCCAGGGAGATGCGGCCATCCCGGGTCATGAACACAGAGTGCTTGTTGGTCATGTTGTCCACCTGGCGGGTGTTAGGAGGGGGCCCAGGGGGCCCAGACAGAGATGACCAGAGATGGTAAGGGTCCCGTGTCAAGGTCGGTCGTGTAAGAGTTGCGCAGGGACTGCGTTCAGACTGGAATCCAGAAAAGCACGGAAAAACGTTTCGGGAGGTTTCTTAAATGGGTAATCGCAAGCTTAGGTAAGGTAAATCAGCACGGAAGGGGGCCTTGCAGATTTGGTACAAGGCCCCAACATGCATGGACGCTGGGTGCGTATGACGTACTTTCCTTCAGGGCCGCAAAGACGGCGTTGAGATCGCCCAATCCCTGACCCCTCCACCCGCCGTACCTGGAGACCCACTATCCGGTCGCGGACCCTACCACCATGGGGGACCCGGCAGCCCCCTCCGTGAAGCATCCTAACCCCCTTCCAACCCCGACCTACCTGTGCAGGCGTGAGACCGGTGAAGGTGAACATTCCAATCTGCTTGGTGATGAAGGACCAGTCCTTGTCGGGGTATTTGGCCTCCAGAGCCCGCTGGAGCTCTCCACGCACCCGCTCAATGCGGCCAGCCATACCGCGCATCTCACCCTTCCACTCCTACGGTGGAGGACCGGGCATCGGGGAGGAGGTAAAGTAACCAAGGACCTAAGACGGGTGGAAGGAATTAGGAAGAAGCACCAACTGCAGACGCCAGGGAAATGCACGAAGGAAAGCGACGTGTAAACGCAATCTTAACGGACGTCAAAACAGCCTGTCTCTTTGCAGCCAAGGAAATGAGCCGCCGATGACAGGCGGACCTGCCTCTCCAGCATCATAAATCCACATTCCCAGCTCACCACCCAACTCTGTGGCAACCAGTTAATACTTCTCCCGTACCACCCCCGCACCTCGAACAGCTCCTTGTCATTGACCACCTCAGCAGCAATTCGAGCTCCGTGGGTTGGCGGGTTCGAGTACAGGGCACGGGCCAGGCGCTTCAGCTGGCTCAGACACCGAGTGGCAGGCTGAGGGCGCAGCAAAAGAGCCAGGAGCATCCGTTAAGTCAGAAGTCAGCAGAGGACGAAAAAGAGGCAAAAATCCACGCGAGAAGCGGATACGTAGACTATACATGCTCCAAGTCAGGCAAGGCCAACAAATGAATTCCCAAGGATGATTTAATACTTTGGGAAAACGGAAGCTTTGTGTATTTAGGGATGAATGGATTGGAGACACGACAAGGTACCTGATCCAGTCAATTAACTATGACTGCGGCAAGTGCGTACACCCAGGCCGAAACAGGCAAACGCGTGCACAACCACCCCCACCTCCGCGATGTCACCGAGACGCCGTACGCCCACCCCGCAAACTAACCTCCTTGTCCTTGAGCACCATGACCAGAGCACCCACACGCTCGCCGTACAGTCCCAGGTTCTTCGAGTAGCTCTGGGAAACCATGATCTCCAGACCCCGGTCCACAAAGAGGCGGGGGGCAAAGGCGTCCTTGTCCAGGTCACCAGTGGCGAAGCCCTGGACAGAGGGCCCGAGATACCGAGGTCCAGAGGAACAGGCAGGGACAGGTGAGCCATATTTTCATGCTGGATATGGAGACAAAATGGATGACATAATAACATCGAAACAGTTGCATATGCTTGATAGGGCCCAGATGAATTGTGGAACAAGGAGGGGTCTTGTCCATCCCCCCACCAAACCAAAAACGGAATCGCATCCAGCCAGACAAACCACCCTTTTAAAGCACCCAAAACCTTCCAAACAAAGCCCTAAGTTAGTTGACCTTGACACTACGCTGATAAAGGCCCCAGCCCCTTTCCGGCAACCTTCGCAGCAGGAAAGGCTCCAAAGCGTTTCAGCCTTCTACCTCGGCCACGACTATTCCCTTGCCAATTAAACCCGCATCCTTCAACAGCTCCGTTATACAACACATACCCTCTCGACTCGACACTACACATAACATATCGATATGTACGCGCACGCACCTGATAGGCCACATCGAAGAAGGGCAACAGGTTGCGCTCCTTGCACAAGTCCGCAATGGCGGTCCACTGCTCGGGGGTCGGATCGACGCCCGTGGGGTTGTGTGCGCAGCCTACCGGGGTATGGGGTAAGACGAACCACTGACGATTGAAACAAACACCAGAGATAAGACGGATACTCCAGGATTAGGCAGATACAACAGGAAGAATTTAGGGAAGTTACCGACCAGTTGTGACTTGGGTTATGGGGGTAAAACGAACCACTGACGATTGGGGGGTGGCGGATCAGGGCGTGCGGAGGCCAGAATAAAGCAAGCAATCCGGACATGTGGCCGAGGAACAGACGGCACGGGTTCGAGGGACTGTAAGGGCATATGTGATTCGACGGCTAGCGAGATCTCCTCATACAAACATGGCAACGTGCGACATCGGGTCCGCATCTGCCCTTCAATGTGGTGTGCACCTACATGTGGCGCGGGCCTTGTCCTTGATTCATTCAGCAAGAAGAGCTCCTGACAGGAAGGCTTGTTCCTCCTCTTTACAATCCTACTGTTTTTCGAAATTCCGCCATGGTCTTCATCACTAGCCACCCAATTGCTCGGGCCTCCCGCTACATATTCCTACCCAACACCCCATCCACCGCCACACCTTATCTGTCATTTATCCGCCCCTACTACCACCACCCGTCGTATTCCACCCACCCACCCACCATGCAGCACCACCACGGAGCCAGAGGGAGCCGCCTTCAGGTCCTCCATAAGGCCCTTGAAGTCCAGACCAACAGTGTCGGCATCAAAATACCTGTACAGGCAAGCCGGGGAATATACAAAATAATATATCGAGGTAATGGTGTCTAAAACCATCGACAACCTGATCAGGTAAGCAAGAATACAATTTCATTACATGCCGATGGGAGGTTACTAAAAAAACACTATCAAAGGCCGATATGCACATGCCAACAAGCCAAGACGCCATGGACGGATGTGACAGGATGTGCAGTAAGCTCCATGTTAAAAAATCCACAACAAGCGTCCATGGCAAAAATGCGTGTATGATACTGTGTGCGTGTACGATGTATGTGTGTAGTTCACACATCCTGAACCATGCACGTATCTGCATGTGTCGCATCTGCGTGTGCCTTCCCCCACATTGTCCTCTCTGTTTGTGTTATACATGTCTGCCCCCGTGTCATTCGTCTGTCTATCGGTCCGTCTGTTTCCCCTGTCCTCTTTGGTACCCTACCACGAAGCGGGACATATGATTACTTAATTGCATAAATCCAGCATTGGGGGGAGGTCACAACCGCAGTGCGCAGTGGGAGAGCGAGAACGGGAGTGAACGGGTCCAGGGGGATATGGACCGTTTTCTCCCCGTCCCCATCCCCACCCCGCACACACGCGGACACTGTTTTCAGTTCCGCTTTGTGCGCACCTGTAGTACTCCCACTTGACACCCTCGTCACCAAAGATGTTGCGGTGGTTGCCCCAGGTCGGGTTGGAGATGTAGACAGTAGCGCCCTTGAGGAAGCGGGCGATGAAGGCAGCACCCACACGCAGAGAGCCGGTGCCAGACAGAGACTGGATCACCGCCACACGACCCTGGGAGAACGACGACGACAACAACAACCACAGCAATACTATTGATGAAGGGAGGAGGGCAGAAGGACAGTAGGAAAGGAGGAGGCACAGTGTTGGTATGGCCTGGCCAAACACGCCGGTCGTACCTTCCCCACCGCAGCCACAACCACCGTTCTTTTCCCTCAGGCCCACCTTCTCATCTGTCCCAACCCACCCTCCCTCGTCGGTTTCACTTTCGCCCTAACCCCAGTACCACTGGCACCCTTCTATACCCCTTAGCCTAGCCATCCTCCCTTTCCCATCGGTCCCATCATTGCTTTCCACTCCGCTGCCGCAGAGACCTTAATCAGCCCCACCTCCTTAATGGCCGGATGACCAGCACCCAGCAGCAGGTCCACAGTGGCCTTACGGAAGGGCTCGAAACCCTCAATGGACAGGTATTCTTTGTTCTCATTGCGGGAGAAAATCTTAGCCTCGGCCTGTAGCCCGAAAGGCGGACAAGGAAACGAGCAGGAGAGGCATGTATGTGAAGGATGCTGGCTACTGTTTCGCGCGGAAAATGGATGGTGTCGCGGACGGGCCCAGGATCTCACGTTTGCGGCGGCACAGGGAAAGGTGAAGGCGATGTACGCAGGAGGGCTTACGTGAGCTGAAAATCCTTTGGGAGTCAGCTGGGGAGAACCCTGACCTACAGGCTTGATAAGAGGATATCGGCAGCATTTTCAGCGTCGTGTGTGCTGCGTGTGTCCCGGGATTCGCCATGTGAGCTGCGGGAGTTTTGCACTACCAAAAACGAACTGCTAAAGGCGGTTCGCGTTTAGCGTGCCGCCCACCTTCTTCACCACGCTCAGCACGACAGGCTTCAAATCCTCATCCCGGTACGCGCCCACGCCGAGATTAAGCTTGCTAGGGCTGGTGCTTGCGCGGAAGGCCTCCGAGACGCCCAAGATCGGGTCCGGAGGAGCCTGAGCCACATCAGCAAAGCGGCTCATGCACCTGACCTGCAGGGCAAGACGGCTGCGAGAGGCACCCACCTGCGGCAGCGGATTTGCGTACCAACATATGTCAAGTATGCCGCCGATCACGTGCCCCCGAATCAATCAAGACTAGGTTGGACCCCAGTCGAGTAGATCAAGCCTGAATAATTGATCAACAACACCTAAGGACCTATTAGGATACCGGGACCAACTTACATCGCAAATGTGAGCGCCGACGCGGCGCGAAATGACCTGCTGCATTTTGGTAAAGGCAAACAGCATGACCCGACCAGAGTAGTAATTACTACAGAGACGCGAAGCGCATGTGTGACAAACGGCACATCCAAAATAGCGATCCGAGTTCCTATGAAAGTCACGACATAGGAACCAAATCCAAATCCGTCGGAAAAACTTCCGAACACCTGCAATCGGAGCAAAACATCCACGTTCATCCTTTATATAATTAGTGCTATTCTGATAGTCTATCACGTATGAGCGATGACGTTGCTGTCTTGGAACGAAGCAGTTGCACTTTGCAGGCAAAGCGTTGAAGCGCCCTGTACAGAAGAACATGCGGGAAGAGCAATAGGTACTGGTAGTAAAACTCATCAACGACCCTGTTTGCCTGCAGTCGTCTTGCCTTCCCAAGCCGCACGTCGACTACTGCGGCACCTGCTCAGCACGCAGCACGGCATAACCCATCACCACAGCGGGCCATCACTTTTACAGCCAGCGGGGTCCTGCGAGTTCCCCCCCCATGAAGCACAGCCAGATGCAAGCCAGGGCGTCCGTCACGCAGTGCTGGACGCAACGGCAGCGACCGCGAGGCCGCGCTACGTAAACCCCGGCCCTCCAGGCAGGCCCCCAAACCCTTTGCAGCCATCGGCCAATGGTGCGCCAGAAGCATATCCGGTTGCGCAGTCAACTGCAAGGGGCTCCCCACATTTCCGCGTGCCGCCGCGGAAAGCTGAAGGCTACGCCGGGGACGGTACCGCAGGAACTGCATCCCCGGCGGCCCCAACCCCGCCAGATCCCGCACACCCACCCGCATCCATGCAGCCCGTCGCGTTGCCGCCGCTGCCAACGCAGACGGCACGGCTCGGTACGAACCCCCCAGCTGCATCCCCGAGCGTGTCGCCATCCACACTCATACCTACCGTTGCCGCCGCCGCTGCAGCCGCGATTATGAGGCCTCCTCCTCCTCCGCCTCCTCCCTCAGAGGCGCCGGGTAGAGTCCCACCGCCAGCGTCCGCACCCAGGCCCCGGCCAAAAAACGAGTTGCGGCACCTGCAACAGCTGAACCATCGAGCCCGCAAACGGCGGCAGCAGCAGGAGGATCACGGTGGCGGGCAGGACGGGGCCGGGCAACGGAGGCCCGCAGCAAAACGGCGCAAGGCCGCGGCAGGCGCCGGTGCCGGTGGTGCAGCCAGCAGGCCTCCGACGAAGAGCCCGGCAGAGGAGGAGGAAGAGGAGGAGGAGGACGGGGAGGAGGAAGACGGGGATGCCGGGCGAGCTGCTGAGGTGCTGGTTGGTGATGACGGGGTTCAGGGCGTTGGTATAGGAGGTGGAGAGAGGGAGGACGGCGCAGGCGCAGCTGGCGCCGGCAGTGGTGGCGGCGGCAGTGGCGGCGGTGGCTTATCCACGGGCAGGGCGGATCACGCTGGTGCCGCCGAAATCACTCCACCCATCCGCGACTCCTCAGCCTTGCGCCCTTCTCGCATGCGGCAGCAGCTAAAACAAGTGCAGCATCAACGGCATCAGGAGCATCAGGAGCAGGAGCGGATGCAACAACGGCCGCAGGAGCAGGTGCAACAGCAGCATGAAGAGCGGCAGCAGCAGCAACAGCAGCAGGTGGAGGAGGAGGCCGTCGAGGAGGAGCGGCAGCTAGTGCCTATCATCCAAGTACGACGCAACAGAAATCTATCCGGGCTGGCGTCAGTTGGCGTAGCTTCGCTCGTACAGCTGGCCGTGAAGCGACCGAAAGGCCATGGTTCCGGCGGCGCAGCCAAGCCGGGTTCAGCGGCGGTGGCGGCGGCGGCGGCGCTGGACAGCGAAGCGCAGGCGAAGGGGATTGAAGAGGAAGAGGAGCAGGAGGGCGCAGCACGGGTGCTAGCTCCGTGGCTTGGGAGCGGCTTTTTGGGACATGGCGCACTGCCGGCCAGCCAGCCGCGCCCGTCCGAGGATGTCTGGGCAGCTGACGTGATGGCCGGTCTTAGCGCCCCCGACGACGTGCGGGGCGCAGCTAGTCGTACTGTTGCGGTGGCTAGCGGCGCCATCGGCCCTGAGGTGGCGGCGGCGGTAGCATCGGTTCCGGCAGGATCTGCACGGCCTCGCGGCCCGTTGCCGGCGGCAGCCACCGTAGCGGCCGTCAGAGCCGCTGCGGCGGCGGCGGCGCCGCCACCGTTGCCGTCCGGTGCGGCGGGGATGCAAGCGCCGGCTGCGGTTGCGGTCACAACCGGTGGAGGTACGTACGGCGGCACGGGTGCTGGCGCGGACTGGTTGACCTGGGCAGCTGAGGAAGACGAAGGAGGGCCCTGTGGTCGTACAGATCCGGCTGTGGACCTTGCAACCGGCGCCGTACACAATCATATTCCCCACGTTGCGTCGTCAGATGCGGCAGCGGTAGCCACAGCGCCCGTGGCATCGCGCGCCTTGAGAGGGTCGGAGGGAACCGATGGAGGCGCGGCACCGCCACAGTCACAGGAACTGGCTCTTGCGGCGGCTTCAGCGCCGACGTCGGCGTCGCACCTGGACTCTGCTGTCGCACCTGGCGGCGGCGGCGGAGGCGACGACGTCAAATTGGTTTCGTCGACGTCGACATTCGCAGTTGCGGGTGGGGTTAACGAAACCAAGGCTCAGTTCGGGGCGTCCGCCGTCCCGTCCTCCGTACGGGGCAGTTCATGGTTGCATCAGCAGCTGGGGGATCCCGTCTCAGTGCCGCTGAAAGGTCAGCAGCCGACACAGCTCAAGAAGGAACAGGAACAGCAGCAGCAGATGCAACTGCAGTGGCGGCAGCAGGTTGGGGATGAGGAGATGGCCTGGGCAACGGGGCTGCCGCCGCCGCGTCCGGCGGAAGGAATTCATCTTGAGGAAAGCATTGCGGAAGAAATGAAGGAGGAGGAGATGCAAAGTAAAGGGTTGTACAGCCAGGACGACGATGATGATGATGATGATGATGATGATGATGATGATAATGACGATGGTGACGATGAGGAGGAGGGGTACTACGCAACCATAGCTCAATGGGCGCCGTCGCTGGCGTATCATCCAGCGGACGTTGGCGGCGGCATGGACCGCGACGCGGAGGAGGTGGGCCGCGGAGGGCGAAGTCGCGGCCCCGGCAGATCTGGGCGTCAGCCCCGCGGCCGAGACCGCGGCGCGCAGGGCGACGGCGTGCAGGGGAAACAACAGCAACAGAAGCAGCAGCAGCAGCAGAAGAAGAAGGATCGCAAGCAGCAGCAGCAGCAGCAAACGCAGCGGCTGTCAGGCCGTAAGGTAGGCCGACGGGTTGTCGTGCGTGACGTTTGCGATGGCTGGATTGCGGAGATACCGTACTTGTGGGTGCCGCGTCTTTGCACGCGCCATATAAAATAACGCGGCACGTCTGATGCTGTGTCCCCCAAAACGTAAACTTGATGATAACAAGATGCATATTAGCCGTTTCTTACAAGCCTCTTTACCGGGACTTACGAACTTACAAACTTCCATCCGCAGCGAGGTGCTGCTGGACAGATATCTGCCGCCGTCACCGGCGGCACTGCGGGCGCCGCCATGGCGCCGGGGACGGCGGCGGTTACGGCCGCAGCAACGGCCGGGGGTACGGAAGTGGGCCTCTATGCCGACGTTAAGGCCTTCCAGCGGCAGCAGCGCAAGGCCCGCTTCCTTAATGGCGGCGCCGGACCGGAATCCACCAGGCCTGTGCCGGAAATTCGCGGCCCGACGGAGTGCAAGTGAGTTTGGATGACCAACAGGAACAAGACAGAGCTATTGCGTCGACATAAACACGGGTCCTTGTGTGGGATCTCGTATGTTGAAGGAGGCGAAGTGGCTGCAAGAAAAGACGCCTGCGTTCCAAATTAACATGTGCCACTGCGCGGCTACCTTGCTTTCCCCGCGCCGCCGCAATGTGCTCAACGGAACATTCCCAACAACGCCGCCTCCTAACCATGTGCGGTCGTGAGACCCCCCGGTGCCAAGTATTCATAACAACGTGTTCTCATCTCCCAGCACACGGACGTGCCACCACGCTGCCAACCTCTGCTGTCTCTCTCTCTCTCTCTCTCTCTCTCTCTCTTTCTCTCTCTCTCTCTCCCCACGCCTCTCGCTTTCTAAGGGCTTTTCATGCTCGTATTCTGTTGAACGTCTGAGCTTGGTTATTTTCTCCTCCACCCCCCTTAGCTCTTCTCTAGTATCCATCTATCTCCTGGTATCAGCATCACTCGTATGCGGTTCGTCTCCCCTATACCCTTTCCTCTGCAGGTTCTGGCGGCTGGGCCGCTGCGCCAAGGGCGCTGACTGCGCCTTTGCCCACGTGGGCCGCCCGGTGACCCGCCTGCTGCCCTGCCGCTTCTGGCGCCAGGGCCGCTGCCAGCGCGGCGAGGTGTGCAGCTTCAGCCACGACCCGCAGCTACCGGAACCTTGCGGCGGCTTGCTGGAAAACGGTGGGTTAAGGGGCGGGAATGATCTTCAGCTGGTGTAGGAAAGGAGGCGACTTTGCGGATTGTGTGTCCTGGCAGAGGCTGGTGTTGGATGAGGGTGTTGTTGTTATGCCAGATATTAGAGCGAGGTTTGACTAGGTGTTTTAAAGAAAGATCGACTAACTGTGACTGTGAGAGATGCGGCGATGCCACGAAAGATGTTCAGAAGCTCGTTCCCAGACATACATACAGAGGACGGCAAGAGTTGTGTGTGTGGGAGGGGGGGCCGAAAAGCGAAAGCCAAGGTATCGTTAAATGTGCATCAGTGCCTCTTCCGTGAATGGATGAGATGTCTTACGGCTGCGATATGTGCTGCATGGTTCCTTAGGCGCCTGCCCAGACCCGGAACACTGCCGTCTGGGCCACTACACACCCGAAGACATGGACAACCTGCGGGAGTACTTCCGAGACGTGGCGGCTCGTGCCGCCACCGCTGCTGCAGCTGCCGCGGCGGCGCCAGGGGCGGCCGGCGGCGTCGCGAGCGGTGCACACGGGCACGGGGCGCCCAAGCTCGAGCCCTCCGATTCGACGGCGGCGCAGCAGGGTTCCATGGCGTTGCCCGTTGGAGCTCCCGCAGTACCGATGGGCGGCTGGGGCCCGCAGCCGGCAGCGGGGCCGGCACCTGCCGCTGGCATGCTCCCTGTCCCGTACCTGCGGCCTATGCAGCCTGTGCTTCAACGCATGGTGAATGGCGGTGACGAAGACTTCTGAGGAGTCTGGTTTGCAACTTACCTTTCCCTCCGTGTCTACCTTTCCGTTGTTCCAGGCATGCCATCCCCCCTTCGCTGTTGTTGGCTGTTGTTATTGTTAAGCAGTCAAGGATACGTCAGGTTTTTCTGGGAGTCCTGTGTCTTGATCGTTGCGTGATGTTGCACGGATTGCCCACGTGTTTGGTGCACATCCAGCATCGGTGTTCGGCTTGCGTCGCGTCGCGCGAAATGTTTCAGCACCCTTGTGATATGGTCGCTATAGCTGGAGCGGTGGGTGAGTGTGCCTACCTGGCCTTGTTTTCGTATGCGTGCGCGTGGCTTACGTTCAGTTGATAGGAAAATGAGCCCGTTTAAGGACTTAAGGCCGGCCTGTGATGGAGGCGGGCTCGGCCTGACTTGCATGCGAAGGTGGGGTAGTTATTGGTGAGCGTTTCTGTCAATAGATTGAGTTGAGCACATTACATGACTGGAGAGGAGAGTGCATAAGAGGCTCTTACACCAGTATGACCATTCGAGTTGCTTGTTAGGCTGGTCGGATCTTTGCACATTAGTTTAAAAAGGTGCAATACACAGGTGTGGTGTCCGCTCCCATTATTGCATGCTTGGTAAAAGTGTGGATTCTTAGCCCCGAAACAGCGAAACAGCTCTCGGCAATAGCCTCGTGGCAATAGCTACATGTTGGCACAAAAGCCATGTGTGCTTCGGATCTTACACTACTGCTACAGTACGTACGTGTGGCGTAATACATCTTGAAGCCTTTAGGTGATAACATGTTAAGATGCCACGCAGCCAGCGTGCGGCAGCACATCAGTACGCTACCCAGCCATTGCCCACTAAGAGCCATTGCCCCAACCTCATGAAAGCCCCGCTGTCCACGAAGCTCACGCGATGCAGTTCAAGATCAGTTTAAAGATGTGGGCTCAAGATAGAGCGCCACGAAATTGTTCTTATGAAATATTGAAAACGGGAAGGTCACCAGGATGTCGTATACGCAGGGTCATGTTCGTGCAATCGCATACATATTGATAACGGGTTATGCAAAAGCAAGGATGATCGGCCACGCACGGTATGGACGTAGATGCAGCACTGACAGTGCGGGTCCATGGGAGGATAACAAGCCTCCTGCAAAGCGTGCAGAGACACGATCACATATATACATATAATACTTATACACGCACGCGCACATATACACACATATATACTTATATATACATATATATGTCCCTCCTTTCACCCTATCGTCTTAACTACTCTGTGCGGGCCAAGGACCCCGCTTTAGCCCTCACTCAAGCCTCCAAATCATGCATTTGTGACGGCAAATGGTCATTATCCATCACACCGTAAGCCGTATCCAGCTCCAGGCTGTCGTCCCAGCTCCAGGCTGTCGTCCCGCTGTCTAAGTGTAGCACCGGCAGGCCAGGGCAGGCCCACGGCTGGCCCTGGTCCAGTTATCAACTGTCCGTTCGGCACAAGGCCCTGTTGGCCAGCCATTCCACGCATAACGACGACTCCGGCCCCTAGCCAGCGCAATGTTAAACCCAGTACCTGCAACTCTCGCTCGCACATCACCGGCATCGGCCTTGGTGCTGTGTTTCCAGCACCAAAGGCATGCCGGGAATGCCCCCAGCACCTGTCATTTAATCAGATTCCCGACTCCGTCCCCGGCATGCTTGCTGCAACATGTGTTACTGCTCCACACCAGCGCAGCCTACAGCACGTAAAGAGACAATTGACGCACAGTACTCTACAGTCAAACTGAGGTTTTGTATAATGCATCCTTGGAGCTGAGCAGGACCTGCAGCACTGTGAGATCCTGGCAGCGGCTCCTGTACGAAGCCATGTCTACGGTCTGCATCCAGGCTGCCGTCCAGGTAGGAAGCCACCAGCCCGCCGCGTCCTCGGCGCAGGCAGCGCGCTGAGGGCCCCGCAAGAAGTCGGTCAGCGTCTCGGTGTTGGCGTAGATGGGCGCGCGAGAGGGCTCTGGCGCCGCCGACTCAGATTCGGTAGAGGGCTTGGTGTCTATTGCCGAGGTACTTGCGGCCTCGGTGCTTGGGGAAGTGACGTTGATGGCCGCGGGGACGGAGTTAAGCGCCGGTGTGGAGGACACAGGCGATGGCTTGGGCTTGTAGATTGAGGCGTCCAGGTAGACATTGTATCTACGGCAGGAAAAGGGTGTTCGTGCGGCGAGCGGTGCTCTGACGGTGGCGATAAGGTTAGCCAAGATGCTGGACGTCCCAGAGAAGCACGAAATTCCGGCCTCGTGGAATCACGTAAAATCTGACACAGGTTGGCATACTGGAATCTGACTCGGATGGCGTTGAGGTCGTCTTAACGCTTCCCAAGTCATGCCATTCTACAAAATACCCAGGCTGCTTGGCATGCGGCGCTCGATACGGGCCTATGTGATCCTGCGAGAGCTGAAAAATTCACCAGACGATGCGGGAAAGGAGTGATGGAGTTGCGCTGCATTCTAGGAATCGGCAGGACCAGGCCGACCAAAATGCGCGGACGCTCACCCATCATCCCAGACGTTTCCGATCGCGGCGTTCCAGAACATAGCTCCAACCATGGGCCCTCCTGTGGACTTCATCCAGTGTAAGTTGTCAGCAACCAGCTGGAAAAGCAGTACCCGCTGCTCGGCCGTGTAAGCACTGCACGCAGTTAGGGCCGAGAACTGTGGTTTATAATTGTGGTCTACACGTAAAAGCTTGCTTGCGCCCGGATTTCTCCTGGATGTGCTCACGGCGAGCCAGGACGCAAACAGCTCGCGCGCAAAATATCAACCCAGAACACTCCTAGCCAGACAGACGCTGTGTACCGGCGGCAACCAAAGACCCAAAGGAAAAATTTTCCTCTAACAGCACGCGAAACCGTATACGGGTCACGTACGGCAGGATGAGGCCGTACTCCTCCATGATGAGGGGCTTGCCGACATCGGCCGCGATGCGCTGATGGACGCCCAAATACTGCACCATGTAATTGCAGAAGCAGTCAAAGTCGCACTTCGTCCACGTCGGCGGCACGGACTCCATCTGGGAGGGAAGCCAGCAACATTCCCCGGCACGTTCAGAAGTTAAGGCTACAGGTGACATGGGCACGCTGTGCATCAAGGCCAGGGCGTGCTGCTCCTGCTGCTGCTGCTGGGGTGCCTGGCTGCTCGCTAGGGCATCCGTACGACACAGGTGGTATTGCCTGTAATCCTCACCTGGCGCTCGTACACGTGTACAACCGTCGCGTCAATGGAGTCGAACTTGCTCAATGTAGCCCAATCCTCGCCCTCACACCTTGCACCCGCACCTGTGGAGAACGAGCGGCCCGGGTCCGGCAACGGCCGTGAGGGTGTAGAACCCCACGTATATGGCTTTCGCGCTGCACTGCAAGTCCTGTGCTCAGTCCCTCTGACTGGGCCATGTAGATATCACACGTGCAAAGATCCAACAAATGGGTCATCGCTGCAAATCTAGCGAGGTAGCAATAATAACCCCACCTGGGTTGTAATTCTCGTAGGACTTTAGGAAGTAGCCTTCGGTACCTAGGGCCACAAGCTGATTGGGAGCATTGTCGCGCACGTGCGAGGCCACGGCCCGCAGAAACGCCTGTTGCGCACTCTGTGAGATCGCGTCGGTGCAGCCGGGGCAGCGCGGCTCGTTCATCGCGTCGTACATCATGATGGCATCGTCGTCCCGGTAGAAGCGTCCGTTGAAGGTGTTCTTGCGCCAGAGAATGGCGGAGACGTGATCCCGATAGAAATGGAGCACTTCGGGGGAGTTGTAAAAGTCCAGCAGATCCTTGCCAACTGGGTTGGAGGGAAGAAGGGTGGGCGGGGGAATAATTTTGCTTTTGTGACGCTTTGCAATGAAGGCACGTGAGAAGCTGCGCAGCAAGAGATGGCGCAGGCACCGTGCACGCGCAGCGCGCTGGGGCGTTTCAATGAAATTGCGAACATGTCTAGGGGTTGCACACCTGGGTCGATGCCAGCCATCCTCATGAAGTCTTGAGGCGAGCGATATGCAGTCCACGTGTTGCCTAGTGTCAAGATTAACTTGATGTTGTGCCTATACGTGAGATTGCGAGCTGCGTCAGCTATTTACAATAGATTGGCTTTCCGCTTCTAGTGCTCAAATCTCCACCTGCCAGCCGAATCGATGATGTAGTCGAGACCTTCAAACTCGGTCTCGTCATACTTTCCCCAAGCATAAGGCATGTTGTGATTGAAAGCCCAGAGACGAACAACCTCGAGCCCAAATTCCTGCGTGGTGGCAAAAGTCAATTATCACATAGGGTCTCATAGGTCAAACACAGAAGCGATTACTGATCACGCACGTTGCAGTAGTCGAAGAAACGGTCAACGATGCCGCGGTCCGTCTGGACAAAGTCGATAAGCCTGCACAGTGGCGCACTTGGTCAAAGAATGAGCTATGAGCACGTCTCTTGCCAGCGGCACAGCAGCAATAGCTCGGAGGTTATAACTTATGCGGCCCTCACCAATAAGCATTAGCTCCTTGAAAATACCAGGGATTGCCATCTACACAGAGCTGGTGGCCGCATCTCTGCACGAACGATGCCTTGGCGGTATGTAGGCAGGATAGGGCGATTGCCACCACAGCGAAAACCACATGATATTTTGATGGATTCATCTGGCTGTTACAGGCTGATCCACGCCTGGGGGATTAATGAAAAAGGATTTGCCATTGGCATGCCATGGAAATACCAGCTTCGGCAGCGTTGGTTAGGCAAGATATCAAGTATTAAACATAAACATGGTAGAATATGGGGGCCCTTCCGATACCTTTTCTGACGCCTGCAAGGCTTCTACGGACGCCTAAGATTATGGTGCACCAACTCTAGCCCTGGTCTGGTCCACAAGCAGGCCTGCCACTTGATTGCATATGATATAATTGATTCAGATGAAGGACTTATCTGTTGCCTTATATACAGCATGGATTGCCAGTCTGCTCGTCCGATTCCGTTGGATCCTGGCCATTTTCAGGTCCCGTTTTCCACCATTTTCAGGATCTTTTTAGTTAATTGATACATGGTATCATGTAAAACATACATTGTTTCCCTATCCTTGACCCTTTCGTCGGTCGTATGCGGTCATCTTACTAAGGCTCACCAGAAATTTGACAGGTTTTACAGAGCCACAAAGCTGAATTTATGGGTATTGAAGTCCTAAACTATTTTCTATTTTAAAGCCTGAAGTTTACAGGAGTTGCACTTGGCGCGGGGCAGCTGGTCCTGTCGGGCTGTCGGCGGACATTCTAACGTGCATAACGAGCGGGTAGAACCAACGCCCAGCATGACCCGTTTTGAACAATTACATGAGTCACACATGTACGTTTGCTAGCTATATGTTAACAGAGATAGTGGCTCTGCGCCCTCGGGCACCGGAACGTCGGCCTCAATTCCACGCAAGAACTCTTGCAGAGTCGCCGCACTCTCCGCAGGTTGCAAACTGAAGCGCTTCAATGGCAAATGTTTTCTCGGCGATTGAAGTGCTCACATTTCAGCGGAAGGCCTTCAGTTCTGGTGCCCGGTGCGTTGTAAACGTGGTGTCGGTAGGCGTGTACGTGAGCGAATTTCCTCTCAGTCATCGGTAGGAACTTGCATATGCGCTTCCTCACGCCACCTGTATTCATTGGCCATCTGGGTCAGCTGGCGCTAGGTGTTATTATTGGAGGCTTTCAGGTGACAGAGCTGAGCAGCTGAGTACAGATGCGACGCACACAGCCTTTGGAATCTAGTCATGATGACAATAACCGTACATCGGCCGCAGCCTGGCGTGTGTTAGTGTGGGGAGTGGGAGCAATCCTGGGCATTTTGGCCCATGTACGCTCGCACAGACCAGAACATTTATCTAATCATCACAGTCCCAGCCGCAATTCACTCAACTATAGGGTACAAGTTGCTAATTCATTTCAAATGTTCTAAGGAAACTGAACGACTTAGGTCTTGCTGGGAAATAGTAGTCCATTGAAATTATGAACGTTTCCAAGTAGCGCTGGCCAAGATATTGGCGTGTAACCGCTAATCATATTCCCTGGTTTTGCTCTATCGAAGGGCGCAGTTTCTTGTGCATATGAATATTGCGAAGAGAGAGAGTTCATTATTCAGGGGCATTACAAGTACGGCCGTTCCATGACCGAAACACACCAATACTAATAAGAGTGAATGACCGATAAGCATGAAAAACTGTCGGGCGTCTGGCCATAACTGGTTCTGTAAGTAACTTCAAAACCGGCCAAAAAAGGTCAGATCCCGAACAGCGGCAAAAACGAAGATACATGTCGAACATCGCTGAAAATGCTCGCCCACGCCATAGGAAGCACGCGACATTCGCGGCGAACTCAGTTTCTTCGGACCTCGACAACAAGCTCACTAACACTAATACGATCGATACATACATACATACGTAACACTTGCGTGTGCCTGGCGAGGAAGAACAGATGTTGCCCGAACTTCCTTTGCTTAAGCATAAGCAATATCAAGAACTTCCTGCTTCACGCAATCACGAACAAAAACCGAACTGAAAGGCAATTTTTCATTCCAGCACGCGTGTGCGAGCCTACACAGCCTCTTGCCAGAAGCCGTCGAAAGCGGCGAAGCCACGCAGTACACACACGAAACCGAGAACACAACAGAAAATTATTTAAAGATTAAATCTCTCGAAATTAAGAACTGTCCCCTCTCTAAGCCCCTATCATTTTCCCTCTCTTCAATCCCCACCTCGCTGGACAACTATCCTGGGTTCCCGAGGAAAACCAGGAAATCCGAAACAAACACGGCGCCGCAGCGGGAGGCTGCAAATAGATATACAGTTACCATGCACACAGCAAGAACGAACGCAACCATGTGCATCATATCAAGCAAGAACCTATCACACCAACCACGGCAGACGCAGCATGTTGTATGGACATCTGCCCGACGACTACCAACGCCTTGTAATTCTGCCCAAACCTGGTTGTTAAAGCAGCACACAAGTACCTATCAAGAGGCCAATCTACCAGTCATCTTTCAACTCCGAGAGCAACATCCGAGCGCGGTTAATGCAATACAGAGCCACGAAGTGCAAAAAGTGGCTCTCGCTCAGCCCGTACATAGCCAGAATCTTCCTTCTCTCCCTCAATGCCAGGCAAGATCGCGCATCTGCCGTCGCATGTCACACCTCTTCAAATGCAGTAGGAAGTCGCTCAGTGGCGTTGGGCCGCCGCGCGCGCTTGCGACTTGGAGAAGTGCTCATCGGCCATCTTGCGCAGCGCAGCCGCCGCTGCAGGGCCCGTCTTGTCCACGAGCTTGGAGAACATGGTCTCCCGGTTAGCCAGCAGCTGCGCCGGCGGTGCGAACTCCTTCAACTCACCGGCCTCCATAACCAGCACCTTGTCGGATTCGATAATGGTGTCCAAGCGATGCGCAATGGTGATGGTTGTACGGTCGTCGAACACCTTCTTGATGGTCTCCTGCACCACTTGCTCCGTGTGCGGGTCCATGGCTGCCGTAGCCTCGTCCAGGCACAGGATCGGCACCGCACGCAGAGCCGCACGCGCCAGGCACACAAGCTGCATCTGACCCAGGGACCAGGCCTTGCCACCGGTGCCATCGACGCGACCATCCAGACCACCGGCGTGCTGAGCCTGGGCCTCAAGACCCACCTTCTGCAGAACCTCCCAGAGGACAGAGTCGTCCTACACGGCGAGAAACGATGCCGGTAATTAGCGACGATAAATGGATGTTCGTGCGCGTAAATAACGTTTATTGAGACGTTACTTATGTGCGCGCTGCTGCAATAAGAACACGCATAACCCCTGCTACAGAAGGTTCACTCCTCCCCGAAAACAAAAACCATTTTGCAGTGTGAAAGGAAAGCCTCTGGCCATGCAATACAAGTGTGGCAGGCAAGGGCCAAGACTAAGACAGGAAAGGACTGTGCGGAGGCCCGGGAAAAGTGAAGGGTCACCTTGAACTCGCCGAAGGGGTCCAGGTTGGAGCGGACGGTGCCCGTGAACATGACCGGCTCCTGGGGAATGATAGAAAGGCCTGCGGAAGGGAAGACGCGCAAGTGCGGCAAATGTAAAAGGAGATGGCTCGTCAGCTCGGGGCGACCGCAGCGGTGCAAGGAATTGCCAAAATGGCAGACGAACATGCGCGGTAAAACCTGCTATTTGGCAGAGCCATGAGAAACCCCCGAGAATCCGAATTGCGTCCTCTGAGCCAGGGTAGCTTACCGGTGCGCAGGCGCTTGAGGCTGAGGGTGGCAATGTCAACACCGTCGATGAGAATGCGGCCCTTGCCCAGTTCGAACATGCGGTACAGCGCCAGCAGGGTGGTAGACTTGCCAGAGCCGGTGCGGCCCACAGCGCCGACCTTCTCGCCGTCGTTGATCTTGAAGGTGACGCCCTTGAGGGCCCAGGCGGCATCCAGGCGGTACTGCATCCAGACATCCTCGAAGCGGATGTTGCCGGTAGCTGGCCAGCGAGCGAGCGCGGCATCATCCACGACAACCTGGACCTTGCTGGTCGCTGCAAGCATGAATCAAGCAGAAATATAGACAATGAAAACATGGAAAATCAAACAGAGTAGAATCATATGGTTACACACAAGTTACATTTGGATGGCGGTATTCACTATCGTGCTTAGGCAGTCAGGTCGATATCCCGATTCTTACCGGGAACAATCTGGCCATCAGGCAAGGTGATGCTCTTGGCGACACCATCGAGCTGCTTCTGGTCGTAGAAAATGCCATCCTTCGGCACGTAGTCAGCCAGCCAAGCCATCTGCGAATTAACCAACGACGAACATTAATATTCAGCGAAAATTCCACGACCGCAGCTTACGGTGGCAGCGAGGCGACTACGCAATCGAAGCTGCGAACACAAGGTAACGGTGCTTCACTTACCGCCTCAACACTGTTGAACAGCGAGATCGACTCAGCGATGAAACGAACCACCCAAGTGTAGAAGACCAACATCTGAATGATGTTAGAGAAGGCGAGACCGACGGTAGCGGCACCAAGTTGATCTGCAAAGGAGCCACAGAAGAGCGGGGACAGAAATGTCAGTACCTGTTTAACGAAAGCGACATCCTTTCTAAGCACTCCAACCTCAGCAAAGCGACATTTACCGAAACATTCCGAGCCCATCCCGCCATGCAATTCCCTAGCCCATCCCGCCATGCAAGGAATTGGCAGACAAGTTTTATAAACAGCCACCCACCCTTGAGGCCCACGGCGAAGGCGCTCACGACGCCCACAAGGGAAGCACCGATGAGATCGCACCAGAAGGCCAGCCACAGGTTGAGAGACTCGGCGTTAAACACAGCGGCATTGGTCACGTCAGTACGGCGAGCAGCTTCCTCGATGAAGTACTCCTGCTTGGAGAAGGCCTGTACGACGTTGAGTCCCTCCAGCACCTCAGCAACCAGACCCACAAGCTGACCGCCGCTAACGGCACGAGCCTTCTTGAGGGCGGTGGCGGCTGGCAGGTAGATGGCCAACATAATCAACGTCATGATGATGAGGAAGCCAGTGAAAGCGCCAAAGAAGTTGATGGTGACGGAGACGGTGATGGTGGTGGCCAACAGAATCAGACCGTAGATGCCCATGAAGTGGATCGCATCTGGAAGATTCTCATCCATGATATCCTGCAGCAGGAAGCAAACATCCATTCCACGACATGCAACACAATTTCATCAGACGAACTCCCGTCGGAATATCGTCAGAATGCCAAGTCACAGGGCCTATGTCTTTCTGCGAAGAGGTTCGCTAAGAACGCACTCGCTCGCTCAGTCACCATTTTTTTCGCTCGCTCGCTCGCTCTGTCACATACACACATACACACACACACACACCTGATCCTTGGTGAAGTTCAGCAGCAGGTCACCGACGGGGGTGACGAGGAAGAAGCCCATCGGAGCGTTGAGCACGTTGTTGAGAGCCTTCTTCCGAATGTTCTCGGAGGAGCGCAGAACCCACCACAGGAAGGTGGAGCCACGAGCAACCATAGTGAAGTAGAAGAGACCCACGAGCAGCAGATAGATCAGCGCATAGAACTTGGTAGCGCTCTCCTCGCGCACGCCGGTGCGCTTGGGGAAGTGCTTGTACTCATCGTTCACCCACCAACGAACCCAGAAATCGGACATCTGGCGACAGGTCTGAGCAGCCAGGAAGGTAATGAAGCACACGAACACTGCGCGGGGGAAGGTTAAGGAGGAAAATGGGGTGAAGCGGGATACAACACGGTTATAGGCAGATAAGCGGCAGATTGCGTCAATATTCCGTCATCGCGTCAACATGCGCTATTTTACCTTGACCCTAGACCCTAAATTGCTGCATTGCATTGATCTCCGTTACATCCATGCCTGCCGACTCACCCAGGAGGATATTTCCGTAGTACGTGTAGATGAGGGCGGCCTTGAAAGCGGTGAGCTTGGGCGCCGCCTTGGTGTCCTTCTGAGTGGGCTTGCCGATGGAGGTGGGAGCCAGGGTCAGCTGCAGCGACTGCCTGCTCGGATCACACAGGGGAAAGGAAAAGATTGGGGTTAGATCGACGCACATTCATGTGTGTTTCTACGCACATCTCACGGACTAGAGCCAACCCCTGGCGCCAACGTAAATTGCATGGGGTTCCCTCCGGGGAAACCCAACTTACGACTTCTGCGGGGTGGCCTTGTCGTCCTTCTTCTTTGGGGCGGCGGGAGGAGCCTCCTGGGAGCCAGCGGCGTGCAGAAGGTGCGTGATGGGCAGGAGCTTACCCAGCAGGTGCTGCGACTCCTCATTCCATTTACCTGAGAGATTAGGGAGATGCGGAAGTGGGTAGGTAGGTGCGAGTAAAAGCTAACGTCCATAGCGCTGATGGCAACACAGCTTGCAACTCTTTTTCAACATAACCCCACGTACCGAAGTAGAGGCAGCGACCCTCGTCCATAATAGCGACGGCATCGCAGCGCGGCATGAACTCAATTTGATGGGTGATCAGAACGACGGCCTTGTCCGAGAAGAGGCCCTTGATGCACTTGTCGAAGATGTGGTGAGCAGTGTGGTGGTCAACGGCCGACAGGGCGTTATCCAACAGGACCAGATCAGCGTCCGCATACGCGCAACGAGCGAGGTTAACGCGCTGACGCTGGCCTCCCGAGAAGTTGACACCGCGAATACCAGCCCTGCGAATCGGTTGTAAGTTTCCGAACGAATTAACACTTTGTCTTGTTGGCTCCTATTGGAGATTTACGTGAAATTCGGGACAACAGACTACTGAACTAAGATTTTGACTAGGGATGAGGAAATCTTACTTGCTCTGGTCCCCCTGAGGAAGAATCTGCAAGTCCATGGTCAGCGCGCAAGCGTCGATCACAGCTTCGTACTTGTTCTCGTCCCAACCCTCGCCGAAAGTGACGTTGTCGCGGATGGACAAGTTCTGCAGCCAAGGGTTCTGAGGCACGTAGGAGATGCGGCCTCCCACTTGCTGCGAGCCGTGCTCCTTGACCATGTTGCCGAGGATGGCCTGCACCAAGGACGACTTGCCAGCTCCAATACGGCCCACCACAGCGACCACTTGGCCGGGGCGCACGTCGAAACGGGGAACGTGGAGGTGCCTAGCAAGCGATCATATGCGGCATTCAGCAGACAGGGCAGAATTTCATTCACAATTCAGGAGTAGGTATTTCATTCGATGTCAGAGCGTTATGCGAGTCATGCCGTCCAATAGCTGATGCTCATGTTGGGAGCGTTGCCAGCGGAGCAGTAAATTAGCTATGCGACGCGAGCATCTTTCGCTCCCGCGCAAAGTTACCGGAGACTGGGCTTCAGGAAATGCTACAACTAGGAGTGTTACCATTACATGGCAGGTGTTGGCTTACTATACATTAGCATTGGCGCACAGGGAATGCACTCTGCCCGTAGCTCTCACCAGTTGGGGTTACTGGGGTGGTGGTAGACGGCGTTGTCCTGCGTAACATAAAGGAGGCGGGGAGGGCGACAAGTCGGACTTAGCACCCAATGACTGCAACATACATTGCCATACAACGACTGTACACATCAAACAAAGTAGAGGATAAGCATGAGAAGCCACGTTGTCTTACGATGTGGACGCCAGGCGCGGAGGACTTGCTGCTCTTGCCGCCCGAAGCGGTGCCCTGTGGCACATCCTCAAGCAGGTAAGACTCCAGGCGCTGCAGGGAAGCATGAGCCTCTGCGCACAGGACATGGGTGTAAAGGTAGCGTCGCGAGAAGAGGACAACGTCAATGACACGAACAGGGGGGAATCAGGCGACACAAGCAAACTCCCACTGCAGCAGGAACCCCAAATACAACACGCAACCCTAGCCCTTTCCACGTTGCCATGCGGCCACCTACCAGACACGGCGCGCAGAGCCTTCGGCAGCACCACAAGGGGGAAACGCAGAATGTTGAACAGCGACAGGGTGGTGAAGGCCACGCCAGACACCAGACGAGCCTTCTGGAACTCATAGGTGGTGAAGATGACGAACGCGGTCATGGGAGGCACGCAGAACACGCAAGCCACGTTGATGACCTTCATCATCGCGTTCCAGAAGGACAGACGCATCTCCTCGCGGCGGATCTGAGGGGGACGCCATGGCACGGAATAAGTAAATAGAAAGAAAAGCGCAGCCAAAGTCACGGGCAACATTTGCTATGCGATTGTCACGATGTCAATATTGTTACATTTCAATTTTCCTTCGTATCAATAGTTTGCCATTCAGTTTGTCATTAAAAAGCTGCGCCTGTTATTGCAACCTCACCATGTCGCGGGACCTACCTTAGAAATCTCATCCTCGAAGAACTGCTCCCATGCGTAGTACTTGACCAGCTTAATAGCAGGCAGCACCTCCTGCAGGATGGAGCTGCGCAGAGCAACGTGCTTGGCATTCTGCAACTTAATCTGGATAATCTTGTAGCCAAAGAAGTACTGCAGCGGCAGGACCAGCAGGATGACGCCCAGACCAGGCAGCATGGAATCGTTGGTAAGGTAGCCCAGCAGTGCCAGAATAGCAGCAGCCTCGAAGGGAGCAGTCCACAGGTAGTGAAACTCCTGAGAGCGACGGGGGCGCACATACAACATAAGGGGATTAAGGCAGCGGCAAAGAATCTAGAACCCTGCTGATGATGTTGCGGCTGATGGCTGCAAAAAACAACTCCAGGCGAGCAGAGTAGGTTCAGAACAAGAGCAACTAAAACTTTCGTGATAACAATTTTACTGATGAACAGCTCACGATAAATTACCGTTAACTAATGCCGCTTACCAACGCGCCATCGTAGATTTTCTGAATATCGGAGGAGACGAAGTTTACGATGGCGGCGGACTGGTCAGCTCGGACAGAACTGAGACGAAAGGCCTTGTGGGTCACAGCTTGAACCAGAGCTGCGCGAGCGCGGATACCGACAGACATACAGATGTAGCCCATGCGCTGAAGACTGAGACCAAGAAGCCAGGCATCGAGGGTGAATCCCGCCATCAAGCACCAGCCAGATACAGTCTTGGAGTACAGGCGACCGTCCTTGATGCCGTTGACGTGAGCAAGCAGACTGCGGACGGGATTGGGCGCGTTAAAAGGGGAGCCGTTTGCTTATCGCGCATGCGATGTAGGAGGTGCGAATAATAACTGCCATGCGCATGAATGCGATGATACAAATAGCTGTAGTAAGACACAGTTTCCATTTGAGAAAACAGGTGGGATGCAGAACGTAATTAATGCTAAGGAACAAGAACTACATGTTAAGAAGCAAAATTATAGCATAAAATGGCCTAGAGGAAGCATTCACTGGTATGGAAGCCCAGCGCGATCAGTCACTCGGAATAGTGTAAGGGCCAAGGAGGCGTGCGCTAGGAAGTCATGCGCGCTAGGGCATATTCACAAAAATCATCGTGAGCTTGTCATGTATTTAGCACGCTGCGGACGCAGTAGGTCTTGGCATGTGGGAGAGAGAGATCGGATTAATCAACGGAAATGGTGGTATGTAACGCTCCGAAATCGGTAGCCGAGCTAACCTGCGCACGAAGTAGAAGGCGCCAGTGATGACGAAAGTAGACCAGAAGCACTTGAAGACACCACCAAGAAGATAGACCAAGCCGAAGGACTTGCGCAGGGCGCGAACAAGTGAAGGCTTCGCGCCCGAGTCCTTGAGCTTCATCTCAGCCGCCCAGTTAGATGCGAACATATCATAAGCCTGAATAAATATAAGGAGGGTAAATGCGTCGATTCAGTACAAATTGTGAACACAGACGACTGCGCAGTCCTTAACCTCCGACGCCACCACTAAGCTTACCTCATGGGCATGATTCTCAGGCGGCATGCCCATCTTGTCCAAGTCGATGTCGCCATTCTTGCCTGCGACAGTCAAAAATGCCATATTGAGAAGTGACTAGTGAAATGGAAAAATCGACCACTTGCACACTTCAGATATCACTTACGAGCTTCGGACACATGCTTGAACATCCATCCGAAGGCGAACTTGTTAAAGAATCCCGCAGTGGGATCATTGCCCCTAGCGGGGTGGCTTATCGTGCCCATCGCTCACAGATGTATGCTTCCAGGAACCAAGACTTGGTTACTCTGATAATCGCTATCTAAGTGTAATGTTTAACGCTTTCCAAATTGGTCTGCACGAGATCAAATCGTGCAAACACTAAATCACTTTGCCAACTCAGGCTCTTAATCTACAACTACACCTTCTCAGCGCCAGAGGCTGATGACCACGACGACTGACCCTGATGTGGTGATAAATGATGTTTTTACAGCCTTCATATATCCTTGATGTCCGCGGTTGCCGATGTCGTACCATTGCGTGGGATGTTAGAGGTTGTCCGATGCCGTACACTACTTTGCCAACTACCCTACTACATGGATTGAATGCTCGTTCACAAATGCGTGAAAGTCGTGAAACGTACGTGATAATTCTGTTCATTGTCGTGTATGGTATACTCTTGAAATCCTAGATATCAGGTGCATGCACGCACCGATGACGTTCGCAATATTCATGACTGTTGGCCATAATCGCATATAATTCAATGACGTCCTAACTAATGAGCTATAACATGATCCTGTAACTAAGTAATTGCTTGCACTTCATGCTGATATCCAAAGTCATGTTGTCAGTTGATGCACTCGACGTCTTTCCTTAACATGGGTCCTCATCCCCTGGCATGTTTAAGCGATGAAGCAAGTAATATGCATTATATAACAATCTTCATTCTGCAAACCGAAGGTGAATAGTAGGTATTTACATCTTTCCGTTGAATCACCAAAGCTTTCCTCAGCACCTCTAAGCACTGATCAGCATTAAATTTCAATATTCCATGCATACCCAGAAGATTTTTGAGTTCATCGCTTGTATAAACGGCGCTTTCCTGACCATATGCATAGCTTCGAGACAATTATGTATGCAGCTGACAAATAAGGATACAATACAAATAACTTCTCTGTCGACGACTGCCTAAACATGCTATCCAAGATTTCTAGCGACGTCTAGCTGATTACGTTCACTCAAGGTCGACATATCGAGGGTTCAGTTGGCCCTGCGTTTCGTTTCCCAAATAACAACTTTTACAACAACTACCTATCGGACATGACCTAAATGTCTACCATGTCATAACCATAAGGCAAACATCACTCTTCAACCGTCCCCGCACCGACAAGAAAAGCACGCGCGACAACGGTATGGGATAGTGGCCATTTCGCCTTTTTTAAGCCGCATAAGGGTGATCTGAAGAATGTCAAAAGACAAACGGAGGTAAAAGCCCGATCATAACTGGAGGGTCCTTAAATCCGCGGCATTCCGGCTGACCAACCGCGCAGACCGCGTGCTAAGTACAGCACCCCCGACTGACAAGACCTACCACAGGACATGGACGGCGCCTTGTTTAGATTTATGCTTTCTTTGCCCGGCCTTTGATTCACAGCTGTATCGAGGGGGTTCATCTGCACATGGGACTTTACTAGACCAAAACAAAACAGAATCTGGGCTCACTTTTCTGTTCAGTCCAATCCTACTGCATAATTAAAGATTTCAGAACGCTCACCCACAGCTCCCGGTTCGAGCTTTGATGCCGCTTTTTGAGTTCATTTAAAGTTTCACTGGCCTAGGCTTTGGGTTTGGGTTTGCCGCGGCCGGGAGGCCGCAACGCTTTCCTGTCTACGGAGCTAACCGACTGATGTCCCTTGGGGAACCCCTCTACCTATACTGGTTTGAAAACACTGTGTATTAACGCGGGTGCCCCCCTCCCCGGCTCACACCCACCGTTGAAGCGTTGTATGCCCGTGTGTGCTTCCCAACGGGATTCAGCGACATAGCGCGTCATTTAAGATGCTTAGCCTAGTAACGCAAAATAGTGTAAATGCCGCACAGCCTCCTCTTTATTATTGCATTGCGGAGTCCTTTTTTGTTGCACACGCGATACAAAGGAAAGGAGCTTGCATATGCGGTATTATGTTGCGCGCTACACCGCAATTGCGAGCCCGCTTAATTACTGATTGCCAGATGGGTGCTTCGACGCTGTTGGGCCATCAGCGGGCCATATGCCTCGTGGGTTCATCATCAGCGGTTGTAGCACCCAGAAGGAAAGGAGATATTTTCCCTCCCCTGCCCATCTTACATCTTATCGGTCTCCCCTTTTGGGACCGCTTTGTGGATAAGAGTGACGCGCAGCGTGTGTCCGGGCATCTGAGAGGGAATGCAACAGAATGCAGCAAGTCAAGGAATCTCTCCGTGGGTTGCCACCAGTACTTAACCACAACGAAACCGTCCACCACAGACATTACAGCGCCAAAGCAGCATCAGCACACCCCGCTTCATCCAGCGGACCAGAGGAGTGCAAAAACAATCATCTCCACCGAAGATGAAGAAGAAGACGACGCACCTTCCGTTGGCCATGGGCTTGTACATAGTTGACCCCAAACCATCCATCGCCAAGCTGCAGCGCAACATACGCGACTTTTGTGATATAAACGAGAAACGCAACAAAAAGAAGGCACACAACGTATTTCACTAGTTCGATCTCACCACTACGTTGGTTACAGTCCCATACCTCAAAATCCCACACCAACGCGACGAGTCAGATCACCTTAACATTGACCTAGAAGCAATTCGACAGACGACGACACAGGCCAGGCCATCACCACCTCCGGAAAGACACGCGTAAAGAGCTGTGCACGAGGACCAAGACCAGAAAGACCAGGCAGACCTGGAACAGGAACGGCAGCTGGAAGGGGGGCCGGCGGCGGTGGACGGAACACCTAAATTCAACCAAAACAGTCAACGGAGGGGGATACACCACGTTACCCTTTAGCGGCGCAACGCACAATCGCCTAACCAGCCCGGGAATTCAAATGCTGTGCATACACATGCACGTACACAACGCAGCAGCAGCAGCAGCAGCAGCAGCAGCAGCAGCAAGCCTACCACAACAGTTAGATTGCGAGGCGCTCCTCTGGGCCCCCAAATAGCGTATACGAGTGTGCAGTACATTATCCAGAGCAACGCCGAAACCGCCAACCGGAACCGCCAACCCGCCAGTTCGCCAAATCCTCACCGGCATGTCCAACTGGAAATGAAGGCATTGTCCGCTTGGGCGTGTCCCTTGGCCCGCTATTTCCTCTTAGCACTTAATTAGCACATCATACATACATACATACACACACATACATACATACTTTGCCCTAGCTGAGACTTGTGGACTCGCTCTAGCG
Source organism: Volvox carteri f. nagariensis (assembly GCF_000143455.1). Classification (NCBI taxonomy): domain Eukaryota; kingdom Viridiplantae; phylum Chlorophyta; class Chlorophyceae; order Chlamydomonadales; family Volvocaceae; genus Volvox; species Volvox carteri. The sequence goes on from NW_003307562.1 coordinate 929,436, forward strand.
GGACCTGAGAGCCTTTCGTGGTGTTTTCACTGCAGCGCCATCCCCGGATGGAGAGGCTGCGGAGTGGCTGCGTAGAGTGTTGGCAGTCTGAGTCGGGGTCGGGAGCACGCAAGACTAACCGACTTGTGCTGTGTGCTCCCGACCCTTGCGCAGTGTTTCGGCTTCGGCCCCCGGCTCTCGCGGCCCACAGTGTAATCTAAGTCATAGATACATACATACAGTTAAGACACGATCACACCTCAAACCGGGCGGTCTCCTCCTAGCAAGCTTAAACAGTACCCAACCCTAGGCATTCCTCCTGCCGTGGCGGCGAATCAAACCCGTACAGATGCGTGGGATGCCCATTCCACGCACCTAAATTCACAAAATCGTACACCGCCGTACGTGGCAGCTGTCGTGCACGTCACAAAACACACTTCCGGTGGCTCCCTCCCGAAACGCGATGAATGATGATGCGCGGTGGCTCCAGAGCGAAACCAGGCAACCTTCTCTCGGATTAAGAAATCCAACTCAATGATGGCCATTATCGGACTACTTGAGGCCATGTATGTGTATTTCTCCCCCATCATCCCTCCCCGGGTCTCCTCTCGCCCCTCACCAAGTGCCCCAATCCACACCTGCTTACACGGGCCCTATGGGACACCACGACGCTTTACCCCAGCGCACCAAGCAGCTCCGAAACAAAACACACACAGACACACACACACACACGCACAGATCTTAATTAGCACGGGCCCGGCCATCCCGGACCCTGCAGGCCGGCTCTCCGCCAAGGACTCCGCTGAAAACCTTTCATCAAAGATATGTTGTATTTACATGCAGCATTAATAGGCCGGGCCCAGGGTGGCTCCGAGAAAAAACAAGGATGGCCTCCGACCACCCGCCGCGGGATATGGAGGGGTACAAGATTATCCGGGGTTTCCAAGGGTGTTTGTGCGTATGTATGTATGTATGTATGTATGTATGTATGTATGTATGTATGTATGTATGTATGTATGTATGTGTGTATGGTAGTGGCGGCCTGCTGGCGGTGAACCCCGCGATGTCTCAACCCCTCTTGTCACATTTCTCCTCTAGACTGACTACCATGGACACGACTCCACAGTTTCATACTTGTTGTTTGCTTTTCAGACATACCCCCAGACATACTTTTTGGTGCAGCCGCAGTCGCAGTCGCGGTCGCAGCAGTGCAGTTACCGGTCCATACAGGGATTGGAAAACTCTACCACGTCGCCACGGACAACGGAGAGCTTGCTCAGTAGTCCGAAGCTGTTCGTGCAAAAACCACCATTGCCATTTCCCTCATCGCGACTCAAATCATCAAAACCAGGCGGATGAGTGGATACACACAACACCCCGCGGCCCACCACATGGAAACGTGTGTCATAAAAGCACTACACATCTTTATACTTCCCCTTGATACGCAGACAGACAGACAGACTGACTGACAGATAGACAGGCAGACAGACGGACAGAAAATCGCAGCCAGACAGACACACAGACATACAGACAAACTGGCAGGCGAACAGAGAGACAGACAGCCATGCCCACACCGCCACCACCACCACCACCTCTGGCGACCACCTGTTGCCTCCCCTCCCCAGCATCCGCCATCCCGACGTCCCATTAACACGCTCGAGGGCTCCAAGGGAGTTTCCGCTCCCCTGCACAAACAACACTTTTTGCTCGTCCAACCCCGTAGTATTTCCTTTTACATCAATGCACGCCCGCATGTGCCTTCTTTACACATCACCCCAACCCACCACACCGACACGAACATCGCAGAATCGGTTCCTTTCCACCAGCTCATGCGTTCTTAACCAAATATGTAGGCAACCCTAGGCGCCGCAAATCATAAACCCCCAGAGGAGGCCAGTATAGGCAACCCTAAAACCCACACTCACTCAACCCTTTCCGCATCTTTGTACCATCGACACGTCATTACACTATCGCATCAGCGCGCTGAGGGAGGGCCAGTCAGCAGCTCTGGATCACACATGCACATACGCAACCGTATAATACGGACTTACATGCGTACAAACAGAGGGGCGCGCACCATCGAAATGAAGGTGGTGCAGTGTGATACCACAGGACTTCGAACCACTGCAGGTATTCCGACGACGAGGGAAGCAACCCGAACCTGGCGGGCTGGGCAACACACTGCCGTCGCTGCTTCCGTGTTGTTGGCGCACAGCTGCTTCTGTTGCTGCAGCTGTTGTAGCAGGGGCGATGGGTTTTTGCCCCCTACAAGGCTCACAACAGCTAGCTATCTTCTTGGGTTTGCTTGTGTGTTCGCTATCGTCTGCTTGAGCGACGATCTCACGGATGCTTCTGCTGCGCTGCGGCAACGGCACCGAAGCGGTGGCGGCGGCGGCAATGGACCCAGCAGGCCATGACGGCGGGTGATGACAGCGGTCGTGGGGAGGAGGAAGGAAGAAAGGCGGTCAGAGCGTACAACAACACTCCTCAAGACTCCGGCTCCTGTTCCGGCTGCGGCTGCAGCTGGGCGGGGTGAGACTCCAGGATAGGCGGCATGGAGGGCGGCGGACGGGCCGGCGGCTGCTGCGGCGCAGCAGCACCGGCGCCGCTGCCAGGTACCTGCTGGGAAAAGCCGCCGCCGCCGCCGCCAGCACCACCGAGTTGTTCGGCTCCAGCCGCGAAGAAGGGCGGCCGGGCGCCGATGGTGAAAGCCCCGGGCATAGCGTTCATGCAGTCCTGCGGTTCAGAAAAGCGGTTTTCATCAGGCCCCCAGAAGCAAACCACCAATGCAGCAGCAACCGTACGAGGAGGAGGAGGAGGAAGAGAAGAAGGAGAAGGAGGAGCAGAAGGAGGGCGAGGGTTAAGGAAAAAGCCAAGCCGACCGGTGCAGGGTAGGGACCGACGCAAACACATAATCCGTCGGGGCCTCCTCAAACTGGCTATCCATGCCCACTCACAGTCGCTCGGGGAGGCGACATGCGAGGCGCGACGTACCGCCATCATCATCACGCGCACACAGAATAAACAGACAAGGCAGGATGGAATATTTGACCAGCCCATTTTCCCCACCCTCTTTCCACACAGAAAGACATCCCTCCTAGCCCCCAAGCTGACACCCTCCCCCCCTCGCTCCCCCCCTCTCCCTCCCCCTTTTTTTCCCTTTCCGTTCACCCACCGCAGAATGCGACGCCGCCAGGGTGGTGCTTCCGTCCACGCCATGTAGATAGAAGAGCCCCTGGCCGCCGCCCAGTCCGAGTCCGAATCCGCCCAGGGCGCCGTTTGGAAACGCCGAAGAGCCTGACCAGGCAACACATAATTATACGACACGGGGAGGTTTGAGCGCATGAACGGAGCGCGTGAGAGGAAATGTAAAGCAGAAGCCAGCCAAAATATAAAAAAACAATGCGAACACGGCACAATATGCATTCGCGTGGGTCCTGTGCATACATGCGCAGCGTACCTGTGCATGAACCTGTACCTGTGTCCGTCAACCTGACGGGGTTACATGCCTATCTATGCATTACAGAAGGAAGGGGGAATTATGTATGTATGTATGTATGTCGCATGTCGCGGATCACGATGATGCGCAACCCCCCACGTGATCGTCGCCTCCCCCTTTCACCCCTCCCCGCATCAGTCTTTCCGTGGCATCAGCTTCACTCGTCGTCCCCCCCTTCTCGCCACCAACCCCGCTTTGCTGCACTCACTGCTCTCGCCGTGCATGGTCACAGACTGGATCAACCCGCCGCCACCGCCGCCGCCACCACCACCGAGGCCAATCTGCATCCTCCCGCGGCCGTACATCATCGGCAGCGCCGCAGTCGACGCGGTCATCAAGCTGTCATCGCCGGCAGGCGGCGTCGCCGGCATGGCCGCGGCCGCCAGGCCAATGCTGACGGCCGCGACGGGGCCAGCGACGCCAGCGGCGCCGGCGGCGGTGGCGGTGCCCGTCGCCAGCGATCCGCCGATCGGCGGCCCCAGCGGCGCTGCCGGGCGCGCCCCCGGGTCCCCCATCAGCTTGGCCTTCATGCGGGTGAGCTCGCCGATGATCTGGTCGAATGTGGGCCTTATGGACGGGTCGCTCTCCCAGCAACGGCAAGCCAGTAGCTGGAAGTCAAACGGTGTGTCCAAGGGGAACTGGGGCCTGCAGGGCGGAGTCGATTGGAAGGAAAAACATCATCGGGGTGTGGGAGTGGGTTTTAGCAGTGGGTCTTAGGAAACAGGACAACACCGCACATGGGAAGCCCCTTGGGCCCTTAGGCACCTCACTGTACAGCAGCCTGATGCTTTGTGCACCTGCCTGCTCCGTATCGTGATGGTTCCCCTCCGGGGAAGCGCTTCTTCCCCTTTAGTGCCCTTTTAGGGATGAACTAAACGTCATCTCGACACCAACACCTCAAACCCCCTAAAACCGAAACCCCAAGATGATGGGTGAAAAAGGGACCGACCCATATCCCCCAATTTACCCCAATAACCCCCTCAAAACACACACACATACACATACAGATACACATACACAGCCCCCGATAGCTGTACCTGCGGTTCATCTTGGTCACCTCATGACCCAGCAGGGCTCGCGGAGTGCCCTTGAACGCCTGTCCCGCAGTGTATGCCTCCCTGGAGTGAGGCGGGGAATGGGTTGGAGGTTGGAGTAGAGGGGGGAAGAAGGGGGGGATGCAGGTGGCCGAGGGTGAAAATGTCTCAAAAACAAAACCCACCACCTCACTACTGCGCAGCTGGGATCCAACCGGAAACAACCCTTCCCTCCCTTTTCTCCTGCCTTCCCATTCCTCGCGGAAACCCCTCCCCTCCCCTCCCCTCCCCTCCTCTTACCACATGAGGATGGCGAAGGCGTACACGTCACTCATCTTGGACACCTTGCCGTGCAGCAGCACCTGCGAGCCAATCACAACCCACAGAGCGTGTGCGTGTGTGTGTTAAGGGGGGGGGAAATCACGTGCAAAATACTCAGAAATGAACTGCCGGGGTTGGAGAGGGACGGGTTAGGAGAGGAAATGTTAAGAAGGGGAATTTCAACAAGGAGGCGAGGGGCGCGGGGTTATGCATGTGTATGTGTATTTGGGGTTGGGGGTCGGGGCTAAAAGAGTAGACCGGGGCGTGAGGAGTGTGGGGCACAGGAATGGTTGCAGACCCAGTCCTTCCAACAACCACACCCAAACCCGTAACCGTGTCCCGTCCGTGCCGACATCTAGGTCCGCACACGACGTCGTACACGATGTGCCGTACACTCACCTCCGGGGCCATGTGCGTAATGGTACCTGGGGACAGACAAATGGAGGAGGTGCGGGTGCAGGTGGGGGGAAGAGGGGAGGAAAACACACATGCGACGATGATATCATGGTGCAAAATTTGAACAGGACTAAACCGCCGACGTCCAAGGCATCAAGGCGAGGGGTTGCTTTGGACACGCGTTGAAAATGGCTCGTGTGTGTTTTTGAGGGCACGTGGGCATGAAGGGGGGCAACTAGAGCCCGGGGCCCACGGGGGTCACCCAATCCGAGGCCCGGGGTGAAGATGGGGGAAATTTCTAGGTTCCGGAGCTAGGCCGTTGGGAGGTAAGGCACGTGTACCGTCCACCAAGAAGATATAGACTAGAAAGGATTTCCGTTCCAAAGAAGAATAAAAAACATCATCAGCTGTCAGGCACTTCAAATTCAAACTGGTTCACGAGGCCAGGAAAATGTTGAGAGCGCTAAGAGATCCAAAGGTCAAGGGACCATAGACATCGCAGTGTAGTACACGTGCCGTACACGTACCTTGGTACACGTTGGACACATGCGTCTCGTGTGGGTCAATCCGTAAGCTCAGGCCAAAGTCCGCCACCTGTGTACGACACATGTATAAAATGACGAAGCGTACATCCAGCGTATGAACGACCTTAACCGTTAACCCACAACCGAAACAACCAGCAAACCTGTCTGTCCGTTTGGTGTGTGGCTTACCGCTCTGGCTCTCTGTCTACATGTCTACATGCGCAATTACACGCATGCGCAGGTGCACCCTGTGTGCCTTTCAAGATGGTATCTACCCCCCCTCCCCCTTTTCCAAACCCTTCTTCTCCTGGTTCCCCCCGCCCACTCCCCCCCCCTCACCTTGGCAACGTACGAGCGTCCATCTCCGACACAACCGCTTTTAAGCAGGATGTTGCGAGCCTTCAAATCTGCGGGGAAGGTGGTTGGGAGCGACACACAGAGCGGCACGGAATGAAGACGGCAAAGGTCGGGCATAAGGCCCGAAAAGACCAACCCACCCTGGATTGATCCTGGCAAGGGGCCCCCCCGTGCACCCCCCTCTTCCCCCAAACCCCCGGGGAAGTGTATTCCGGTAATCTCAACCTGGGTGGTGGAAAGACACAGCAAGGGTGCTACAAACGTTCCGCCAGGGCCCAAGCGCCGTTGCGGTTGGGGGGTGGGAGATTCAGCAAACTCAACTTGGATTTGGGGCGTCAACAAGTAAAGGTGCCTCCCGCCCACTACCACTACCACTACCACTACCGCCCCCCATTACCACCAACCTCCGAAACCCGTTCATCATACACCCTGGGCGGGGCCCAAAAACCCAAGGTGCCCCCCCTCCCCCCTCCCCCCCTTCCCCCCCTGGAAAACCCGTCTCCCCCTCACCGACCCCCCCCGTACCTCCGTGTACGATATTCTCGCTGTGCATGTGCAGCATCGCCCTCGCCACGTCAAGACAGTTATCAAGCACCTCCGCATACCCAAGCGGACAACTCGCCCGGCTGATCATAGCCGCAACGCCACCACCACCACCACCAGCTCCCGACAGGGACGACGGACCGGCAGCGCCACCGACGCCCGAGGCGATGTCCGCCGCCGCCGCCGCCGCCTCGATTGCTGGTGCTGCTGGTGCTGCCAGCTTGTCAGCTGTTGTTGCCTCGGGTGCCTCGCTCGCGGTATTGCCCCTGGCTCTCAACGCCGCTACGGCCGCCTCGTTGAGGACGTCCCGGAGGGAGCCCCGGTCGCAGTACTCCAGCACCAGACGGACCTGCGTGTGCGGGTGCGGGTGTATGTATGTATGTAATTAAGTATGTATGTATGTATATGTAATGGGCATCTAGAGGGAGGACACCGCATACGTCAAAGCGCGGGAGCAGCGCTCCCACAACGCACAGGATTAGCCATCAACTTCCGGAATGGAGTGTGTTTTGCATGCGCCTATGCATGCGCATGTGCGTGTGCACGTGTACATGGACACGACGTGCGCCATACAGAGCTGCACACGTGTGTCTTAGGCGGTGGTGGTGGTGGTGGTGGTAAGACGAACCACTGACGAATGTTACGTGATGGGGTGATGATTGGTGATGGGGAGAAGATCGGGGACCTAGAAGAACCCCAGGTGGCGCAATGAGGGCGGCACGAGGAAGGGGAGGAGGAGGAGGGGGAGGGGGAGGGAGTTCCGGTGTCCCCCTTCCTTCTCCCAGCAGCCCCAGCACCGAGGACACTTTCTACCCCCTCTCCATACCCCCCCCCACCTCCCAGCTGTGTATGCTCTGTGAGGCTGCACCAGGCGCGGCTCCTCCCAGCGGACTGGTGCTGTCCACCTCGAGACTGCATCTACGGGGGCGGGAGGGGTGGTTGTGTAATCCGTGGGGGGTTTGGGGCTTTGAGACTGGTGAGGGTGGTGGTGATGAGGGTGGTGGTGGTGGAGCCAACAGTTGCGGTCGTAGTAGAATGGGGGACTTGCTTCTGGAGGCTGATTTGTGCCGAGCGGGAGGAGGGAGGGGGAGGAAGAGGGGGAGGAGGGGGAGGAAGGCGGGGGAGGAAGGCGGGGGAGGAAGGCGGGGGAGAAGAGGAGGGGGAGGAAGGAGGAGGAGGGAAGTGTTCCAGGGGGCGGTGTGGGCCCCCTAGCTAGCACGAAACATACCAAGCCAACCGCCAAACACCCAACCACCGCTCCAACTAACCCGGCGCCGAGCTTGCTCTCCAATTGGTTGCCATCTCCCTTGACTGGAAGAATGGCGTACGTGTACGTCTGTATGTATACGAGAGGGGAAGGGGGAGAGGAAAGAGCTGGGTGGGGAATCTGGAGGTTGGGTAGGTGATGGTGTCGATCTGAGGTGAGGAGTTCGAATGGCGGGGCTGGGGGACCTTGTGTCGTGAAGGAAGGGGCGACACACACACACATACACACACACATACACACACACCGGTGCATTACCTGCACGATATTGGGATGTGACAGTGACGAGCTGATGGCCGTCTCCATGACCGCCATCTTCTCCCGCTTCTCCTTGCCGCTCATGTTGGTGGGCAGCACCATGGTCTTGATGGCCACGGTGGTGCCCCGCCAAGTGCCTTTGGAGGGTATGTATGTATGTATGTATGTATGTATGTATGTATGTATGTATGTATGTATGTATGTATGTATGTATGTATGTATGTATGTATGTATGTATGTGCGGTGGTGTACATGTGTAGATGTGTATGTGGGGGGAGAGGAGAGGGGGGAAAAGGCAGGATGACAAGAGGTCATGTAGATGGGAAGGACATCACATCATGGTGATGATGATGTTCACCATGCAAGATAAGCAAGCAGGGGGTCCACTGACGGCACGTCCAACGTCC
>NW_003307562.1:938150-986558 GCF_000143455.1 Volvox carteri f. nagariensis
CACCCACACGTACACCCACACGTACACCCACACGTACACCCACACGTACACCCACACGTACACCCACACGTACACACACACGTACACCCACACGTACACACACACGTACACACACACGTACACACACCTCTGTAGACCTTGCCGAATGTCCCCTCCCCCAAGAGCTCCGTGAGGGTGATCTGCTCGCTGCGGTGGGTACCCGCCAGCGCGTTGTGTGCGGTGATGGCGCGCTTCATGTCCTCAATGCGGGCTGGGGGGAAATGGGGGAGGCGGGCGGGCGGGGAAGGGGATGGGGGAGGAGGGCGCGAATTACACATGCAAGAATATCATCAGTGTATCAAAGCTGTCGTAGGAGTCCAAGGAAGGTGCGATGTGGTGGGGTGTGGTGGGGGAAGGGGTGGGGTGGGGTGGGCGAGGGGGGAAAGACGAACCACACACGATTGAAGCTGCTACCCGGGCAAGAGTGTATGGGGGAGGGGGGAAAGACATATCGTATTTGGCAGAAGCTAATGGTCGACTGGTAAACAAAGAGACGGAGACGAGTCATATATGCGTAAATGGGGCGTGGGGAGGTAGGATGGTGGTGTGTGTGTGTGGAGGAGGTTGAGCTGGGGCTGAGCGGCCCCTTCCCTCCCCTTCCCCCGTTCGGACATTTGTGTCTTTGTATTGTGGTTACAGTATTTCCGCCGCCGACGCGGCGAGTGCCCTCACGAGCCGTGAGGCTCCAGAGCACGCTGTTGACGCTCATCGAAAACCTCAGTAAGGAAAGTAGCGATTTTCCTCGGATTGGTATTAAGAAATACCTTGCGCATATCAGTATCTTCAACGTTAATCAGAAACCTATTACGCAACTCAGTATACGCCTCACACTCCATAAGCACATGATATTCATCCTCAACCTTACCCGACGTACAGACCTGACACGTACGGCACTCTCTCGGCCTATGGTGCCCTTTGTTGACCTCCAAAGGCCAACAACAAAGACGGAATTTGGCAACCATACGCAACTGGTTGACCGGCAAATAAACACGCAAATAGCCTGTGGGATCAGAGCCCTCTCTTGCAGGTGAAGGGGAGCCCATCCAGTTATGATACCTGCAAAGCGAAACCCCTTTACCTTGGAACACACGCGGATCACCCCCTTGGCTGAACTGATCCCAGTCACTTAAAAGGAACGCAGAAAACCTCTCTCTTGCTCTCTCTCGCCCCCTCGCCTATGCACATGAATCCCCTCCCCTCCTCTCTCCCACCACACGCATACACACCTTCCGTCGGCATGCTGGCTGACATCATAGATGTGCTGAAGGTGGTCGAGTTGGCGACTGCGGTGGTTGGCCCCGCGTTGTTGCCCGTGGAGGAGCCCGCAGCGGGGGTGGAACCGCTCTCCTTGCTACTGCCGTGTTGGCCCTGCTGCTGCAGCTGACTACCGCCGCCGCCGCCGCCGCCGCCAACACCGCCAGCCAAATGATAGTTGACCGCCAGAGGATCACCGCCGCCGCCGCTGTACGACAAGTCTCTGCTGTTGAGCTTGCCACTCGGGCCGCTGCGTGCGGCGGCCTTGTACTTCTCCTCAGCGGCGGCGGCAGCAGCGGCAGCGGCAGCGCTGGAACGGCGGCGGAGCCAAACGACGAGTACGACAGTGGCTGCGGGGGCATCATTATGGCCAGTGTTTTGTCACGGTTTCATTCGTGGATATGAACGGGTGGATAAAGCACACGAAGAGACTGAGGATAAACGGGGGAAGAGGGACCTGGTTGCGGGGGGAGGGAAAGCACACACGGGAAGTGGCGCCAGAGATGGGGAGACCTCAGCAGCTGCGGGGACAACCTTCCCCTTTCCCCCATCTCTCTTCCTTTCCCTTCCAGTCCTTTTTCTCTCCCCTTTCCCTCCCCCCACTCTGTCCTCTCCCCCCCCCCCCTTCTGCACCACGCACACCTGCAATCACCAGCGTCCCACACACCGCCACAGGTGCCGCAATCGCCGCCACCGGCGTCTTCTTGTCCTCCTCCTTCGACGCTGCTACAGCTCCTTCCGCTCCGAAACCATCCGGCCGCCATGTCAGCGCTACATCCGTATATCCCCAGAAGCCGGCGCCCTGTATGGAGCGGTTCTGGGACACCGCCACCCACTCCGTCTTGTTGAAACGGTACTGGAAGATAAAGGCATCAAAGTAGGAAATGTTGAGGTACGCGCCGCGCGGCGGTATGAAGCCCGAGCAATAGGGCCCGCAGGTGTACCAATAGTTCCAAAAGGGGTCGATGGCGTTCGTGAAGGGGGAGGAAGTGTTGCCGCGAATCTCCACGCCCTGGGGTCGGCCACCCGGGGGGGGAAGGGTGGGGTGGGCGGGGAAAGGGACGAATAGGGGTAAGATGAACCAGGAGGGACGCGTGAAACGGGGTGGGATTCAGTCTTCGATGGTTCTATATATGGTTCTAATCACGCAAAACTCAAGTAAGGAAACGACCTCCGGCATCCCAGGCACCTACGTGCCGTGAAGACGTCGGAAGCGATGGCGGCAGGGCGAGGGGAGGGGGGCATTGGGGCATTGCATGGAAGGGGGGTTGGAGGAACGTGGAGGGGAGAACACGAACACGGGCAGCGCGGTGGGCGGTGGCGGAGTGGAGTTGGGGAACCCACCCAAACTTATTCCCGCCACCTCACCCACATCGAACTGAATGACACCGTCCGCCTCCACCGACAACGCCCCGATCAGCATGTACATGTAGGAGCGGCGCGGGGAGGGCCGCGGGTGGGTGAGCAGCAGGCTGCCGCGGAAGGACAACGTGCCAAACACAAACACGACCTGACGAGGCGGAGGGAGGGGGGGAAGCGCGGGAAAGGGGGAGAGGAGGGGAAAGGGGCTAGGGGAGATTTCGTGCAATACCCCAAGGGAGGGAGGGAAAAGAAACGCAATAAGCAGAGATGGAGGGAGGGAAAGGGGTGTGTATGTGTATGTGTGTTTGGGGGGGCGGTAAGACGAACCACGAGCGAGTGAAGCTGCTGCCAAGGAAAGAGAAGCAGAACTGTGGGGGGGAAAAGGGGGAGACTTAACCCGTATATTGGAGGCAAGCAAGTAAGCGTGTATAGACAGCCGAGACCCAAAACACGGTGTGTAAAGGAGCCAGGGGTGCCGAGGGAGGAGGCGGAAGGAGGGTGGCCGGGAGGCAGCCAGGCCAGGGCAGGCCAGGCAGCCTTTCTTCTCCCTCTCTCTCCCTCCCACATAGTGAGCTGGTCGGCCTTCCATCATCTTTCATTCACCCCCCGCGTACTACTCCACCCCCCTTGCCTCTTGATTTTTTCCTCCCACCTCGCCAGGCGGGTGGTTGCCGCCGCCGTCGCCAACCCCGCCGCCGGACGCTCCCCATCCCACTCCCCCTTGGTGAGCTCTGGTGGCCATCATCCCGCCCCCGGAGTTTCTCTCCCCACTCTTCAAGTTGGATTCGACGTTATTATAATACAAGATCTCCACTAAGTAGAGCAACAAAGTTTAAAACAACTTCACGCTTCGATGTGTAATAACGCCAATATTTACGACCGTCTTTGGTCATCTGCGTTATTGTCCCACTGTCGCCTCGTCGGTCCCGTCTGTCGCCTCCACAGTCCCCTTCCGCGGCGTGGCGTTGAAACCCTACATTTGACACCCCCCCAAAACACACAGACACACCCATTATCCCCCCCCCCACAGTCGCCAACACCCCCAACAGTTCTCTGGCCTCTCGCTCCGACCTTTCAAGTGTTGTTTTATACCTCCANGGAGTGTTTTTCTTCCAGGGTATCCGGTTAGGATAGCCGCGACCGTGGCCCCGTGTCAAGAGCCCGGTCAGGCGCTGTAACAATACACACACACACTTTCACGCGCACAGCACAATGACCAAGGTCGTTCTCTTCAGCTCTCAGGCGTCGACATAAGCGCCTTTCTCTACCCCCTTCCCCCAAACACGCACACCCACCCACATACACGCACACACCCACCCACATACACGCACACACCCACATACACGCACAATGCGCACCTGGCCCAGGTTGCCAAAATCAATGGTGTATCGCTTCCCGGGTACAGGGTGACATGCATACACCGTCTTGGTGCCGTTCACAAAGATCTGCCCCTGAGCCGGACCCGACGCCTCCGGCGGCCATTCCGACGCTACCAGCTGGATGTCCCCCACCACCCGAATCGCCGGAATCATGTCGTCCTTCAGCAAGTCGCGGAAGCTGCGGCCGTTGTCCGCATTCACGCCGATACCGGGCGGACAGGCGCTCTCGGGAGGCGAGGCGACTATCACGTCACGCAGGCGCCAAAAGCTGGCGGCGGCGGCGCCGTCACGATCGATGCCGGGCGATGGATCCCAGACTGTATCCCCCGATAGGAACCACGAGGAGATGAACGCGCGGCTGGTGTTTCCGACGGTGGTGGTGGCATTGTAGACCGGCTTCGCGGTTGCGGGAAGGCTGGCTGAGAGAGCCTCGAAATGGGCCCCCAGGTTGCTGCTATCAATCGTGACGATGGTGGATGATTCGATCGTGCAGCCGCCTCCCACACCCACGTACACTAGGCCGATGAGGGGGGCAAGGAAGCGGGGCCAGAAGAGCTGGTTGACCACGGCAACATCAGTCAGGGTGAGGCCGCGTAACGTCAAGGCGCCGCCGTTGCTGATCTGCATGCCGAACCGCGTCCAGTTGTAGTTGGTGTTCAGGGCGGTTCCGGAGCAGCCGTACACTTCCAAGGAGCGGTTGCCGGTTAGGTTGACGGGGTTGCTATAATTGAAGTCCTTCGGATCCAATACAAAGTCCTGTCGCCGCACAACGATTGGTTAATCGGTTGGTTGGTTCTTCGGCAATAACGGTACAGAATAACAAAATAGGGTAGGCTTCGGAGCGCAGAGCGCCGAGGTGTGGGTAAAGTTTTATATTAATGTGATGTCATTTGGCAGGGGCCAAAAACCCAAACTGCTTCACTGATTCCCGTGTTACGCATAGTGAGGCATCAGCACCGCAGCGAGGCTCGCCCTGGGAGTTAGTTATTCGTGCCCCTCTCCCGCCGCCCCTAACAGTAAGCCTCATCCGGCCGCATCCCCCCGTTTTCAACCTCCGCCCGGGAGATTCCACCGGCACCCCTCCCTAGGACTCCTTACCGACTTCCCTAAAGAGTCACGGGGGGGCATCAGGTCTTACGTTGATGGTGGCATCAATGGTGATCCACATCGCCGTACAAAGGACCCCTCAACACCTGCCCCCGCATCCATATCCACAACCCCCTCCCCTCCTCCGACACACAACCCCCTCCCGTCTGAGTCCATTTATAAACATGCACAGACACATATACCGACATACGGGGCCAGCACGGGGGCCTCACGGTCTTTGGAGCTTCTACTGGGCCGCAAAATGACGTTCACTTCCCACCCCAACACACCGCAGCACCTTCCCTTCGAAATCACGTGCTAACACTCCAACCCAAGCATAGCGTGACACATATACTTGCATACACATACGTGCACATGCACATTCACATACATTCACATTCACATACATAGACATACACATACGTGCACATGCACATTCACGCACACACCATCTCCGCCCCCACCTTACCCGATACACAAAGACCGAGGAGACGTCATTGCGGCCCATGGCCGCCCGGAGGGATGGCGAGTCCGTCACCGGCACTCCGCCCGCATAGCAGTCCACCGCCGAGGGCCTTGCGTCGCTAGGCAGCAGCAACACATTGCTAAAGCTGACGGCAGCTTCTGGGGAGCTGTACGACACCACTCGCTGGAGACCCTGCGAACTCACGTGGTACCGGTCGGTTGGGTTCCGGAGCAAGAGGGGAATTTAGGGATGCAGTTCGTGTCGTGCGGATTGCCGTTTGAAAGGTTGGGTGAGGAAACCCAGATCGGGATGAAAACAGAGGTAAGCCAACTTGAAGCCTAGGGTTTGGGGTTCAGGAAAAGTGATGATGTGCAGAGGAGGACAGGGCAGTGTGACGCAACGGGGCCGTGGGATTGGGGATGTTCTGGCGGTCAGGTAGGGAAAGAGCGGGACGAAGGGCCCCGCACTCAGGGCCGGTGTAAGGCCCTGCCAGCTGCGATGGCAACAGGACTTCAGTAAGGACTGAAGTTCGATTCGGAACTAAGGAGCCCGCATGCAGTCTTGTGAAGAAATCACACATCTTCGTAGGATCGACAGGCGGTAATCACGTTAATCGGGCGCTAGCTTACCGATCCAAGTCCGCCGCTTAGCTGGGGTTCAAGAGTCTCCAAAAAGCCATTTACTGACCAAAAGCGAGAGATATTGGCTAGGGTGCGAAAAGGGGCTATTACAGTTACGTTTTCAAAAGCGAGGTTCAAGCTGCTGCCGTTGAAGGCTGGAAAAGGACCAGAGCTGATAGGAAACACTGGCGCGCTGCTGGATTCCAGTACACCTTTTTTGTAAAAAACCGTGACATCCCGAAGCATAAGTGAAGCATTTTCACCCAGCCCCATAATCATGGTATTAGGAGAATGTAAAATAAGCGATCCAGGCCCAGTGATAGTAACTCTGCCTTTCAGAGTGGCCGACTGGTCGCCTCGCCAGACCCAAGGCGAACCCCTGAGAGAAACGGTCGCCTGGTTAGACTGCAGCTGCTGCCATAGGTTGGCCTCGGATATCGTCTGGGCAGGGGCAACCCCGATGCATCGGAGCACAATTATTGATAGCATACACGCCGTGAGCCGACTAAACCTGCAACCCAGCAAACTCGACCGGTCTCCATTGCTCATGGTAACCTGCTTCCGCGCGTTCTTATTCTAGTGCATGTTCATTACGGTTATGGCACCCGGCTATCACATAACTTCACATCATGGGGCAAGTTCAGACCCTGCTGAGTTATAATACTGGCCACTGGTTGAGTAGGATAAGGTAAACAAACACTGTTAGGTCAGGGCATGGCGACGGTTGACTTGCTATGGTCCCTAGCCACATTGTACCGCACCGGACATGGAGAATGCATGTGCGACCTATACCCACAAGGTTGTGCTTAGTGATTGTAAACTTCTGGTGCAGAGGAAAGCATGCATAAGCCGTAAGTGTTTTAGGTCCTGCAAAAGCCTAGAGAGGACGTCGAGTCTCGTAACCTGGTCAGCATTTGCCTGACAGGACCTGGCAAGTACAGACTGAATACTGTATTGGGAGGTGTACATTGCACTTCGGCAGGCAGAGAGAAGTGGCCACGTTCTTACAAAAGAGGGACCTCTGGCAAAGTTCAGAAATGCATGTCCTGCCATGAATCTCTTTGCTTCCATACGAACCTAGTCCAGGCAACTGATCGTGCGTCCATTACGTCGGGCGGTACTCCGTAGTCCATACCAGAACAAGGCCAGTGAGTTTGCCACCTACCTGGGTAAGCAACAAACCTGCCCATGTTTGAAACTCATATGGTCGGTTGGGCGAATATAAAGCAATCTTTTCGTTACGTAACGTTTATGTTACTCAGCTTACTACTCGGCTTATGAGAGTCCTTACCGTACGTGAATCTGACCCTGCTCAGCTTGCACGGCAAGAACAATTGCACCATTTTTTTGTCATTAAGCCGAGTAATAAAAGTCTGTTCAAACCATTTGGCCTGTCGCGCAAGACCACAACATGCCTGGTTGCGCGTAAGCTTACAGCACGTGGAGTTACATCGCTTCAGCAGTGGCGAAATTATTCGCGCAGGGTGACGTACGGACGCAAACACCGGGACCACGACCTACCTTTTAACCTATCCCGCCCAGCGGGCTACACCCCAGGAGGGTGGGAGGATGACCAGCAGCACCAAGCGAAGCAGCACCGCAATCACAACCCCCCAGTGCGGACTTGTGTAAAAACGTGCACAACTTATGAAACAAACCCGACAAAACAGACCACACGTGCCAAATGTTGCCACAGCCCCCCTGCTTCCAATCAATCGTCTAAATGTTTCCTCAACCCTGTTTCCTTCTGTCTATCCTTTGTGCAAATTAGGAACCTTTCCTCATCACTTGTAATAGAAGCACTCGCAACCGCTCACGACCAACGCTGCAGCTGCAGCGCTTCAGAAGGAGCAGCCTCACCGCGTCTCACCACATTACTCCCCGAGCATATCACCGCACGTAGCACAACCCCAAGAAAGCCCAGCAGGGCTCCCACTTCAAGCCCTCCCTTCCCTCCTTTCTTCTTGCTTATTTCTGGCGTATCAGTCTATCCTTGGCATCAACTTCACTCGTTCGTGGTTCGTCTTCCCTCCCCTCCCGCCTAACCCAACCCAACTGAAATCCAAATCCAATCCAACCGGATAGGCAAGGGGATCCTGCTGGATTAGAGAAGTTCCGTACATTTCCACCAGGTAGGAAGCCATCAGCCTGCAGCAACGGCGAAACGTGGCCGCGAAAGGGGGGAGAGTCATGTAGTGCATGAAGCAAGGTGTCTGGGGATGTGGAGCCCCGTGGAGGAAAATGTGCATTACAGACATTACTCTGCATGCATGCATGTTCGGAAATCAACGCCGGATGGGGACGCCGCCGGGCAAAGGGCCCGAAAGGACGCTGCCGAAGACGCCCGAGAGCTGGAAGGGCCAGAAGGCTGGGAGCTTTTACACACGCACACACACACCCCTTTTCGACACAGGTATTATGCACACAGAGTGCATCCACAACGTGACTTACCAACCATTACAAATCTCATTCATTTACCCAGCAGGACCCACCCACCCGCCTCTGCGCCCACATAGACCCACATCGGTTCTCATGAAGAGGTCCTCTGCACCCACTGCCAATCGGACACCCGCCATCGCCACCACCTTGGGCACCCACACGCCCATACACACACAAGGCGCACATGGCCGGGCGCGGGCAAAAGAACTGTGCAGCCGCTGCCGCCGCCACCGTACGACACAACAGAACAGCCCAAGGGTCTTCTCCCCGATTGGCATTTAAGCAGCCGTCGTCCTCCGCTGGGAATCGACCATCCACGACTGCTGCTACTGCTGCTGCTACAACTGCTGCCACAACTGCTGCGGGGGCTGCTACTGCTGCAGGCCGTTAGCTCTGCGTCCCTCTCCGCTCAGCGCCTCCCCGCCACGTGCGCCTTCTCGTACCGACTGCTCAGCACCCCGATGCGGGGCGGCGGACCGATACGGAGGTACGGCACCACTGCCTCAACCAACTCAGCTTGGCGTCACCTCCGCCGCGAACCTCCGTACGCAGCACAACCACAGCACAAGCAGCTTCTGTTGGCAAAGCCGGTCTATGTACGACTATCTTCCCATCTGCACCAGGCCTCGCGAAAGCTACCTATTCGGTTGGCTGTGGTAGCGCCCTTTCCCCCTTCCCACCTGCACCAGAGCCACCAGCAGCAGCAGCAGCAGCAGCAGCAG
Organism: Volvox carteri f. nagariensis; assembly: GCF_000143455.1. Classification (NCBI taxonomy): domain Eukaryota; kingdom Viridiplantae; phylum Chlorophyta; class Chlorophyceae; order Chlamydomonadales; family Volvocaceae; genus Volvox; species Volvox carteri. The sequence continues at coordinate 947,518 of NW_003307562.1, forward strand.
CGCTCCTGGTTTATGCGGAAATGGAGACTGCCGACTCCAGGGAAGGCGGTTTATTGAATCCACTGACAGAGCGACCGAGTCCCCCTGACCTGGCTGACAAGTTGGCGGGAGCGCTCGTGCGGATGACCGGTCTCCACACGCCCTGACGTGTTCAAGGACAGTCGCTGCCGCAGCTGAGTCGCCGCTTGTCCATCATCCACGAGAACGGCGTCTGCGCCTGCGGCAGTGAGGGCTGCAGCCCTCGCCTGCTCAACCCACCCTACACCACGACAATCTGACCTCTGCTCTAGGGCTCTGGCATCTTCGTCAGGACCCAGCTTCCTCTGCTGCGCTCATGGTACTCCAGCTGCATCCTCCACTGCCGCCTCTGCTGCTACTGCGCAGCTGTTGCGGAGCTGCTGCGGCAACTAGGCGGCACAATGGCTCCTGGTGCTCTCCGATGCATGGGAAGCTCAGAAAGGAGGAGACGCCGCACGCTGCACATCGCCGTCACGTCTCCTTGCATTCCCACCCCCCGCCAGCCTGCACGGACTTGACGACACGGGCTCTCAGCACCCGCCTGGGTTTGCTGAGCGGCCGTCATACCATCGTTACCAACCACAACGAGGGGGGTTGAGAAGTAGAGCGCGGAGCAGCACATACAGACCGCAACGATGATGATGTCGCCTATGTCGGGCCTATCGCTCTCAGTGGTCCCGTCTGACTGGCCGTCTGCCTGGGGGTCCGCCGCTGCGTGCCTGGCATATCGCGTTACTGTTCTGGAAATGGGTGTACCAAGGCCAGGCCAGCCCAGCCCAGCTCGGCTGTCCTCCGAGCTCCTCAGCGCTGCCGCCTGATTTGAACCCCTGTGCGCGCGCACGTGTGTGTGTGTGGGTGTGGGGAACGTGTGTGTGCGTGCGCACGCACGTGTGTGTTGGTAGGGTGTGGGGAAAGAGGGGGAAGAGGAATGAGGAACATGTGCCAGAAGCAACCATGCAGAGTTTCATTGCGGTGGAGCAGCAGTAGCAGTAGCATCAGGACTATCAGTGGTGGCACTAGCAACACCAGGAGGAGTGGCACATACACTACTGTAAGAATTAGGGGGGAAATCCGTAAACTTGAGTCATGTAGTCCGTTGCGTGTGTGTCCTGGTTCCCATTATGAGAGGCCATGCGGAATTATGAGAGGCCATGCGGGACTAATCCAAATCCCAGCATCAGAGGTAGAGGAAACCCAGGACCCTGACTGGCCCTGAGGGCTCATAACCTCACTTCGCCGTCCCGACTGATCCACAAAATCCTAAACGCTGAGGCTGGCCACCATCATCCGCAGCTTATTTATCCTCTGGCCCTAAGCAGTCACAAGTCCTAAGGACCCACCCACGCTCTCCACCACGCTGGGCACTCCTGGGATGGCTAGCTTCCGAATGGTGAAGTCCACTTGCCGTACTCTAGGGTGTCGCTGCAGTACGGCACTCACTGCGCGGTGCGCCACTGCCTCCAGCAGTTTGCAGGGCGCCCCTTCAACCACTGATTTGACGTCCCTGGAGGGGCCAGCCCAGCCGGCGGGTCAGGCCCTTGTGAGATATTCAGTAGACCCGAATGAAGCGCATAGGGATAGGAATTCTCGGGGGCTAGCGAGGGCGGCTTTTGCAGGTCAACATCGCAGCAAACTGTGGATGCACAATATCACGTCGAGCAACCCACCCGTAAACGGCTGCATAGTTCACGGTGTCCTCCAGGTCATCGCTGAACCCAGCTCGGGAGGTGTTGACTTGGAGTTTAAGATCGACCACAAAGCTCTGACCGAGTCGAGTTTCCTGAGCACAAGCGCAATCAGTCAAGAGGCGAGTTCGTTAAAGGTCAACTAAAGTCACGTCAGGTCAACAGAAATTGTGGGCTTGAGGGCAATGTAGCCACAGCCTGTGCTCTTTCGTGATAACGTTAGGAGTGCGTTGGCAGCGTTATGGCATAATGCACTCACGATGCCAAAAGTCGGCTGCGGAGTCGTAGAATGGGGTTTGAAAAGCGCGTGTTCGGAAAATAGATAGAGGGTTTGGAAAGTGCAACTGCATTTACCTCGGGGAGCACGCCGTGATGGCCGTGAAAGCGCATGCCGGTGATATGAATCCAGTCGCTGTCGCCGATCTGGACAGGAATGCTATGATGGCTATAATTACCTCCTGGAAAGGATGTGCAAAACGACGAGCAGGTAAAGGACGGACGCCAGCACCTACACGCTGCGGCGTCCTGGAGGATACTCATTTGGAGACTCGGAATGACTCTCAGTCTTGAAATCCTAGGGATCATGGTGGGGCGCAACCGAAGGACGACGCGCGTGAATGGTAACTAAAAGTGTTCTATATAAGGGCGAGACTTAGTACTTCACGGGAAAGTAAAGGAAGCATACAGTCCCCTTACCATTACCCAATTGAGGTTTCGTATCGATATCTGGTTCTTTAGGAAAGGAATTCGGGAGGGAGGACGAGAAAACAAAGGGCCCGCGTACGGCTGTTAATGTGAGTCTATTCCTTCGGTCCGAACATGTGATTTCTTCCCTTTCGCTGCGCCTTCCAGCCACCGCCTCCTCCCCAATTTTTTCTTAGTAGTCGACACAATGTCTGATCACGAGGTTGAGACTTTTGAGAGCGCCGACGCCGGCGCCTCTCTGACCTACCCTCAGCAGGCCGGCACTGTCCGTAAGAACGGCTACATTGTCATCTCGGGCCGTCCTTGCAAGGTGTACAGGAGCATCAGCCAATTGGGAAGAATGTTGTGGTCTCTGCGAGGTCAAGAACTGAGCGCGCGCGTTTCTCTGGCAGGTGGTGGATGTCTCAACTTCCAAGACGGGCAAGCACGGTCACGCTAAGTGCAACTTCGTTGGTATTGATATCTTTACCAACAAGAAGTATGAGGAGATGGCGCCATCTTCCCACAACGTCGAAGTGGGTGCACGATGCTGCAGGCGGCGCAATTACTGTTAGAGGGGGACGTGCCGCACTGCATGGCATGGATTGGGACGCTGGCCTTACCACTTGCTTGGTGGTTTATTTGCAGGTTCCTAACATCTCCAGGAAGGAGTACACGGTCATTGACATCACCGATGAGGGCATCGTAAGTTGGATGATTTCTTTTGGGCAGTTTGCTTTTATCCTTTTAGTCTTAAGGGCTGCTGTATATTGCGGTGATGCTCAAAATTGGGATAGTGTTGTTCGCTTAGTTGCAACTACAGATCTCGCGGTTGTTGTCCGAGGTCTGGCTGGCTAAGGCTGTCCGGCAACCTTTATAGGTGTCGCTAATGGACGAGTCGGGCAACACGCGCGATGATCTGTTCCTTCCCAAGGGAACTGACGAAGCTGAAAAGCTCGCTGAGATTATCAAGGACCACTGGCAGAACGACAAAGAGATGGCGGTCACTGTCATCAAGGTGCGAGCTGCTTTGAGAAGGGTCTGTGCTGGTGTTCGAAGCGGGTATGGTCAAAACCCGTGACTCATGAGGACGCGGGTATTGCATTGCTATATAATTGGGCTGACTCCCCTTTCCCTCCTGCCTATGTATGAATCTGTTGCGAAGGCTATGGGCGAGGAAACGATCTCATCGGTGAAGGTGAGGGGGGGTTTCATGGACCAACCAGCATTCCTGTGTATTATGCTTCTATTGTTAAGCAATTTAAGGAGGGTCCTGATTTCTTGTTGCTGGGTGAGAACATCATGACTATATCTCGTGAGACTTTAAGGCGTCAGGGTGGCATTATTTCATATCGTCCACCTCTGTGCTGCCAGATCATTAATTTCTTCACCCATTCCCCTTCCCCCTCAGGTCATTAACGATACCAAGGCTTGAGCAAGTCTGCACGTTGGATGTCGCAGCATGGGCGTGGTGTTTGGTACATGTCCTTGGCATTCGCTCCCGAGACATCTCGGCGCGACTGTCTCCCGTGCAACAATAGCTCAGATGTGGTGATGGTTGTGGCGCAGCGCCGTCCACTGCACTGAACTTCATTGTTTTTCATCACAAGGACTGCTTTGCGTGTCTGTGGTTGGCGATGCAGGAGGACGGACGGGGGCGTGTAAATGATATGTGACTGGCTGATTTGATCTCGGCTGCGTTTCGACGGCTTTCCCATACCTGTTGGTATGGACGTTTTGCTCACACTATCAGGACTGGATCTTTCGCAAAATTTTGGGTTGCATGACATATACACACACATAACTCACCCTGACGGGTGGCAGCGTTGGAAGCAACGAATTGGGTCACAGCTATGCTGTGCTGTAATCTTAAAGGGTGGAAATTAAAAGAGTCCTAAATTCCATGCATGTCGGAGGCACGTAGTACCAGCTCTACTAATGCACTGTGAATGTACGGTTGTCGTACACAAAAGCCTCAGATAATGTAGCGACAATCCATTCTTCCTAATGAACATAGCAAAATGCTAGCTGATCTTAAAAATCTACCAGCACGGTGCTTGGCTTCTTGCAGCCTAGTCTTCCGAACGGAACCAACTTATTACTTATGTACCCACGGTTCTCAACCACCCGAAGGTCAAATAATTCATACTGATCAAAGCACATCGGCATTACTTCGTATCGTAAGGAAGCGGGAAAGTTCTGCGGTCACCCTTAAAAAGTGCGCGGAATTGAAGGATGGAAAGCGTCCTCATGAGTCGATGGCTGCAGGCGGGGCTGAAGGACAGCCTGCAAAGAAGCTGAACACTGGCGCAGCAGCCGTAGCCGCCAAGGCAAGCCAGGTATCCGGCCTATCGCAACACCTGACAACGACATCTTTGACCGCTGAGGAGCTGAAAGCGAAGACGGTTCCGCAGCTTAAGGAGTTGTTACGGGCTCGCGGACTGGCCGTCTCCGGTGCCAAAGACGAACTCGTTCGCCGCTTAGTCGACCACCAACGGGCAAACAAGTACAAATAACTCGCCCGGCAACTCGCCGGGCGTAGGAGCAATCGGAGTGGTCATGCATCACAACTTCAGGGGTGTGCGTGCGAAGGCCAGGGCGTTGAGGAACTCAATGCAGCACGACGGCGATGGCCGCGCAGCCTGCAATCCTGGCTTATCTGCGCTAGAGCATTGTGCCACTGTGCCTGCTTAGCAGGGCCTCGAACATTCCTGCGGTACCGGGTGTGGAGAAGGGACGTCTTTGGGGATAGGGTGACGTGACCAACCGTACTGCCAACCATTCAGCGCTGCTGCTTTGGAATGAAACTTAATAATTTGCTGACGGGGATCTAACGAGCCGTCACGGCTTGGGAGGCAAGACCAGCTTACCGTACATATCCTGGTGCATGGGACCGAAGATATCTCTTGACCGGCGGAGAGTCTCCTCACGACTTTGTCGCCCCGCGTTGAGCTCCTTGATGTTGTGCAGGAACTGGCAAACGTGGGTTGAGCACATGGGGATAGGGGTCAGTGACGAGGTGTGGATGCGAATGGCACTCGTGGCGTGTGGCGATTGGCATGCAAATCAGGAAATTCACGACGATTTTCTGTGTGCGTTTGATGGGATTGTATATGCGCCGCCGCTTTGATGGCGGCATTCAAGCTTTCGGACTTCTGAAATCTGAAACCTCCCATCGCCGCCGTACAGGACTGGATGTCCGAATGATTAAGGAAAGGGGACGACGTGAAATTACGAGAATCTATGCTAGGGGACGGGTCAAAAAACACTTCAGCGATATGCGTCGATGCCTCTGGCGGAACTGGATTGCCTATTGCGCAACACGGGATGGATGATATCCATCGACAGGCTTGACCTCGCCAGATTTGACACGTACTGCATGCGTCCATGAAGTTACACAGCTCGCTCACCTGGCTGAACTGCTCGTAAGACAGTTGGGCTCTGCAGCAGGGGCAACCGATAGGGCGGGATGTTACCAAATACAACGACACACTACCGCGGCCAGCACTCAGAAATTGCAATGACATCACCAACGATCCCCAGCGATCTTCCATTGAATTTTCCAACCAACAGTTGAGGTCCGTAACATCGCCTTCTGCCATACCGCCCGGCTGCTACCTGGCTTGCTTAAAAAATTCTTTTCCGTCGATCCGCGGCGGTGAACCAGGATTCCCATACTGCGCATGCGGCATAGGTGGTGGGGGCGGTGCAGCGTACTGCGCCGAGCTCGTGGCCTGCGGTGTGGCTGCGCCGTACATGGGCCTTCCGGACGTGCTCGGGTACGCCGGGGTTGCCGCTGGCGCCATGCCTGTTGTGCGGGCCGAAGAACACGTGTTGGCGCGGTGCGCACAGGCCACGGTAAGCCTGGACTTGCAGACTCTTTCACTGCCCATGAACCGCTTTGTTCAGATATAAACGCCGATGTGGTTGCGCCCTTAATCAGCATGGCAAGTGCTGATTAAACTGAATAAGCTGTACCGTTCTGGTGAATGTTTTTCCTATAGGCCGACGCCTCCCCGCTTTCATGGCGTTATCAGGCCGGCAGATTTGTAAATCCACCTCGCCGGTGCCGCCAGCAGAAACGCACAGGTCATCTATGCCATTAGGCGTGACCTACTCCTTGCAAAACTTACGAACGGTGTAGGCGCTCGGTGGCTGCATGGCCGGCGGTTTGCTGATGCTGCTAAGCACCTCCGAAACCAGCCGTTCACCAGCCACATCCGCAGCTGCTACGCTGGGCTCCAGCCCAGGCTGGCGTTCCCAGTGATGCGTGTGCCACGGGGAATGGAATCGGCAGAAGGGATCAGTCACGAGACCCGTCAGGTCTCAATTCTATCCGTAAGATAAGGATGCAGTGGCGAAAGTTGGCGATGCAGAGTTCAGAAGTGGACTGCGCACTAACAGCATAAGTAATTGCGAACACAAACGAACGCATACGTCACTACATCACAACCACTACATGCAACCCTCTCCGCTATGAAACCCAGCCTAGGTGTAACCAAGGGGGCCCCCATCGTGGCATTTGGAATCTCCTGGTCACCGACCCACCGGCCGCATCGCTAGCCCGGCCAACACGACCCCAGCTCCGCCCCAAAGCCCCATCTTATCACCGCTTGTCTACCACTGGTGCCCTACCTCGTCCTCGTTGTTAAGGGTGTTGAGCAGGTTCTTCTTGAAGGCTTCCAACCGAGCAACATCCTTATGTAACCTTTTGACGGTATCCGCTAGAAGGGTCTTTTCACTTTGCAGCCGGTGCGCCTCCTCTATTGCTTGCTTGCTCTACAAAGCAAGGCGAACGAAGATGTATGTGCGTGGGAAGTCGCTCATGTACTTGCCAACCCACGCTGGTGGGGGTATGCACGCTAAGACACTCCTTACAGAGTCTCGCTTCTCCCGTGGGCCCCCTAACCTTTGCGGCCATGTCCTGCAGCTCCAGCTCGAGAGTGGACACTCGCCGCTCGAGCATCTTTATGTGGTTCTGTTTTTGTACGAGGGCGTCCCGCAGCTGCTGACCTTCCGCCTCCAGCTGCGCAGCCTTTGACGCTAAGGCATGCTGCGCTATTTTCGATGCTAGCTCCAACTGAGCAAAAGGATCCACCGGTAGCACGGAAGTGACCTACAAAGGTGCGCAAGGAGTGGTCAAGATGTTGCTGTTTGCTTCGCTTGCATTATAATCTAGAAGCTACGAACCTCTGCAGGTAATCCTGAAGCCATAGGTCCTACATTTGCAAAAGATGCCATGCCTAGGCCAGGGAAACCGAGGTAGTCTGCTAATGGAAAAATTTTACAAATGTGCGCAATCCGCTAGGTATAAACTCAAACGTTAAGGAAGCAGCGTCGCAATAGACGTCTGGAAATTAATATGTTATGTCAAGGACGTCTTGGTGACTATCTGCCTTCACAACAGCTGGTTGACCCGGCCGTTGACCTCCCGTACGTTGAGCTTGAAGAGCATTTGAGTGCCCTTGCACACAAGATTGCAAATGGTAATACGTTCATAAAGAAAAGGGAAAGGCAGTCGCTCGAGACAGGATCCGCACTTGCGCACCATCGCCTTCTGTTCCTTTGTAAGTTTCTTTATCCAAGGCCACTTCATCAACTAAGGCACGAGCCATCCTAAGCACTTTCTGAGTGCCACGCTCCACACGGGGTCACAAAACATAGGGTGCACCTCTTTTACGCGGTGAAAATACGTTTAGGCCTGTGCCTAAAAACATACATGAACCTATGGTTGGAGCCATGTCAATCACAAAGCCGTGCCTGGGTTCAGTGCGGCTCTTCCGACATCCGCAGCGCACCTATGTTGCTCCGTCCACCCATACCATTGGCCATATGCAAGCAGCCGGGAGCACAACATTTCGCGTTGTGAAACGCGCAAACTTCAACTGACACGCGCTTTGAGTTTCCCCGCCAACTCCTGCCGCCACCTCGTGCCACACCACACACCCTTCAAGCACCTATCTCCTTCGACAAGTTCCCACAAGCATGTGCGAGAACACGCGCATGCGTGTGCGCTTCCTTCCCCCTCCCAAACCTCTCTCAGCAACACACAACCCTAGTAATACGGCGCCACATAATCGAGCTTATAAGCCCCAAGCTTCCGGGTCCTACGCGCAGACTGGTCATGTCCTGGTCTACGTTGTCCCTTCTTAATTAACCCCCACGCGTTTCCCAGCGTGGGGCGGCCACAACCTTAGGCACTGCCACCTGTCCCACTACCGCCATAGACCAATGCTGATGCAAGCGTCTCCACCGCATCTGAGGGCGTCAGAGGCTCCGGTGCGGCTTCCCCTGGGGCACTCTCGGCGCCCATGCCCCCATCGCCTCCGGTGCCGGCGGGGGCGCTGGATGACGCATGCGCCGCCGCCGCAGCAGCAGCGGCGGCCGCGGTCGGGGCAGTGCCACCGCTGACGTGCTTTGAATGGTGGCGCGCGCTGCGGAATCGTGCCGGCGCACCACCCCCCGACCCCTTTCCCCCCGATCCCGTCCCGTCGTCGTCGGGGCCGCCCAGCGCGGCAACCATCTCCGATGTCACCTTCGTTGGAACGACAGGTGTGCCGTACACTACCATTGACACGCCTTGCTGCTCCACCACCTCCTCGAGGTCCGCCACGTCCAAGCCCACGCACTTGGTGATGAACGTCAGTACGGCAAGCAGGTACTTGTTGTACCGCATCTGCGAAGACATGTACAGTAGTATTACCAAAGATATGCACAAAGAGGCGCGGAGATGCACATCACGCAGCAAGATGATTTCTTATCAGTGAGGTAGCTTCCAATCCAACAGCAAAATGCCGGCGAAGAGGGGAGTGGGGACACCATGACCGCGGCGTCGGGTAGAAATGGCGTAAAGAAAAGTGAGGTATGCTGGCTAGGGCCCCGAGGCAGCTGGGCCGACAAAAGGGAACGACAGAGACGCGCGCGCTTAGCAAGAAGCAGTCTGCAACGACAGTGAACGAACTTTATGTGCCACGAGTCCAAAACCCCAACCCACCCGCCCCAATCGCCCATTCACACAGAAACCCACAAATCACAAGTCGGAACGCTCGGCAGCTGCATGACAGCAGCGCCCTCCCAGGGGGATCACCACATTGAAGCCACATGCACCCGTGAGCCTGCACGGCGAGCGCTGAGATGACGCGCGCCCCAAAATGGGTTGTACGGTATCGCGTGCCCTGTGCTCAGCCCTGTCCCTACCGCGGCTGCATGAACCCCAAGCCCCGCACAGCCTACTACCGCCGCCGCCGCCTCTTCCGCAACGGCCAGCAACACCCCATCACCACAGCTGGCCCCTCCAGGCCCCAGCCCTAGGACCCACCATGCCCGCGCCCTTGGCAAAGGCCGCCACGTACTCCAGCACTGCCACCAGCATGGGCCGGTGCAGATACACACCGGCCTCCAGGAGGGACTTGACCTGGGGGGGGGAGGAGTAAGGGGGAGGGGGAGGGGGAGGAGGCGGGGTCGCAATGGGAGAGAAAGATTTAGGTGGCAGATGCGAAGGAGCAAACACCCCCCACCCCCACAACGACCCATGGGCAGTAGCAGCAGTAGCAGTAGCAGGAAGAAAGAAAGAAAAGGAGCTCTGGACCTCTGGGCCCCTTTCAAAAGGTCCTCTGCCTCCCCCTTTCAACCCAAACAAGGAAAACCACCAACCCAAAGAACTCCCCCATCCCCCCCAAAAAAACACCTCCTCTTCTTTCCCACACACCAGATTATCAGCATGACTCGAATCAGGGGGCCTGTCCTCGCATACGCCTCTCTGCATCTCGTCGCACAAGAACCAACCAGCTTCCCGGAATCCCCAAGCCCTAACCACTCCGTCAAACCCGCCAGTGGCTGGTCGCCTTTCCCATCCACCTCCTTGCCCTTTAACCCATCCACCTCCCCACCTCCCCAGGCCGCCACCAAACCAAGCAAAACACATTGCACCCCCAGCCCACACTCACCGCCGACTCCCAACCCTCAAACACACACACGCGCACACACACGCACGCGCACGCACGCACGCACATATCCATATCCAGATACATACTTCAGCGTGGGACCCGAACAGGTGCAACATAATGCATCCCCAGTGGGATTCCCCACACATACACCACACATCCCCACACACTCCCCAACACCCACACCCCCGCCCCTACATCCCCCCATCCCCAAACCCCATAAACAACCTAACCTTGGAGACCACCATGAGGCACAGCGGGTCGCTCATCCTCTGCACCTCCACCAGCGCGCACAGCTGGTCGTAGAAGCGCTGCAAGATCCGGATCTCGGTGGGCTCCAGAGCCTGAATCGCCTTCTGCTTCGTGTTGCGACGGGCCGCCTCCTGCGCCACCTGGTAGGCCTCCAGTCGCGCGTAGGGGCTCACCACCTTGCCGCCTGGCAGTGGGGGCGGACGTCAGACGGGGTTCAGAGGCAGCACAAGGGCGGGCTTGAGCGACATGGTGAGGAGGGGGAGGCGTCGAGTAGGCGGCACTCTTTCAAATTTCAGAATATCCGTGTCAGAGCAGTAGCAGAGCAGAGCAAGCAGTAGCAGAGCAGTAGCAGAGCAAGCAGTAGCAGGAGGACAACATGGGAGGGGGGTGGAAGAGTGGTGGTGGTATTCTAATGGTTGTTGCTGTGGTTGTTGCAGGTGGAGGCGGAGGTGGAGGTGGGGTGCAGCATATATGACGATGTGGGCGAGGATAAGATGTTTAAGGGTTCTCTCTTAAGCTGATCAGGGAGGGGAAAAGGAAGGAGCACAGAACTCAAGCCCTGCGCTGCCTCTCGCCGTGATCTGTCTTTTACCGTTGCGTCTATGGCTGATAAGAAAGCCACCACAGTCACTACAGCCGTCGCAGAAGCACCGCTGACCACCATCCACCATCAACAGAACTAAACAACTATATATATAACAACCATAAAATAACTGAAACAACTACAACGACCAACTACGGAGATGATGAGCGGCGCAAGGCATGATGAAAACTATGTTCCCCCATCAGCATATACCCCCCCCAAATCGTCACGGCAACTTTTTCGACTTATTTATTCAATTCAAACATTCAAACACGCACGCAACGGAGATCCTGAAGCCCGTCCTGGTAGCAGTATACTATACCGCGTACCGATTACACAGGGTTTAAATTTGTACCGACCGCGCGGCTTACCGGATGCGTAGGTGGGCATTCGGCCCTGCGCCAGGTTGAGCACCCCGAACAAAGTCGTGGACAGCCCAGCCGCGTTGGTGGGCTCGGTCCGCACGGTCGCACGGCCCTGCGCGCGCGAGAACAACGCCGCCTGCAGCTGCGCCCGGCCCGCCTGGCGCACCGCGACAAAGTCGTTGTGCCACTTGTACACCGGATTAGACTCGTCGCCGTACAGCGGCACCACAGGCTCCACCAGCGGCACAAAGGAACCGTCATTAGGAGAACCTGCGGCCGCGGCGGCAAATGAGGCTGGTTCGCTAACTTGGTGCGGAGGAATGTGACGGGGGGTGGGTTGTGGGGGGGTTGTGGGGCGGGTGGGTCGCGTGGGTTGGGTTGCGGGGTGGGGGGTTGGGGGTGGAGGGGTTGGTTTTAGGGTTTATGCTGCCCTCAACGCCACGTCGCGGTAGTTATGGTTGCTATGGCCGCCGCTCGCACTTCCCAAGATGATGTGCTTTTGAGCTGGCAGTGCAACATGGTACGGCTGCTACTGCTACTACTGCTACTACTGCAACGGCAGCCGCGTGGCTTAGCCGCCTTTGCTGTCGCGCACACCCCTTCCCTCCCTGCTGTGCTTTCCGCTGCATCCCTCTCGGGTTGTCACACTGCCCCAAGCCCCGGCTTGTCCTCTCTCAGCCGCCGCTACTGCCGAGACCGCCCCCCGCATCATTCCCGCTGCTACTGCTTCTCACTTAAGAAAGAGCTTTGCTACAGCCCCTTGCTCGGCCGGTTATTCCTGCCAGTCAAGCCCAGCTCTGTCTGGCCCCTACCACACGCCACCTTACCCCGCTCCCCTTACAGCCCGATGAGTACAGATCCTCTCCTCCCTCCCAGAGGACCCAGAGGACCACCGAGTTTTAAATACACACACACACACGCAGACGCACATCACGCACATCACGCGAGCAAGCAGGGGGCTCCGTTGAAGAGCCCAGCCCATCACCACATGCTCACACCAGCCGCGCTGCCACACCCACCCCGCCCAGCCTCGCGGCCCCTCCCAACGGTAAGCGACCACCACCACGACCATCACCACCATCACCACCATCACCACCATCACCACCACCACCACCATCACCACCATCACGACCACTGCCAACGGCAATAAAACGCCCTCCTCCGTGCCGCCACTAACATCAGAACACAGAAAAAAACCCTGTACCGTTTGTATCAGCAAGTTTAAGTTACGCTGTGTAACATTAGTACTAAAAAAATTAACGTCAGATACAGATACACAAACAGATACACACGCCCGCCCGCCTGCATGCCATTTTCAGCACACGTCCCTTACCTAGCGGCAATCCAGCTACAGCCACGGCCCCCGTGGCGCCCATAGATCCAGATGTCGTACCCTCGTGCGGCGGTGACGTGGACGCGACCGCGCCGTTCTCCAGGGAGGTGCGCCTGGGGCGGGGCGGGGCGGGGCGGGGGTGAGGTGAGGTGAGGTGAGGCCGAGAGGGACCAATGGGGATGAGGGTGTAGGAAAAGAGGTGTAGGGGTGTAACAGAGGAAATCCATCGCCAGGATATGGAAGAAGCAATTGTTCTTTTCCTTCTTCTCCTTCATCTTCATCGCGGTTATCAGCCTCCGCACGCGGTCGCCAATGTCAAGCAATGCCACGCAACACCAACCCCCTTCACGTCCCACGTCCCCATTGAAGCCCGCGCTAAAAGCCCCACGACCGGATTAAGGGTAGGGGAGAGGTTAAGACGAACCACTGGCGGAGGAGGAGGGGGGAAAGACGAACCACGAGCGAGTGAAGCTGCTGCCAAGGAAAAGGAAAGGGGGAGGGGGGACGGGGAAAGAGCTCCCCTCCCCCCTGGAGCCTACTCGGATGACACTTTCCCCGGGAACTGGTCAACAACTGGGCCCCTGCTGCTGCTGCTGCTGGCCGCCACTCCGCCTCCATATGTGGCGGGGGAGACGAGGGTTAAATGTGATTTGCTCCATTCTGGATCAATTGATGACACTGGACAAAAAGCCTTTAATAGGCCTCTACCTCATCCTTCCTCCCCTAAATGAACATGCTTAAAACATGCTTAGCGCAAAAGTGTGCGAAAGTAGTTGGCGATTGTGTGGTTTCGTGACACGTGTGGGAGCCCCAGGGAGCCTGTTCCCTTCAAAGGAGACACACGAGCCACTCACCGGCGTTCTTCATCTTGCGCCGCCTGGCCGGCCTGCTGGGTCAGGAAGAAAGTAGAGCCCTCGCCAACTCCGACGGCATCGTCGCCGGCGCCGCCACCGCCGCCGGTTGCGCCGTGGATGATCCGCCGCGCCGCCGGCGGCAGCGGCACAAGCTGACGCCGTACCGGCGGCGGCTGGCCGAAGGCGCGATGCGGGTCGGAGATCTCCTCCTCCGCCTCTCGCCGATTGACAAAGGCGCCGACGGAGGCGCGAGCGCGCGCTGCTCGTACATTTGCTGACGTCAGCACTGCCGCTGGGAAGGCTGCCTCCGCTCGGTCGCTGACGGTGAAGCGCATCACGGACTTCTGTTTGTTGACCGTGTCCTCCGCCTCGCGTGTTGCCGCACGGATAGCCGCCTCCGCCGGTGATAGATGCGAATCGGCGTCGGCGCTGCTGCCGTACCCCGGCAAGCTATCCGAGTCGTAGCCGGCGGCGGAGCCCGGCGAGCCCGGGCGGGCATCGCCGCCGCCGCCAGCGGCGGCGGCGGGGTTGCCGCTGCTGCCGCCTCGTCGGCGGCGGCTGCCGCCGCCGCCGCCGATGCCGGCACCGCCACCGGCCTGCTGCTGTGCGCCCGCCGCCGCCGCAGCGGCGGCGGACTGTTGTTGTTGGGAGGACTGTTTGGAATTCTTCCGCCGGGGCCTGATGTGTGTGCATGTATGTATGTATGTATGTATGTGTCAGGGAAAGGGCCGGCAGCGTTGACGTCACAACTCATGACCATCACCTTCCCGAGGGGGGAACCCCACGGCGCTTTCATTTGGGGGCATTTGCACTTGGAGCCGGGCCGGGTGAAAGCCTCGTGTACATATTATCTTGTGCGGAATCAAACGTGCGCACGATACACACCACCATGGGCGGCACATGTAAACACACATACACGATAGAGAAAACGCATAATCTAGAAGACCATACGGGCATAGACGCACATACATACATACATACATACATACATACATACATACATACATACATACATACATACATACATACATACCCGCGCTGTCCGTCGCGACTGCCCATCTTATCCCGGTTCAGATCCGGCAGGGTCTTCTCGAGCTGCATGGTGTTGTGTGGCGGTTGGGGGGGAAGGTGCATGGGAGCATGAGACAGGACTTTGAAATCGAGATGCGGGAAGCGGTCCTACCATACCCGAACACATCCTTGGGAATGCGGCATTTTGTGAAGTCGGCGGGGTTGGGAAGGGTTGGTTTACTGGGGCCCGTGGAGCTCTGGACAGCCGGACTGGACATGGAGCCGGTCTGGACAGCCGGACTGGACATGAAAAAAGCGATTTGTGGATAGGAAAGCGCGGCGGTGTGCATAGGGCCCGGAAATGAAAAAAAACGAAGGACGCAGCGCTTGGGAAGAGACAACCCGGACAACAAACCACCCTCCCCCCCAAAACAGACGAAGACACATCCGTTGGAGCAGCTGGGCAGCAGTCCCTGGCCACCAGTGTCAGGCCCGGTCAGGTACTTGTAACCTTCGCGCACGTACACACATACATACTTGCGCTCTGGACGTGATCTCTTACAACACTTCCACAGGTATGCACACGCGGGGGGAGAGGTAAGGTGAGGTAAGGTGAGGCCCGTAATTTCCCTACCCCCGCCACAGCCCGGGAATACGACGACTACACGCTTGGTACGGCACCCAGCTTGTTCAGAGCTGCTGTGGCTATCTTCAGGCCTGGTGCCGTCGGGTTCCGGTATCAGATCCGGTCGGTACGGCGATTACGTGATTGAGTCCCTGGTACGGTGATCCGGTCGGTACGGCGATTATGTAAAAAAAACAGGCTGAGCCACCCCGCTGAGTCCTCCCTTTTCCGGGTCAAGAAATCC
This sequence comes from Volvox carteri f. nagariensis, assembly GCF_000143455.1. Taxonomy (NCBI): domain Eukaryota; kingdom Viridiplantae; phylum Chlorophyta; class Chlorophyceae; order Chlamydomonadales; family Volvocaceae; genus Volvox; species Volvox carteri. The sequence goes on from NW_003307562.1 coordinate 963,115, forward strand.
ACCAGACCGGGTCTATCAATGATCCGGTGACTTTTTTTTTGTTTGTGTTGTCAGCTCAGGTGGTGTATGAGGCGCTCTACAGGAGCGTGATTTTTAAAATGGTTCATCCTCCACGTCCGCCTCAACGGCTGCAAACACGAGCTCTCCATCGGAAGCCATACATTCCCCCACATGGAGACGATGCTGGCCGGGTTTGGTACTTAGGGTTACATTTGTCCGAGCAGACAAAGTCCGCAAATCGGGGGCTGCGGGTTTTTTCGCTTTGGGTCTGGCCGGTCACGCCATGGCATGCAGCCACCGGGGTGACTGACAGTTGGGGTAGTTCACGTGCTCTCAGCGCTTACCTCCTTAGGCTCTCCAAGCGGGACGTAAGGAGCGCCGAAGGACGCCCAGACGCCCTGTCTGGCCTTCTCCTCCTTAATGGCCGTGTTCTTAATTAGCTCGAACATGCGCGCCTGGCCCTCGTACTCAATCGATTTGGGGTCCGCAAATGGCTGTGGCATACCCGTGTCCTCTACGACAGCGTAGCCCTTGCCAAATTTCTTCGCTCTGACGCTGCCGGGAGTGCGAAACTCCTTAAAGAGAGGGTTCGCGTGCAGCGCCTGACACTCACGCTGCTGTTCGCGAAGCATCTTTCGAATGACCTCCGTATTTTGAGGCTTGTAAGCGGCGATTCCCTTGGGCCCGTCCTCCACATTCGACTGGAGGAACTGCACTCCACCGCCAGCGGCCATTGTTGTTTATCCTCAGAAGCGAATAGATATTTATATAGCAATGCGCTGCAGTAGTTTCACAGACGCTGAGGAGGCAAAGCAACTCTAATTATACTTGGGGCGTCCAAAGGCCTGGAAATCCTAGTTTTGTGAATATGGAGGTATGTTGTTAAAATGATACCCATTTGCATCCCTGTAATGGGTTCAACTATCGACAAGAAACATAGGTTTAACGGAGCCGTCATAAAGACGCAAAGGTGTATTGCATCCGCTGGTATAATTATGTCGATGCCATAATGAATGTATTGGGTTGAGGTTGGGTCTTGGATTGGCTCTCACTCCATGTAACTGTACAATGTTCGTTGCGCTAACCAGACAGCACAAACCAAGTGCATTCTCTTAAGGAAAAGATAACAATATATGCTATTGCTATTCCTGCATTCCGCCGTGCTTGGCTTTGCACTTGGTGTTGTGCGATCGCGTTTATAGTGCTGGCCTAACGCTGCCCCTCGGTGCTTTCGGTAATGCAGACGATCGTTACCTAGGTATTCATTGAACTTTGTCACCTAGCTGTGGCAGGCATTGAGGCGGGAATCGTAGTTATGGCGGCAAGCCAGCTGCTCGCTGCGCTGAATGCGCTGTATCACCATGACGACCCTAAGGTGAAAGATGAAGCTGATCGGTGGCTTGAGCAATGGCAACAGAGCTTGGAGGCATGGTCTGTGGCGGACGGAGTCCTGCATGACCCCAACAGCAGTATGGAGGCGCAATACTTCTGCGCCCAGACGTTGCGCACGAAGGTGTGCAAATTATTTATCGCTGAAAATAATCATGATAATGGAACGACTGGTTGAACGCACTCGGCTGCGCAATTGACATAGCTCCCCCGCTCGCTTTAGCCCGTTTCATCACAAACCCCGCACACCTCATGCTTTTATGCATGTATCGCTTTAGAACGTCTGGGGGAGCACTCTTTGGTGCTTCTTATCTTGCCCTAGCACCGTGCGCCGTTAGGCGGCCGCTGAACAGCCATGTACCACAGCCTCGATCCCAACCTGGGGTTGTGCCAAAGCGCTCACAGAGTTCATCTAGGTCCTTCCCACAACCCAGTCTTGCACCGTGCGCTGCCGCATCTTGCTTTGCCCAACATGTTTTTGAGTCCGCCCCACCCCTACCAGGCTTCCAACTGTACCCACATCACCCTACCTTGATCACGTCCCCCCTCAGCATCATTTTACAAACACGGCTTGCTCCCCAACCAATCCCGTTGCTTATGGCACGTCCCAGTCCCTGCGCCGCGATGGCTTCTTTACGGTGTATCACCTTGGACGTATTGTCGTATTGCCGTACGCAGGTGCAGCGCGATTTCGAGGAGCTCCCGTCGGATGCAGTGGACAGTCTTCGAGACAGTCTCCTGCAGCTGCTCATCCGTTTCAGCAAGTGAGCTATGTGCGAGGGTGTCGGCCCAGGGAGGGATGACCAGGGGTGCAAAGATTTCCATGCCCTGGGCTTGCAAGTATACACCCTCCACAGCATGGGCGCCTTAGGCCGCAACTCCAATTCATCGCAGGACTTTTTCATGTTAGCGCCTCTGCTGCTGCTGCTGCTGCTGCTGTTGTGGCCATTTGGGTCAGCACCTGTTCGATAAGCCCGCCCATTTCCTGGCTGCAGGTATCATAACAGCTTGGACTCTTACCTTTCTTTGACTGGCCTTACACAACTGTAACTACCTCCTCCCACGCTTCTGCACACATTTCAAGACAAACCTCACAATTGCCTGCGTTCACGCACTCATCTTGCCACCCGTCAACCCCAACGACCTCCCTGCCACATCGCGCCTTCCATCCCCATGACTGTCGGGCTGCAGGGGCGCCCCACCCGTGCGCACGCAGCTGTGCCTTGCCCTGGCCGCTCTGGCGGTGCACGTGCCAGCGGCGCGCTGGGGTGAGGGCGGCGTGGTCCGCTGGTTTGCAATCAAGTTCTCCACACTTCCCTCGGACCGGGCGCTTCCTTGCATGCTGGAGCTGCTGACGGTGCTGCCGCAGGTAAGGCTGCAAGACCCTGTATCGAACATATATCTACAGGCAGCTTGTGCATTGTTGTCTTGGTATGCACCGGTTTCTTCAAGCGGTGCTGCTGGCACGAAGGGCGCCGGGACGGCGTTGGAAGGCTGCTGGCGCTGGCAGCTGGCCCGAAGGCCCACAGATGCAAAGCAAAACCCAAATGCCGTGGCGACCCAGATGGAACGCAACAACAAGCAGATTGAGAACACGACTGTTTCCCCTCTTTATTTGCTCTGCAAACGACCTGCAAACAAATGATAAGGAAGCTCTGAATGGCGCAAAGGAAAACGACCCAAATGAAAGAGGTCAGCTAGGAAGCAAGGAGTGAGCTGTCTTCTTTCTTCTTCAAGAAGGGGCCCCCTTTCCCCCCACATCTGGGTCCCGCGGCCTTTCCGTCCACCACCGCTCGCACAGGAGGCCCACAGCTACAAAATCGCGGTGCGGCCCGAACGACGGAGAGCATTTTCTATGGAGCTCCAAGCTAACACGGGGGCGGCCTTTGAGATTCTCACCAGGTGAGATTCTGACCATGGTGGGTGGGTGCAAGGGGGTACTTCCAGGTTACGTTGGCCGATTCGGGCGAGGTGGGTGGGTGAGTGGGTGGGCGGCGGGGGGTTCAGGGGCGCCCGGCTAGCTGGAGGAGCTCCGGCGAGGGAGTTTTTTGCGGTATATGGTAAATAGCTTGCACCGCGCGCAGGAGACGGGGTGCCTGCGTTGTATCTCCGGGGTTGGGAGATCTTCGGACAGGACGTGGCAGGAGGGCAGGGAGCCAGGGCGAGTAGTGGCGTGGGGGGAAATGCAAGGATTGTAGGTTGTGATGTGCAGGTGGTAGGTAGGAGTTTTGAACGCGCAATGGGAGCGCCGGGAGAGGGATAATATGGGAAATTTGGCGGCTGCGAAAAGCGCCGCCTGCTCTGCCACGCCATAGCGCTGAAACCTGCTCAGTATGTATCCCCGACTTCCCAGTCCCAGTCCCAACGAGCAACCGTCCCGCCCCGCTCCGCAGTTGCGTCTCTCAGCCCGGGGAGCGCACTCGCACGCAGGTCCTGGAGGCGTTCGGGTCGTGGCTGAAACTGAACGAGGGCCGCCCGCTGCCCACTATTGCCGCCGCTGCGGCTGCGGCCGGGGGTGCGGCCGGCGGCGGCGAGGACGCGGCGGCCGTGCTGGCTCGCCACCCCTTGGTGGCTGCTTCCCTGGAGGGGCTGCAGACCACTGGGGAGACGTTCCATGCGGCTGTGGACTCGGTGGGTGAGGGGTTAGGGCTGTTGAGGACCCGGTGCGAGGTACGAGTATTAGCGGTCGCGGTTCCAGAGTGGCGTTGGGGAAAGGGGAGGAAGGAGGGGTGGTAAAGGGGAGGGCTTGTGTGAGTTCGACAGTGGTGGTCGAATAGGAAAATGGAGGCGTTTTAGTGTAGCTGTCCCGGGCGCGAAAGGGCGCGCGTCTCCATTTTCCCATCCACCCCCCAACGGGCTTCACCCCTCGTTGACCACCAATTTATACACCAAAACGAAAAATGAACAACGTTAAGCCGCTTCCAGACCTGAGCGACCCAAATCGACCCAACGGGAGCCCCTAATTCTGTTCGATTGCTCGTTAATTAACCAACAACCTAACCGACGCAACCAACAGATCTGTGAGGTCATCTGGACGACAGTAGATTTCAACGTCCAGAGCGCCGGGGCGCCGGGGGACACCAGCGGCGGCAGCCCCGGCGGTGGCGGTGGCGGCGGGCCACCCGCCCTAGCGCAGGCTGCGCTGCCGCTGGTCCAAGCCATCGTGCCCGCGATCATGGGGCTCAGGGGCCGGTTCGCCGTGGCATCCGGGCGCGGCGGTGCGGGTGCGGCCCAGGGCGAGTTTGACGATGATGAGGACACCGCCAAGGGCATGGCCCGTCTGTTCTGCGAGGTCGGGGAGGCCTACCTGTCACTCATCATCTCGGCGGTGGCGGAGGTGAGGAGGGTGTGTGATGGGGCCTTCCACCCGGTGGGGGTCTTAGGGGACTGCGTGCTTTGGTTTCGGAGGTATTACTGCCGGGAAGTGGCGCACGGGAGGGGGGGGTATAGAAGACATCAAGGAAGGGGAGTCGGTGGGGGATTTTTTGAAAACCGTTGTGGAATGTGGAAAGGCGGGGGACCGGCCCCGGTCGACCGCCGTGTGCTCTTCCCGTGAAGCATGTGTGTATGCATGTATGTATGTATGTATGTCCCCCATTCCCGTTCCCGCACCCGCGCAGATAGACCGATGTGTCGCGGGAGTTCACACAGGTTAAGCCCACCTGTCGAGGCCCCCGCACCCCGCTGCTCCCCAACCGCTGCTCCCCAACCGCTGCAATCATCGATCTTACGAGTGATATATGATCATTCTCTCTCTTTTTCCCGTGTTTCATATTTGGGTGTCTCGCCATCGCACGATTCTCTGCCGGCCGCGACCCCAGGTTCGAGCCCCGGTGGAGGCGCTTTTGGAAGTGGCTGCTTACCCGGACTTCGGCATCTGCTCAATGAGCTTCAACTTTTGGCACAGGTATAAAACCCAGCCCCGGCACGAGGCCGCAAGCCCCGCGGGTTGATGAGCTGCTGTAAAGCGAAAGCGGGAAAGGATAGCAATTACGCCGCATTTGGTGTTCCCCATCGTCCACGTCTTCCTTTGCCCCGGCACTCTTCTTTGCCTTCAAATTTTCCTTCTCCGAAACCTGAAACCCCCTTAAAACCCCTTCCAATTCCGCCCCAGGCTCTCCCGGCAGCTGCTTACCGGTATCTCCGCCACCTCATCCGGCGGCACCGGCGGCAGCGGCAGCAGCAGCGGCAATAGCGCAGTGGATGCTGCGGAGCGAGAGCGGCGGCGGCAGTTCTTCCTGCCGGCCTTTGAGAGGCTGGTGCAGCTCATCCGGGGCAGGGTCAGGTGGGACGATGCTGGATGTGTGTAAGGGGGGGGCCCGGGGGCTTATGCAACTAGCAGAAAAGAATATGGTGGGATGGGGAAGGCACGGGAAGGGATCCTGGAACGGTGCGTATGTATGTATGTATGTTGGGGAGCTGCTGTGGGACGCGATGGGAGAGGCCGGTGGGGGGTGGAGAGCAGCATTGGGTGAGGAAAGAGGGCGCATGGTTGCTTGATGGTGGGTGTGTGCGGGTGAAGGGCGGGCTCTTCGGCGCGGGACGTCGACAGTTTCTTCTTCTTCCACTAACCGATCCACTCCAGTCCAGCAGTCATTTCCCTGTGTCTCCCAATAGACCTCCTAGATCCTCCGCGTGTTCCCGCCATCGCGACCATGCCGTACAGGGAGCCCGAGTCGTACAGCAGCTGGTCCAAGGACGAAAAGCACGAGTTCCGATCTGCACGTGACGAGGTAGAGGCCGGGGGGGTTGGGTGAGGGTTGGGGGGCGGTGGGGTGGGGTGGGGTTAGCTATGAGAGACACCCCCCTTGGGTAGGTACGCACAGCAAAACCTTCCCGTACGGCAGCTTCTTACGTACAGCTTCTTACATCCTCAATGTGCGCCTGAGCTGGTCTGTGCACGTCTCCCCGCCTGTATGTTGTATTTGCATTCGGGGCTATTAATACCTTGACCACGGAAATCGAATTGTCCCCATCATTTGTGTGAAATCGATCGTGAATTTGAACGCCCCGTAGGTTGGTGATACGCTAGAGGATTCGGCTGCGGTGCTGGGATTCGGACGCTGTCTGGCGCTGCTAGTTGAGCCTCTGGCGGCGCTGAGCCAGCAGCAGCAGCAGCAACAGCAGCAAGGAGGAGACGCGGGGGCAGCCGGCGGCGCCGGGGCCGGCGCGGCCGGCGGAGGCGGAGGCAATCGTGGGTTCGACTGGCGCACGGCGGAGGCGGCTTTGTTCTGCATCAAGTACGGCGTACGGGACGGACGCAAGGGGCCGCGGCGCGTGGTGCGCGTGGCATTGAAATTTGCTGATGAAAACTTATTGGGGTGGTGATGGTGGCAGGGTTTAGTTCCGGTTATTGATGGTGATGGTTAAGATGATGCTCAAGATGGCTGGGCCGCCTTTTCTCTCCGCGGTGGCGTGGTTTGAAGATTTGGGTTGTTAGCACGTATTTGTTTTTCATCACGTATTCCTTCCGACCTCCCCCCTTTTGGCAGTCACTGGTCAGTTCTGCTTCTTCTACACTCTTTCCTTGGCAGCAACTTCACTCGTTCACGTGGCTCGTCTTTCCCCCCGGGCCCCCGGTGGCACTTGCTAGCCCGCTCCCCTCCCGCTCAGCCAGACCATGTCCCGACTAAAAACGATGTTTGCTTGAACCTCTTAGGGTTCCGAAACCCCAACCCTGCACCTGCACCAATAGACGCACACTCCTGCTGCTGCTGCTGCTGCCGCCGCAGGTCCATTCATCGCCACGCGACCAGCCCCGGGGACCCCTCCCTGCAGCAGCTCCTGGAGGCCCTCCCTGGACTGCCCCGCGACTTCCCCCAGCTTCAGGCCACGGTGTGCAGTACGATAGCCCGGTATGCCCGGTGGCTGGAGAGGTCCATGCAGGTGTGTATGTATGTATGTATGTATGTATGTATGTATGTATGTATGTATGTATGTATGTATGTATGTATGTATGTATGTATGTATGTATGTATGTATGTATGTATGTATGTATGTATGTATGTATGTATGTATGTGACTTAGGTTACACCGTGGGCCGCGAGAGCCAGGGGCCGAAGCCGAAACACAGCGCAAGGGTCGGGAGCACACAGGGGTTAAGACGAACCACTGGTGAATGAAGCCAGAGATACCAGCGATAGTCAGATAGTGCAGGAGAAGACAAGTGATGGGGAGCAGGGGCAAACTGGGTCTGGGTTCCGCTCTGGGCTGATGACGAAGAGTGGGAAGAGCGCGGCATTGCATGGCATGGCACGTGTGAAGGAGTACAGGGTGTCAGTTGCGCCAGACGTCCAGAGCGCCAGTGTGCTGCTGGGAGTGCAAAGCGGGAGGGGGCAGGGTGGTAGACCTAGGAGGACGTGTGCAGGATTGGGGGTTCTTGGCGGCTTCTGAGGCCATCACTTGCACTGCTTAGCGTAACCGTGTTTTCATAGACTCCCCCCCGAGGTGGGGAACCTCCCTTTCATCCCACCCCCCCCCCACACACACACACATGCATGCGTGCATGCACCTTCCGATGTCTCGCGCTGCAGGCCGGCTACTGCCAACCGTTGCTACAGCGACTGCTTGGCCTGGCTGTAGCAGACCTGGAGCTGCCGGGGGGGTACTGCCAGGCCGCTGCTGCGTCGGCTGTACGGCATCTGTGTGAGGAGTGCGGCGCCTTCATGGGGTCTTGTTTGCAGGTAAGACCACCACTGGTTTCGGAGACACGGAGATTCGTTGCAGGCTGTCCTAGTAAAAATTGCAACCTGGTTGCGATCCTCCCGACATCGTAGCTGGTAGCAGAGCGCCGTTCCCTGTGTTGTGTCTCCGTGCTGCATTTCCCTCCGTACGACAGGACCTTCTAGGGCTGTACAACAAGGTCTTATCCATGGGAGCCGCCGCCAGGGCGCCTGCCGGGGCGAATGGAGTGGCGGCGGCCGGGGCTGGCCAGTCGATGCTGCTGGTAAGCGGGAGAGAGGGGCGGGAGCCAGGGAGGGGAGTTGCTGGGGCTGGAGGGAGGGAGGGAGGGAGGGAGGGAGGGCGCGGGGAGATTGGTGAACGGGGCGTGCGGCGGGAGAGCAGAGCGAGAGAGTGAGAGAGGTTTGAAAACGGGAAGGGAGGAGGGTTTGGGAGAGAGTTTGAGAGAAAGAGAAGCGCATCTGAAAGCCCCACGGCCCTTCGCGCAGGAGGAGGACGTGGAGTCCATCATCGCGGCGGTGTGTCAGGCCGTGTCGCAGGCGGCAGCGCCCGAGCAGCGCTCTCAAGCGGGAGGTGCGCTGCTGATGCCCGTACTGCAGCAACTGCAGGACGCGCTGGCGGCGCTGGGGCCCCCTCCGCCGCCGCCGCCGCCACCGCCGCCGGCGGCAGCGGGGGGGGCCTCGGGCGCACCGGTTCCTCCCCCGGCGCCTCCCCCCGTGGCTACCGCCCATCCGCACCTCAACCCGTTGGTTGACCGGCTGGCGGAAGTGTTTGGTCGTACAGCGGATAGCGATGTGGTGGCGCAAATGCTGAGTGAGTGAAGGGGGGGCCCCCGTTTGTGAAGGGGGGACGTTTTTTTAATAGTAGTTGGATTACTCATTGAAGCCATACCCCTGTTGAGCAAGTCTTCCAGGTGGGCTGGGGAAGGGGGACGTTTTTATGGGTAAGGGCACGTTTTCTCACAGTACCCCCTGTGCCTCCGAAACCGTGCTCAGCCCGGGTCAGTCGGCTTCCCGACACAGCTCCTTAACGGCAGCTTGCGGTTCCTCCCCTCTCAACCCTGACATCTCAATTGGATTCGCCTGGTGGTCCATCCACTGGTGCCTTCTCCATGACGCTTCATCACTCTTACCTCCTACCTTTTCCTAAGGCTAAGGCTTTCCGCTTATCCGTCACACACACATACACACAAACACACATCCCCCGTGCACTTCTCCGTATCCCTCTGTATCCCCCCGCCGTACATGTCCCCCCGCCGTACATATCCCGCTGGGTTCGCAGTGACCTCCTGGCCGGTGCTAGACGCCCTCATGGTTCGCTGCGCCGGCTGCTCCAAAACAATAGAGCATGTGCTCCGTACACTTCGGTACGGCATCAAGGGCGCCGGACGCTCCGCCGCGCAGCTGCTCCCCACGCTGCTCGAGGTGCTGCCATCCCGGTTCACAGCGACCCGCCACTCGGCATTTCTGTAAGTCGGGGTGGGGGACGGTGCGCCGCGGTGACGGAGAGGGTTGTGCGCACGGGTAATCCGGCGGATGAGGCCGTTTAGAAGCACCGTGTGGGTTTCGGAGGCACCTGACGTGTGGGTTTCGGAGGTTGGGGATTCGGTGACGTGCCGGGGTTGGCGTCGGCACGTATCACTCTCGCATACCAACTCTCATTCCCCCCAGGGGCAAGGTTTCGGTGACTACTGGCAAAGTGAATCAATGGCTGCTTGGGACATCGTCAAAATGTTTTGTCGTTTCTGCAGCTTTGAACCCACCCACCCCATGCGTCACGTTCGTAACCCTAGGCCCCTTTCTTAGTCCATACGGTACGACGAACCCATCCAGGAACCACATGTCCAAAAATGCTCCTTTTGAATCCCCTTCCTCCTGCTGACGTTATAAGTCACGCGCTTCCCGTGCAATCGTTCTCCTTCCCTTAACACTTCTCCTCCGGGCTCCCCCTACCCCCCTCCCCCCACACCGCACACACAGCTTCATCGTTTCTGAGCTGGTAAAGTTCTTCGGTGATGACACGTCTAAGGACAGCACCCTGGCGCTCATTTTGGCGGGACTTATTACGGAGGCGGGCAGGTAGGGTGGATGGTGCGGCTGGGGGATGGTGGTCGTGGTGGTGGTGGTGGTGGTGGTGGTGGGGTGCTAGGAAGGATGGATTTCCTCCCCTCCATGCACATACATACATACACATACAGATGCATGCATGCATGCATTCATATACATTCATGTATACATTCACATATATACATACATACATATATTCATATATACATTCACAGATTCATTCATACATACATACATACACCTTATGGCAGGCGGCTGGCAGAAGTTAAGGCCTGACTTCTGCTCCCAGTCGATCCAGTCGACCCGGGTTCAAATCCGCCTGCCAGCTCCTCGGGTGATTGAGGAGTGATGAAATGGGAGGTGGCCCCCCATCATATGGACGGTGTAGGACGTGATAATATCAACTTGCGAGCTGACCAGGAACTAAGTTGATGCGCCGTTGATCCGCTAGATTTGGTTTGATGCTGGTGGTGAGTTGCCGAACCCAACGAATACATTCTGAAGTCGGATGGGGTGACGGATTAGGGTGCCCCTCTAGCAGGGGAGAGCAGGGACTGCCCCGGGAAAGGGGGCCGCTGGCGAAGTTAACCACCCTGTAACAACATACATACACCTCGTGCGAACTCCGGGGTTTCTTGTGGCCTACTTCCTGTACCATGAGACCTCCCGCCTCACGTGCCCCCTCCCCCTGCAGGCCCCTGACCAGCTTGGCCGCCCTCACCTCCGCACCCGACATGGTGGACGACTTGTTCCTGCTGGGGCTGAGGGCGCTGGGCTACGCGCCGCGGCTGCTGTTGGCGCCCCCCGGGCCTCCCGGGGCGGACTGCCGCGCGCTGGTCACATTGCTGGACGTGGCAATGGTGCGTGTGTGTATGTATGTATGTGTGTATGTGTGCATGCCTTGAAATGATTCGAGCCGCAAAAAACAAGTGATAGGTGAGAAGTGGTACAAGAGTAAGAACGTTAACGTTGATGTGTGTTGGGTGGGGGTCGGGAAGGGGAAGGCAGAGGCTATTAAGACGCGCATGATGGGGAGAACGGCCTAGGGGGAAAGGAGGGGGCTCAGCACGTGGTGGCGATGAAGGACCGGCAACGTACTGGGGTTTGCGGAGAGGAGGAGGAGCCGGCAGGTAAGGAGGAACCTCAGGCACCCTATGGCGCTAGGAAATCCTAGACCCCCTAAATTTGTCTTCGTTGCGGAGTGCTGGGTGCTAGTAGAGTAATGACTCCTTCCTTACACCCTCTTCATCCCCTACCTACTCGCGCCGTCGCCGATGCCGGCGCCCTTCGTTCCCTATACGTGGCTCTCTCTCTCCTCCAACATGCAGATTGGCTGCGTGATGCAGCACCGGGAGGCCAACGGCTCCGTGCTGGGGTTCATCGCTCGCCTCACGTCACCCACCACCCTCGCTCGCTGTCCGTCCACCGCCGCCGACGTGCTCGGGGCTCACCTGCTGCCCCGCGCGCCTATCTTTGTCCGGCTGCTGCTGTCGGGTATCTCTGGCACGCTGCCGCTGGGTCGCGTGTCGGTGGTGGGGGCGGCGCTGATCGGTGTGGTGGGGTTTGGGGCGACGAGGGCGGCCAGCGGGGGCGGGGGCGGGGGCTCGGTGGATGTGGGATCGAGCCAGGGAATGGGGTGGTTGGCGGCGGCGTTGCAGGCGGTGCCGGACGTGGCGGCGACGTCGAGCGACAAGCAGGTGTGTGTATGTGTGTGTATGTATGTGTGTGTATGTATGTGTGTGTATGTATGTGTGTATGTATGTGTGTATGTGTGTGTCGGAGCGCCTGGGCGTGTGTCTCTCTGAACGTGTTTCTTACTAATCCGTGGCTAACCCGTGGTCTGCATGCGATGCGTGCTCTGGGTGTGCGCGTACGTGGTGTATGTCCCTGCTTTCCCTCGTATCTCGGACATGCTGTGGAAGAACCCGAAACGTGCGCTCCTTTGCGTGTTCTTTGTGGCAGTGTATATATGTCTGTCCTTTACACAGCTTACAGAACCACGTCTTGTGTGTGTGACGGGAAGCAGCCCCAACGACCCCAAACTGTCCCAACCCACTTCAACGAATACCGTTGCTACAACTGCTGTGCACGCCAAAGCTTTCGCGATAAACTCCAACCGACCCGACCCTAGTCATAACCGACCGACTCTTAACTGCTAACCAAGCAACCCCAACCGCGCACACAGGCCTTCCTGGGTGCCGCCACTGCGGCTCTGCGTGCTGGTCCCCGGTCGGGGCCCAACCCCGAGGACAGCGACATGATGGCCAACGGAGACGGAGGTGAGCGGCTCGGGGCGGACGGCGGGGTGGAGGTTGTAGGGTGGGATCCCTTCCTGGATGGGTTTGAAAAGACCACAGTGACCCACGGGACTGCTCCATGAACCCGTGTGAACTCTGGGTTCCGCCAATGGGCAAGTGCCCTAGTGCGCACGGTACATGAGAAGCGGGGGCCCGGATATTGCGCGCATCTGCCTATGCAGTTACGGGGGGGGGGAAAAGGGAAGACGACGATAGGAATACTACAAGTAATACGGCCCCTTTACGTAGAAGCACCCCGTCTCCTTACGTAAAAACATGGCCGATCCTGCTGGTCGTGCTGCTGCTGCTCCTGCTGCTGCTCCTGCTGCTGCCAATGCACATTTTGGTCCTCCACCTCCCGGTTGCTGTAGCAGGCAGTGGCGGTTATTACGACAGCGGGTGGGAGGCCGCCTGCCAGGAGTTTGCTGACCTGTGCCGCCGCAACAAGAGGGCACGGCAGGCGGCCCAGGCGGCGTTGCTGCCCCAGGAGCTGGCGGCGGCGGTGGACCTAGGGGAGCGGCGCCGGGGGGGCTGAGCGGGGCTCGGATTCGACGGGTTGGGGAGAGGGGGAGGGTCGGGTTTGTGTTTCGGGTGTTGAGTTCACCTTAAGGAGCATCGTGCTTGGGTGGAGAGGGAAAGACTTGTTGCTGGCAGGGCTTTTTTAAGGCGCCAGCGGATGGGGGCGTGGGGAGATGTGGGAGGTGGGTTGAGTGGGCGCGGTGCCACTGTGGTGAGGTGGTTTAGATTATTCGACTTTGTAGTGTGTGGGGGGTGCGGTGGAGGTGGAGATGATATGGGGGGCCCAAGGGAGTGCCAGAGTGTGTGTGTGTATGTGTGCAGCGGACGTGGAGAGTTTGGGAGCAGGCGGGTTCCGAGGAAACGACACGTGAACGCAGACCTTACGGCGGAGAAAGTGGAGAGGAGGCATGGAACGGACGAACAGACGTATGGACAAAACAGGCAACGTGGTTATACCTTGCAGCATCAGCAGTAGCAGCACCAGCACCAGCACCACCATCAGCAGCAGTAGTGTTTCGTCTGCTGCTACCACTGCGCTGCTGCTACCAGCATTCATTGGCCTGGAGGGAATTCCTTCGCGGTCGAGGGCGAAAGGGTCTCATGGCCGCATGGGCCTCGGATTGGGAGGCACCAGATTTCTGCTGCTGCTCTGCTGGGGGGGACTTCGTAGGGGAGACCGGGGCGCGGAGGCGGCGTCGTGTCCCATAGCGCGGGGTAGACACGGTTGTTGAGGGCCAGACGACCGGGCCCCGCTTATGGGTGCTGTGCATGGAGGGAGGTGCGCGTGCAAATAAGAATGGATGGATGGATGGATAGGGGGAGTGTGGGCGCGCACTCCACGAAGGGCAATGATGTTGCCGCAGTCGGCGGCAGTAGCAGCAGCAGTAGCAATATGGAAAGGTCAATGCAGACCATGGAAGGCGCCGTCGCATGGGTGGGGGCGGAGCTAGGGGAGAAGGAGCGGGGTTCGGTACATCGTGTCGTCATCGTCATCGTCGTTAAGATTGTGGTGGTGGGCAGAGGCGGCGGTGGGCGCTGGATCAGGAAACGTGTATACGTCCCGGGAGGCCCCCCTGCTAGATAAGAAACTGCAGCTCCAGATTGGATGGCAAGGCACTGCTCGGCAGCTCGTAAAGGGAGTCAGGATGTGTTGCTCAACTGCCGCCCTGATGTGTATGTGCCTCCCTCTCTGCAGATGTCATCGTTTATTTTTGCAGCCTGCCGTCCGTCTTTGCGCTGCTGCTGGTAGCAAGGTACCGAGCCAGCTGCCATTCGCCTGCAGTCCTACAATTCTGTGCGCGCGCTTTTTTGTGTTGCTGCAGAGCGGCTGCCGGAGCTCCTACCTGTCCTGTGTTGTCCTTTCTGTGGCCGCCGCGAGGGTCAACCCTCAGAAACTGTCGATGCGCGGTAACCGTTACCGTTATGGTGACCGTTAGGGACCGTTGCGCCTGAGTAACGGCCAGCAGCCAGATGTGTGTGGTGTCGAAATTGCAGACAGAATTCTTCACGTAGTAGCACAAACGCCCGTACAGTCTCCCTCCGCTATTCCATGTCGCTGCAAGCAAAGCTTCATGCATGCCTCGATTACGTGCGATACCGCTCACATCTGCATGCCCCAATGCTGTGCACTGCTCGACGGTAGCCCCAACGCTGTGCACCTTGCCACGTCTCCCTGCCGCGGTGACCTGGCCAGCTAGAACTCTTAACCAATGATTCATACAGCTATTTCAAACGTACTGCATTCTCCTCCTCCAGCTCGTTCTGCTGCTTAAGGAAGTAATCCTACCCTGGAAAGCCCCTCCGCCGTGGAGGTGAAGGGCGCCGCAGACGCCACAGCACCTGGCCTGGAAAGTTTCCATAACCCGGAACCCAATCCGCTCACAACCCACCTGTAGTGCTTACACTACTATTGAGGCTACAGAATGTGTGCCGTTGTGATGGCACGTAAACATGTGCGAGCAAGGTCCCGTCGCTGTTGACCTGTTGATGTTGGGCACTGTTTACTGCCCTGGAGGTACGCTTCATGATTATAGCGAAGGGCTATCGAGGCTGAGCGCTCACTGCTGCTTTGAGGCAGCTGCTCTGCTAGAGGCAGGGCTCACTGGGGCCGGCTGGCGGTGCGGCGGCCGGTGTGAAGCAGTCGTGACGTCGCGCCATCATAGCTTCCCCGCCATAAGTTTAGCCGCTGCGTAAGAGTTTAAGCTAAAATACGGTGGGGAGTGAATCGAAATAGCTGGATTTAAGAGGGCAAGGAACATTTTGTGCGCGTGGCGTCCGAGCGCGCCTCAAGTCTCCGTTACATCCTGACGATGACAATCCCCTGTTAATGACAATCCCCTGCCTCAGAGTACAGCCATTAAGAGCATATCAGCATATAACAACACATGTAATTTTCATGCGTGCTTTGGGCCCGGGCAAAGACGCAGTTATGCAGCACGCAGCATGACGTCTGACCTGGTCTGACATATTTCAATCGGGTCGCGGCGCATCGACAGATCAGGCCTGGGATAAGACCGCGCGGATCGCGGATTTCACGAATATGTCCTTGTATAATATTACCTTGACAGTTTCGGTCATCGTTTCTCTGCTGTGATGCAACGGAACGAGCCCTCCCTCTCATCGGAGAGAACCAGTAGGCAATCCACAGCAAAACCACATGCATTTGCACCCATCATGTCTGCATGTTTTTTGTTCGTCAAGGGCTATCTTTTGGTGTTGCTGTGACCCAAGCGTTCTGTGCTAACGCTCAAAGCGGATTGCGTCGTATTGTGCGAAGGCGCCATAACCGCGGAAGATTCCTGCTTCGCACCGATAGCCGACCAGCCAAGTTCCGTGGCCGATAAAGTTTTTTTCCTTGCAGTAGCACCTACCTTATCAATCGGTCCGGAACGCATGGAAACAGCCGAAGGGCAAGAAAAAGGAGCAGTAGACGGAGGCTGCACGTCAACTTTTTCCGTGTCTGCGTAAGATTATTTAGCAGGAACAGCAATAAGGTGAGATCGGTCGGTCGGTCGGGATCGTGTTTCCTACGCTGATAAGTCTGATTTGTTTTGTTCTCCTGCTGAAACGGGCGAAACTTGACAGTGTTAAAGGGCTGCAGTAGCTCTGCCTTCCAAGGGCCAAAAACCACAAAAGCTTTGCGTTGCCCATACGGTAGATTACAGGTGTTTTTTGAGCGTCCTATGCGGCATTAGGACTGATAAACGATTTGTGCGCGGGGAAAGTGTTGTCCAATGCCTTGTCGATACAGATTAGCGATCGGTGCGGGTTTCCTTCTTCTGACGAAACAGGTCCGGTACCATCCTTAAATATCCATGTCACTTTCTGTCCTTGCACAAGGCAAGGCAGACCGCGCGGGGCGGAAACGGGGGGATGCCCTTGCTGCTGCTGCTCTGACCCACGGGTCACATCTCACGCGGCGTACCATACACAACAGGACGCACGCTTCGCCCCACCTTCTCTTTCCACCAGCCTTCCCCCATATCCCTCCTCCTACTTTCGTTCCCCTTGACTAGTATCTCGTCAGTTTGTACTCATCACTATCATCGGCCCGAGGTTTTACTTTTCACGCGCCCATTCTTCGCCGTCCCACCCTCCCACCCACTCTCCCGTACTGGTCCCCGGCTGTTCTGCGCGGCCTGGACCCATCCAGGCAGGCTACATGAAGCTCTCCGATTCGGACTCACGGACGTTTCAAGAACTAAGCGAACCGCAGGTCCAACAGCAGCGTGTGCAACCCGGGCCTTGCGGCGGCGGTGGCGGCGGCGGCGGCGGCGGCGGCGGCAACGGAAGTGTGTTTGGGTCCAACAGTAGTGAACCAGCCACAGGGAATTATGATCCAGTGATCAAAAGAGAGACGCCGCTGCCGCGCGCCGATGATGCAGATGGACCCGCGCTCAGGTCCGAACCTGAACCTGAATCCACGGCGGTCGGATCCGGATCTGGATTTTCAGGAACTATCTCGATCCAGCCAATTAGTCCATCTAGCCGGCGGCGGCGGCCCGTGTTTGGTGGCGGTGGCCTGATGGCGTTACGGTCTCCCCCCCGGCATAGCCCCTGCGGGGCCCAGGACGCGGCTGCTGCTGCTGCTGCTGCTGCTCATGGGCCGTTGGTACAACCACCTGCTGTTGGGAGCCAACCGCTTTTGCAACCGCTGTCGCAGCCTTCGCCGGAAGACAGGCAGACATTCTCAGTGTCGCAGCAGCAGCAGCAGCAGCAGCAGCAGCAGCAGCAGGAGGAGATGGGGCAGGTGGAGCCGGGCCACCACCCGCCAGCCCCCGGCTGCGAGGGCCAGGTAATACAGGGCTTGGTGAACCAGGGGCCCCACGCCGCCGCCGCCTCGACAGTCGCTGAGGAGGCCGCGGCGGAGGCGGCGGAGGCTAAGCACACATCCTGGGTGGGTCTCGAGCCGGCGGGGGTAGCGCCGGCGGCGGCGTCACCAGCCCCGGCGGCGGCGGCGGCGGTGGCGCCGGACGCTCCGCAGCAGCCTGATGCGGCGCGCGTCACAACTTTGGAGCAGCAGCAGCTGAAACAGGAGCCGCCGCCGCCGCCGCCGCGGCCGCAATCGGAGGACCCAGACTCGTCCCATCGAACCCTGCCGTTGCCCGTACAACAGCAGCAGCAACAGAAACTTCAGCAGCTACAGCTACAGCAGCAGCCGCAGCAGCCGCTAGATCCGGAGGTCGTGGAGCAGCTAAAGTGCGCTAGCCTGGAGGCGGTGAGGCAGCCAGGTGGCCGGGGAGTTGGACGAGCAGGGGAGCGGGGATGGGGGGGAGGGGAGCAGCAGCAGCAGCAGCAGCAGCAGCAGCTGCCGCTGCAGCAGCATCGAGAGGAGGCCAGTACTGCTGCTACAGCTGCTGCTACTGCCGCCGCAAGCAGGTCAAGGGAACGGCTGCCAGTGGTACGGCAGTCCCCGGTGGGCTATGCCGTGGAGTGTAACGGCTACAGGGGGCTGTTCTATCCAGACCTGTACATCATCGCCTGCAGGTGTGTGTGTGTGTGTATGTGTGTGTTTGGCAGGAGGGGGGTTTGGAGGGGGGAATTGTGTCGCTGGGGTTTCATTCTTCCTCCGCTGCCTACACCTACTGGCACTGGTACCTGTAGCGGTAGTGGTAGTGGTGGTGGTGGTGGTGGTGGTCGTGGTGGTGGTGGTGGTTATCAGCTCTGTTTGCCAGCAGCTCTTGAGTCCGTGGGGGCCTCCCCCCGGGTGCCCCTTCTCGTCAGTGTGTTTTAGGGTTTCGCGGGTTTGTGTAGGGTGTGTGTGCTTTAATGATCTTCGGAGCCGCCGCGAGATGATCCGCCGGACGAGCGGTGCAGTGGCGGTGCACAAGATTAACAACCCTTCATATGCCGAAGTGAGCTCCGGAGCGTCGCGTGTGTGTATTCGAGTGGCGTTCGCTGTGGCGGGCCCCCCCCCGCCCCGCCCCCAGATGCACTCGGTGCCTGACTGAGGCGCACGGTCGTGGCAAGGCTTTCTACCCCTTCGATTTCGAGCGCCATGCCGGCATGGGCGCCAACAAGCGGTGGAAGAGCAGCGTGCGCGTAGCGGGGATGCACTGCAAGTCCCTCCCCTCCAGCGGCGGCGGCGGCGGCGGCGGCGGCGGCGGTTCCGCCGCCGACGGCTGTATGAGCCTGGGTCGATTCATGGAGATCCAGAACATACAAATCGAGCCCAGTGCACTGGCGCGCTCGTCCACCGCAGCGCCGCCGCCGCCGCCGCCGCCACCCACGTCGTCTGCGTTGGTACAGGAGGCCGCTGCAGCGGCCGGCTCCAGGCCGCCAACGGCGGCGGCGGCCATGCGTGTCGGACCGCCGACTAGAAGGTCAACATCGGCGGCGGCGGCGGCGGCGGCGGGGGCGCTGCCTCCCCCCGGAGTGCCCGGCAGTAGTCCTGAGTACCCCCCGGCTACTGCCGCGTCCCCTCCGGTTCCGGTGGCCAGCTACAGCCAGCTAGGACCCCGCCACCGGGCAGCGCTCTTCCCCGTGCTACCGCCCAACGTCCCCAGGATGGTTCCGCCCGAGTTGCAGGGTGGGTTATTACCGCCCGGTTGCCGTATCCTGGTGTGTCGTACTGTCGTGTAGCACTACATGGCCGTACAAGTAAGCTGACGGTATTCGCGTGTGTTGCTGTGTCGTCGCAGTCATCGTTCTTCTGCTGCGTCGGCCACTGTCCTGCGGCCGCGAAATTGTGACATGGATTAGTTTGCTGTCTGTGTTTGTTTTTTCTGTTTCCTGTGGAAACGAAACGGGTTGTACGGGTATTGCCGTACAATTTCGTCCAACTGCCGTACATCCAATATGCAGGGCATGCTATGGTCGGCCACCGCGTCCGGATTTATTGGCCCATTGACAAGGTGTACTACTCCGGTACGGTGACGGATTTTGACCCGAGAGCGCGACTGCCGTACCGCGTTGACTACGACGACGGCGACACAGAGCGAGTAAATCTCAACAAAGAGAACTGGCAGTTGGACGAGCGAGACGGAAAGCGGCTCCCTCCGAGCCTCTTGGAACGCGTGATAGCTGTAGCAGCAGCAGCGGCGGCGGCGGGGACTGTCGGCGCGCCGCAACTCGGTGCCGCCGCCATCGCGGCAGCGGGGGCAACTACAACTGCAGCGGCAGCAGCAGCAGCAGCAGCAACATCAGCGGCTGTAGCTGCCGCCGCCCCTGGCGGCGGCTCCGGCGGCAGCGGCGGCAGACGCCCAGCACCCGCAGGTTGCGTTCTACCCGCCGCCGACGCGGCTAGGCAGCTGCCGCCGTCGGCGCCGCCGCCGCCCCCAGTGGATCCGACAGCGCAACGTTGCCCCACGGCACCCAAGAACGTGGGAACGGGAAATGACTTCCCGGGCGGCCCGAGCAGCTGCGGCCTGGGGGGCCTTGTGGGCAACGGCGGCGGCGGCGGCGGCGGCGGGGAGGAGGAGCTGTGTCAAGCGTTGGCAGCGGCCGCCCCGGTGACGTCAGCGGCAGAGAGAGATGGGGGCGGCGGCGCCGACGGCGGCGATGGCAGGCTCGTCCAAGCCCGGCCGAGCAAGTTGCAGCTGCCAGATCTTAACAAGCAACAACCGCTACAGCAACAACCGCTACAGCAACAACCGCTACAGCAACAACCGCTACAGCAACAACCGCTACAGGGGCCCTCCGGGGAATCCATACGCAGCCCGTACAGCCAGCCACTACAGCCGCTACAGCTAGATGGCTCCGGAGAGGAGTTCGACGGTGGTGCCGGTGATCACAAAACCCCGTGCGGTGGTACGACGGCGGTGTTGGAAGCGTACGGAACAGGTGCGATTGCTGGTGGCAGCGCCGGCGGCGGCGATGATGATGGCGGCGCCGGCGGCGGCGCTGGCGACGACAAGGATGGTGACATGATGGATGTCGGAATTGTCGGCGGTGGTACGGCAACAGCCCGTACAAGGGATGACGGGGAGCTCTGGTTCTCCGGCCTCCAGTTGGCGGATCTTCCGGAAAGCGGGGAAGTACGGCATGACGGCGGCGGCATGCCCGCGGCCGCGCCATCACCACATCTGCCGTCGACGTCGACGTCAGCGGCGGCGGCGGCGGCGGCGGATGGAAACATGATCGAGAGTCCTGACGTTGAGCCCATTGATGTAGTGGGCCCGGCGGCGGCAGCGGATGGTACGACGAACCGTACGGCAACCAGGTCGGGAGATCTCCTGCAAGTGGGCGTCAGGGCCCCTAGTATCGGCGCCGTCGATGTAGCACACGTGTACTTTGATGGAGGCGGCAGCGGCGTCGCCGCCGCCGTTGGAACTGACGTCACGGAAGCTGCCGTACGCCGCCAGCAGCCCGGATCGGCGACGCCGGATGGTGACGTCCTGGAGGGGTCAGCGGCGGCGGCGGCGGCGGCGGGTGCAGGAGAAAAGAGAGAGGCCATGCCGGCGGGTTCGTACGGCAATGCGGAGGGTTTCTTAGTTGAGGAGTGGCGGGAGGAGGAGGAGGAGGAGGAAGGTGGGAACTTGGCGTTAGCGCAAAACACACACATGGGGCAGGATTCCTCCGGCCGAGGCGTCGCAGCGGCAGGAGAGGTGGCGGCGGCGGCAGCAGAGGAGGAAGAGGAAGAAGGGCTGCAACCCTCGCTAAGTATCGGCGTCGACGGCAGCGTTGATGACGGCGTCGACAGAAAGGTTGGGCGCAGCGGTGGCGGCGGCGGCGGTGGCAGCAGCGGGGGTGGCAGCAGCGGCAGCAGCAGCGGCGGCGGCGGCGGTGCTACTGCCGCCCAGCTTAGCGAGAGCGACATTCACAGCTCCCTTGTGAAGGCTTGCATGTGTGCGGAGGAGGACGAGGAGGCGGAGGAGGAACAGCAGGAGGAGGAGCGAGGTCAGGGCCACCGGGAAGGGCGTGAGTTCGAGGTGGAAGCGGAGGCGGCCGATTCACCGATGGCGGCTTCTGATAGCGGCGGCGGCAGCCCCGCCGCTGCCGTCGCGGCCGCCACCGCCGCGGCGACGGCGGCGAAACGCGTTCATCCGCAGGCTCTGTCCGCCGCCGCCGCCGCCGGCGCCGCCACTGACAGGGCAACTAATCAGCGTCGCCCATCGCTGGCGAAGAAGGCGGCGGCAGCGGCGGCGGCGGCGGCAGGTCGTGAGCTCGACGGGGCGATGCCGGTGACGTGCAACTACATCGACGCCTGGTTCCTGCTACGACATAAACTAGTTGCTTGCGACTGTGTCGGTTGTCGTACACAGCCTGGGAGCGGCAAGAGGATTTGCTGGACGCCCATCGGCTTTGAAGAACATGCAGGTCAGAGGCTGCTCGGATATGGCGAACTGTGTACGGCATGTGTACGGCAATACCTGTGGGCATAGGGTACCGCGGAGCGACACATACCAGATACTCCTAGATCTTATATACACAGAATTGATAAGCCAAAACTTAAAATTGAATGAATATTATGTTGTGTTGTATGTTGTGTGTAAGGTTTCGATCATTTAAATATTATTGGTTGTTACAGAGTGGGAGGTAAAACTTTCTGGGGCGATTGCGCACGTTGGATATATTGAAGGTTTGAACACCACAGAGCGCCATACACCATAGCCACAACGAATGTACTGCGTCGTACAAACTGTGCAAGTCCAAGGCGGTTGATTCTGCTTTCTAGATGCCTTCTCGTCCAGTCACCCGAACATGTGGGATTGGGGAATCTTCATATCTTCACCCCCGTGCCGCCCCTACCGGTGGATCCTGCCAGTGGGACACCCTCGCCTAGTCACCCTAGTCAAAACTTCTCAGTGGATCGCTCAGGTTTCGCACCCACCACCAGCATCCACAGATTATGACAGGTTGTCGATGGCTCAACCTAGGTGATCGAATGAAAAGAAGTAATCAGAAAATGAACTTATGCACCAGCCGAGAATCGAACTCGGGTCTGGTCCGTGGCAAGGACCTATGCTACCACTATACCACTGGTGCAATCAACTGCATATCGTGTGTCAGATGCAGAATTCGCACTCCATTGCACTTCAGTCATTCAACTTCCCCCTTAAAAACCCCACACGACGATGATAACTGCAACAACTACAACTACCACATCCACCACCTCAACCCGTGGAGGCATGAGAGCCAGCAAGAAATGGAAGAACAGTATCCGGATGAGGCCAGGGGCGGAAGTGGAGGTGGTTCCGGAGCCTGGCCACCTGGGGGCCGGCGGCGGCGGCGGCGGCGAACCGCTCGGCGAGTGGTTGGACCGCCGCGGCGTTGTGGTGCCACCCAGCAAGCAGCGCCGGCGGGTGATGGAGGCAGCTGAGGTGGAGCGCTGCGTTCTGGTGGGCTAGCTAGCTAGGGCGTTGGTTTGGTTTGGGGGGTTGGGTTAGTTTGAGGGTTTAAGACTTGAAGGCATAATCGCTGTTAGGTAAGTATGTATGTCGGAGTTGGCGTATTTTTCCTGTCCCGTTTTTCCCTTACCTGGATCTTCGTTCTGGATCTTCTCCCTCGTACACAGCCCTCTTTCCACCACCTTCCTGACATGACACAATTTATTTCTTCATGTTGCTTTTGGTTGGCCTTTTAAGACTCACCCCTCCACGCCGCCTTGGGAAACACCCCAACCACCGCAACGACCCCAACCACCGCAACGGCCCCAACCACCGCAACGACCCCAACCACCGCAACGACCCTGCTCCAGGCTCCCATCACGGGGGTCAGCAAGGTGTCGGCGGCCGTGGCGGCGCCGCCAGACACCACCGCCGCCGCGGCCGCCGCCGCCGCCGCTGCCAGGTTGGCCGCAGGCTCCATTCGTCCAGCCAGCAACATCATTGCCGCTACAAGAAAGCCGGCGACGGCGGCGGATACAGCTGCCGTACCACGGAAGCGAGGTCGAGACGTGGCGGCGGGAACGCCGCCGCGGCCACCGCCGTCACTGCCGGCGTCGGGAATGGAAGGTGGGGCTGGCGGCTTCGGCAGCGTGCCTCCGCCACCGCCAGCCGTAAAGCGGAATAAGTTTGATGCGGCAACACAACCTCGTGCCAGCGGCGGCGGC
>NW_003307562.1:986608-1008532 GCF_000143455.1 Volvox carteri f. nagariensis
CCGCCACCCCCGAGCACCAGAGCTGCGGCGAGACGGCGATTGCCTTGGACCTGGAGGCCGACGACGTGGATGTTGCCCCCGCCGCCGCCGCCGCCGCCGCCGCTGCCGCCGCCTCCGGCGGCACCGCGGCAGCCACCGCCGCCGCCGCCAACTACGGCGGGGAGGTCGTCATCCGCGGCCCCGGATACAATGTGAGCGGGAGCGGGCCCAAGAACCCCTGGTACCCGATATCAAAAAGCGTGTTGTTTTACTTCGCTCAAAACCGACGCGGAGATCTTCCTTCTTCCCTGAAAGCCTACAGGGCCAATCTATACGCTCCAAACTTTTGAATACTTGTCGTAACGAAGACCTGTAAATCTGAAATTGTACGGTGTTCGTTCTATTCCGCAGTCGTAGAATTCTAATGGAAAGCCGTCCTTGTTGCAAGAAGACATTTTTTTTTCTTGAAAACATTTTTTTGTTTTTGTCACAAAACTTGATTTTGTTTCTTGTCCTGTTTCTTGCCCTCTTTCGCCGCGGCCCCCGGGGACCGCAGGTCCTCCGCTGCAGTGATCCCCCCGGCTTTGAGGTGTTTTGCCTGGTGGCTGGGTACCTGGTAAGGAAGCCGTAAACGGAGGAGGAATCAGGCGCTTATTGTTATGATTTTCAAAAGTCATGTGAGATACAAGATGAAAGGAAAAAATGAGACAGAAGTCTGACGTTGCATACCCTGTTCGATTCCCGTGCAGAGCAAAGGGTCTCTGCTGGACAACAAAACCTTTTAATCCTTGAATAAATCCAATAGAGATCCGAAACTATCCTTAGCGCTGACGCCTCTCCCAACAGTGTCGCTTCACGGCAGGTTGTCAAGACATTTTAGCGTCACGTTCATTTTACCGTCTTTCCTACTTGTCTTAGTTGATATCAGTATGAATATGAGTCTGCCGTACGCACGTGTTTTGTCGATGCTACAGTCGTATGACGCGACAAGCATATGTGACTCGCCCTCCCCGCCCTCGCCACCACTGTTCGACAGCTCGAGGAGGTTTCCGTACGAGCATACGACTACGGCAAGGTCATCATTCAAGCGCAGCCGCGAAACTCCGAGCGTGCGGCCTTGTGGGGAATATCACCGCTGCGTCATGTCGTACAACTGCCGGGTGCCGTACACGCAGAGAGCGCCCAGGCCCTCATGACTTTACACGGCCAATTGTACGTCAGAATAAATGCTCAATAATAAGACAGGCAAAGATACGGCACGTCGGTTGCGATATCGAAAGTAATAATGAAATGTGAAAGGGGGACGTCAGTAAAGCCAAGAAGTGAAGGTACTTGGGGCCCAGCTCCGGGCAACCCACCCAGCTCCGGGCGGATCAACAGCATTGTCTGATGCAATGTCAGGAGGTTTCTGCCCACCCCGATATGTATTTGTGTATGTGCATTTGTATGTATATGTGTACGTGTGTGAAGATCTGTCGAAGCCAGCCGCGGGTGAGCGTGAGGTAGTGAAAGTGGCCTCGGGGGATATCCTCGCTTAGCCATGTCCTGTCAATCCACAGAGCTTTCATAGCTAGCAGAGCGGGAGGGCAGGAGGGCAGGAGGAGGGCAGGAGGGCAGGAGGGCAGGAGGGCAGGAGGAGGGCAGGAGGGCAGGAGGGCAGGAGGGCAGGAGGAGGGCAGGAGGGCAGGAGGGCAGGAGGGCAGGAGGGCAGGAGGAGGGCAGGAGGGCAGGAGGGCAGGAGGAGGGCAGGAGGGCAGGAGGGCAGGAGGAGGGCAGGAGGGCAGGAGGGCAGGAGGGCAGGAGGAGGGCAGGAGGGCAGAATGCTGAGATGGTTCGTCGCAGTTGGCAAGGAGCATCGGGAGATGAATGCGCCGTCACCAGCAACAGCAGGGGTAGCAACAACAGTGAAACCGGCGCTGCATTACTTCGCCGTGCACTTCATGTTTGTGTGGTCCGGGTGCGGGCTAGGTAGGGGCCCTACTAAACCCTAAAACCCTAAAACCCTAAAACCCTAAAACCCTACAGTAGGATCCATGGTCCATGTAATAAGGAGCGTGAGAAGCGGAGGATATCTGGGCCCTGTGTCGACGGGGTCCTGCTACCTACTCCGTCAGCGGTACAACACAGCCAAATCAATAAAATGGCCGTATACCTGTGGGCATGTAGGACTCCGGGCTTTTTGAACTCCTTTTTGGACTCGGAATCCAGAATTAACGAAAACTGCTGCATATCATTCAGAGATGGAAAGGAAACAAACTGGGATTTCCTTTTTGGTAATGGTGAGTGAATATAGCGGGAATACAGCCATCCTTGAAAATCCTCCCTTGGAGAATTGAAATCTTAGAAGAACCTTCAAGGGCTGGTGGAACTCTGTTATGAGCATTCCGTTACTTACTGAATGACGTAGTATACTTATTACTACTACTTGTAACGCATAGGCGGAACAACTCCTGCCGTACTATCGTACAGTCGTACCCAATCAGGGGTATATCCTTCCTCCGGTTACTTCCGTCTAGGCGGACATTTGGTTGTCAGTCAAAAACCAACTAGCTGTTATACAATCTGTTATAAACGTTTCCGCTTTATTAATACTCGCATTTCATCCTACTCCTCGTTACAAACTCGACCATAACAATAACTGCTGCTTCACTTTATGAACCTGATATGTACTACCTGTGTGCACGTGGGCACCGCCCCACGATATCCATTTGGCGCGCGCCATATCGCGGGGAAGTGTGATGTGGGTCCCATATGGGTTCAAAGGAGTTCACCTTCGTACGTACGTTGCCCTGGCCAACACACCATGACAGCATCAGCACCCGGTAGTCGCTCGGTAGGTCGACCCCCACTGCGGCCACAGACAGCAAAACACACAGGGTGTGGGTGTGGGTGTGGGTGTGGGTGTGGGTGTGGGTGTGGGTGTGGGTGTGGGTAGGGGTCAGCGCGTTTGGGCTAGTGTCCGTTTTGGTACTGTGTGTAGTGTAATGGCATCAGTTTGCCTTCGGGTTGAAGTTGTGCGCAGTGTGCTGATTGTGTATAGTTGCTCGGTTTCTGTGTTTTTGTACTGAGGGCTTTTAGTCGTTGCTCTTGGTATTATTGGGTGCCTACATGTATCGCCGGTTACTTAGTCCGGACGAGGTACGAGTCGTGCGCCACTTTTAGGCCGGTTTTCAATGCGGGGAAGGTTTTTGCCTTGTCTCCGGTTTCCCTCTTCCCTTCCCCTCGTTCGCCTGGTACCGATTTCGTTAAGGGGTTCGGAGAGGCTTTGGCCGTTTAGTGCTTTCCCTTCGCACCACGGACGGTGCTCATTCCGAAAAAGGGGGATATGTAATTTTTCGAAGTTAGTTGGCGAACTTACGGGACTCGTGTTAGGTCTTGTCTTAACTTCGGAGCTAGCGGAGCTAGGACTACGGCGTGTGATGTTGATGATCGCAAGCTTGACCATATGTGTAACGCCGCTAAGGCGGCCCTTGGCTCACCGGGCCAACGGTCATCGTCCCAAGCAGGCATAGCTATTAACATTGAAAGCCTAAGTTGATTTAGAAAATCCCGATTCTCTTGGCTTACGCCAGTCTCTCGGCAAGTAAAGTCAGCTTACGCTTCCCAATTGTTTAGGAGCGGTCCGGTTCCTTTTCACAACTTGCCGCCTATACAAACGTTATAACACAGGAGGTGCGGTTTAGACATAAGGGCTTCGCCTGTTTAGAGATGTACCGAGCCCTAAACTGCAATTGTGATGAAGGCTTAACCGAGCGTAGCTTATCAAATATATAACATGGCTTCATTTGTGCGTCCTCTCAATCATGCTTGCGTCATGATTTACTCGCCATATATATGGCAGTGGTGAAGGTAAAATTGTATGACAAATTCGTCTCATAAGAACCATGGAAAAGGCAAGCGCGGTAAGAAAAACATTATGCTCGCCGGATTGAGCCGAAGAATCACCATCCACGCGGATATAATTTGTGAATGATCGACATGAAGAATGCGGCCCATGGACGGGCCCTCCCGGGCGCCACGGCCAGCAACAGACGAAAAAGGCTTGCACTCCATGTCTGAATTAATGAATTCGAAACAGTTCTTCCAATTGCTTTGACAAAGCCTTCGCAAAAGATTGAACCTGGCAATGACTGAAGATCGTAAATACGTTTTGAGATGGTCATACCTATTATCTGATACCTATTTTCAGTACGATAACTACATTTTGCTAAGTGCTGCTGTGTATCTGGCCAAGGCCTTTTCCAGTACGACTGAAAAGATTACGCGCAGCCTCTCACCAATGCCGTAATGGCCAAGAGAATTCACACCAAGAACCTCGTTTTTTGCAAGTTCAAGTGAAGATGTTACAACAATATCAAAAATGGACAAGTAGGGTGTCGGCTTCCTTGAAGCCATGAAAAAGGCGGTGCCCACACTGAATCCGTACATCCAGGTTGATTAGCTGCACGGACGGCAAATCCTGATGGGGAGTTCACCTCCCAACCCCCAACCCTCCCCCACATCATCCATTGAAAACATCCTCAGTCGGGGGAAAAGGGAGGAAGAAAGCCCAGCGCGAAAAGGAGCAATTGCTACTGCTTGCATTTGAACACGTACCTACCCCTTTCCCTTCCTTACACTCACTCAGATGACTTCCTTATGGGGGAGGGGAGAGTCCCACCCTGCTGCGGTCGGCAACGCAAGCACTGTAGCCCATAACCTCCCACGACCTCCTTGACCCTCAGTTAGCAGGGAGGGAGGCGATTGAATCGCGCGATGGGGTCGGATGCACAGCGGGCTGCGGCAATTGCGAAGGGTCGCGATGTGGGCGCACATGGGCCACGGAAAGTGCATTTAATTAATCAAGCGTTCCTTAGTAGACCACCTTCCGGGTGTGTTATTCATTTCAAAGTGCCGCCGGGTGGCGAAGGTGGGCGCCCCACAGCAGTCAGCAGACAGAATTATGTAGCTCATGTTTCCCAAGGAAGGAAAATCTAGAGTGTCGTTGGGGAAATGTTATCATGTTTATAAATTATGGTGGTAGTAGTAGTAGTACTAATCGTAAAAATAATAATAGGGGAAATAATAAATAACATATTTTTTAATTCAGGCCTTCCTTAATTCAGGCTGGCTATAGTACGCCTGAGTAGCCAGCCTGAATAGACCTGAATTAAGGAAGGCGTGCATGTATTACGGGGCGCCGGGGATGGACATGTTATGGATATGTTCCCCTCTGCCCTTTATGTGCACCTCCCTCCCGCCATCGTCTTCGGTGGTGAGATGGCTGTTCGTACTGTAAACGGCATTGGCCGCCGCCGCCGCCACCACAGCAGCAGCAGCAGCAGCAGCGGTGATAATTCTGCGCTGGCTGGCAAAAACGACATTCGCAGCTCCCTTGTGAAGGCTTGCATGTGTGCGGAGGAGGACGAGGAGGCGGAGGAGGAACAGCAGGAGGAGGAGG
This sequence comes from Volvox carteri f. nagariensis, assembly GCF_000143455.1. NCBI lineage: Eukaryota > Viridiplantae > Chlorophyta > Chlorophyceae > Chlamydomonadales > Volvocaceae > Volvox > Volvox carteri. The sequence continues at coordinate 992,028 of NW_003307562.1, forward strand.
AGCGAGGTCAGGGCCACCGGGAAGGGCGTGACTTCGAGGTGGAAGCGGAGGCGGCGGATTCACCGATGGCCGCGAGGGGAGTATCGGCATCCACGGCGATATTTGCATGCTGCGTTGACGGCAAGCTTGCAGCTGCCTCTTCAGCGGCTATAAAGTACGGCCACATGCAGATGGTGCGCCGCCGCAGCCGCCGCAGCCGCCAGGGCGGAAGCAGCCGTGGAAGTTGCAACCGCGGCTTGTGAGGTCGATGCACGTGTTGTGCAACTATGCCCATGTTTGATTCCTGTTGCGGCACTTTAGTCGGTGACTTGTGACTGTGTCGGCTATGTGAATCAGCCGGCGAGCAGCAACAGGGTTTATCGGGAACCCGCGTCTGGGACGGCTCATGAGCAGGGGGCTCACGATGCTGGCCGGGCTGCTGGCTGCCGATACAAGTCCACGGTTCAAGGTTTTTCCAAAAGCAGGTTCCGTACAAGTGCGGTGGCGAGATATCCATAAGAGCCCGTTGGTCCATAAGCCCATGGGTCGGTCTGGGTCGGTCTGACTCGGTCTGGGTCGGTCTGACTCGGTCTGTGTCGGTGTGGGTCGGTGTGGGTCGGTGTGGGTCGGTGTGGTTCGGTGTGGTTCGGCTTAGCCGGTCTCTTGTGGGTCAGTGGCTCGGTGGGTCAAGGTTGAGTACCGTACATACCCATTGCAGTTTATTCATCCAGCCCCATCCCCTCGAGACCTCTCACTTTTTGACTTTTTCTCCTCCCCCTGTAGCTAGGGTATGTGCGGCCATGCGGGCATTACAAAAACATGATATGTAGCCAAACGAGCGCTACTGCGCACATGGACGACATGGGACTGAGACGACAAGGGAAAAACGTGTGTGAGAGAGACGGACGTCATTGGTCAACCGCAAAACAAGCGGCTGCAGGAAGAGTGTGAACCTGTAAATGCTTTGTGGAGTTCAGTCACCTCTTAAGTTCCAAGTATGTCATTCGAGGGGGATTAGGAGGTTGTGCGGTTGTGATCGAAAAAGTCACCGGATCCGTTCGGGTTCACCAATTACAACGGTTCTATGCGGCTTATATAGCACAGTGGCAGCAGCAGCAGCAGCAGCAGCGCGCGCGGTAACATTTTAGATCCAGGAGGGAGGGTATTTCATAAGGGCTGTTGTTTGCTGCAATGTACGGAAATGTAGTACGGGTGCCAGCCTCTGCGGAACCGACCCATTCCCAGCGCATCCTAGACTTATAGCGAAGGTGTTCGTGCCTATTATTTGTGCGTCATGCAATGCAACATGCACGAGAGTATTTGCGTCGCATTTCGGCCGCAATGGCACCCTGGAACCCAAGGATACGCCAATGGATGGGCGTATGTATGTATGTATGTATGTATGTATCTCGGTCGAAAAACGCAAATGTGACACCAAGGGGTGAAGGAAACCCCGCCGTCTGCCTTGTAATTCTTGTAATACAAAGTGTAGGCCTGTTTCGTTTCCTTCGTTTCTTAGTTTATCAGTTTACTTTGAAATATATTTATTTTGACTGTCTGGTGTCATGACGGGTGAAACTTTCGTACAGGGGCACCGAACAGTTTAGCGGCTAGCTAAGCTCTTGAGGTTGACCGCAGGCTCAGGTGCCATGCGGGGTCTTTTTTCCCGCACCTTGATTGGGCTGACCATTCCTTTTCTAGGCAGTAGAAGTGGAAAGAGCTAAACCCGAGGTGATCGGCAGAGGAAAGGACGATTCGCAGCTGGATGGGGAAAAGTGGTTCGATGCCTTGGCAGGTAGTTTTTCGCTGTGATGCGGTTGGCATTTGGGCAACAGGTGGGAATGGTCTGGTAATAGGTCGTCCGCCGGTTACGCGAGGGACTGGGCAAACTGGTGCAAAGACATCGTGTCGTGTCGGGCTTTCTTACGTGATGTACTGTTTCCACCTAGCTTTGGAAGGGTTTGCGGCGCCATTTCTCTGCGCCGGTTGGGTTTTACAGAGCCATTAGGATAGGTAATCTCAAATTTTACCCTCTGAATACATGATAGCTGTACAATTTATACGCTATAATGGGGCCATGGTCAAAGTTCTCGCGAACAGAAAGACTTTGGTCCGGAACCCCAAGGTGTACTGAAGGTTGGGCGGTTGACAAGAAACACCGGAACTGGAGCATCCTCGGAGCTACGAGCTCGGCCATGAGATCGGCCACTAGCTTGGCCATGAGCTCGTTCTGCCCGTTGCCATGTCAACAGAAGAATGTGCTGGCCTGGGCTTTAACATTTGCTGGGCAATTTCATGACAGGCTTCTGAAACTAATAGGTTATATTCCCTCTTCTACGTCTCAGCGCGTGCACGTGCGCCTGAAGAATGCCGGTCTCTACTGTTTACGTGAGGCACGCGCGTAGGGAGAAGACGGCGCGTTCCTATAGTGTGTTGTGTGTCAATATCGCGCGTCAACAACACCTTTCCAGTAGAGAATCCACACACAAAAACATCGTAGCATGACACGAACTGCAAGGAACTGATGTTGCCGTATATAACGGTCTTCCCCGGTGTGTCCTCATTGAGTATCGTTCCAAACACTTGGCCTATAGAATCTGAATAATCTTGCATGTAGCCATGGGCACAGCTGAGTAGCGAAGGATTATGTTAACAGCGATTACGTACTTCTATTTGTAAGCGGTGTACACACGCCATCCTAACGCGAACACGCAATTGAGCTATATGGAGTATGGGTATAGGCTTGACATCTTATTTGGGCTTCAACATGAGTGTTCTCCTAAATCTTAAGCTGACAAGAATATGTTTTTTGAGGACCTGCAGCTGAACCTTTTTCACGATGCAACAGTTTGCTACCATGAAAATATAAACTTTACGTGGTGGATTTCCCCCTCTAATCGACCGTCGAGGTGAGGTAACCATTTACTTGGACCTTTTACTCCTCGTCGGACGCGCACAGCTTGATGACTGTGCTGACCAAGGCAGGAAAAGACATACCAATTGCGATAATTTATTTTTGTAAACCTGACAAGGCTATATCTTGCGTCATGAATTCGGCGCTTGTAGTGCTTTGTCACATTACCCGTTCCTGACAAAGAATGCGTTCTTTGCGTCACGATCCCCTTGTCAGGTTTTGAAGCCTCTACTGGTATGGCGCCCTCGGGCGCCGGGCTCTATCCTGTGGGCTGCTTGCTCCTTTGGTTGCTTGCAGTCCCGCGTTGGGCTCGCGCCGAAGCCAACGTGACTGCACCAGCCGATACTGGGTGCATCAGTATAGACAATGATATTGCAGAAGCAATCAATTCCTCAATGTCGCAGCCGAACGTCACCCTGGGACCCGGCTGCCACATCCTCACGCACAACTTTGCATGCACGCCAATCCAAAACTCGTTGGTCATAACCGGCGCTGGAGCAAACGCTAGCAGCTGGGACACGGACTTCGGCTTGTACCAGTTTTCTGTGGAGCCTGGTGAGCATTGCTGACCGGGGGGAAGCTGGTGTCCGCGGCTCCCTGGGCCTCCCTGGGCCTCTGTCTACATCGCTCTCTCTACACGAACCTGCTGCCTTGGGGGGTAACTCCACAATCCCCGTTTCCCCGCATTCCACACGTTCTTCTGTCCCACTGTGCGTCCCACTGCCACGGCTCACCTCTCCTTTACCCCTCCCCGCCACATTGCACATCCAGATCATATACCACATCATATACCACATCATATACCACATCATATCCGTCCTCCCCCCCGTTGCCCTGCCCTTTACGGCCCGTGTGGAATTCATTCCTGACGCCTGGAGCCTTGCAACCCCTGGCCCCCGGTCCCCTCTCCAACAGGAGTGGTGGTTACTCTCAAGGACTTGGTTTTGGAGCGTGCGCTGGTGTTCACAGCCGTAGACACGGACCTACAACCCATTGCCAGAGATGCCGAGCTGGCACTGCAGCCATCCATATTCCACATGCGGCAAGGGAGCCGCTTGGTGCTGCAGAATGTCACTGTGCAGACGCGGTGCTCCACGCTGACTTACTATTGGAATCGGGTGCCCGGGTTTCAGGTAAGGTTGATAATAAAAATACTCGCACACCCCGCCCAGGTAGAGACACCAGAAGGGGCTTTTGTACAACGTTTGGTTTTGAGAACGGTATTTTCCGCGTTTTTTTCTGATCTGGGTTTCGGAGCCATCAGCCCCTGGGAGGATGCGTGACCCAGGTCCCGCGTTGGTGGACAACCCAGATGGGTTTCGGAGAGCCAACGACAGGTTCTTGTGGATGATCAGGCGGATCGCAGCATCGTGCCCCTCCGGAAAAGAGCTCTAGCCGCAGCGGTGCGCGTTGGTCTGCTTTCGGACTGGATGCGTAGGCATGGAAAGTCATCCATCCATCCATCCATTCCTCTCTCCTGGCTTGGTGTGCCTGCCAATGCGCAGTGGGGTTTCCTATCTTTCATTGCATTTCACCCCCGGGGTGGGGGAGGACTGCGAGTCGCGGGCTTTTCCACACCGCCCCTATTGAAGACATGCGTCCCGTAACACGTCCTCCTGTTGTTGCTGCTCCTGTTGCTGCTGCTGCTGCTATTGCTTCTGTGCTTCCTTTGCCCCGCAGCATTCTTCAGCTCAACTCATGCCGCCGTTGATGTTCGCTAACGCCACCCATGGCGCTGTGACGTTGCACAACGTCTCAGTCCGGTGCGACCAGGGCCTGGAACCCTCTGGTCCTGTGGAGCTCTTCGTGCACACCGCCCCAATGCTACGGGCTTTCATGGCCGCTGCCAGCGCGCTCTCCATTAGCACCACAATCAACATCATGGAGAATCTGACGCTGCCGTATGTGCCGTGGCCGCCAAGCAATGCGGAACCTGCGGATCAGCGGGATGGGTTGGCGACGGCGGACACGTTCATCGTCGGCAGGGAGCCAGGCGCGGAATTAGGCAAGATTACTTATGTAGACGCCAACTTCACGGCTGCGTGGCTAACGGTGCAGAGCCCCGCGCGTCTGACGCTGCGACGGCTCTTGCTCACACGGCTTTACACGACGGTCGTGACACCCGGAGGCGGCAAGGGATTGTTGGCGGGTGCGCTGCCGCTTCCGATGGTTCAGGTCACTGGCACGCCCGCGCAGCCGTCAAGGTATTTCGAGGATGTAACGCTTGTCGTACCGCAGTACGAAGTTACGGAAATGACGTACTGGTGCATCATGATCAATGTGGGCACTCCGGAGGTTAAAGGTGTTGCGGATTTTCTTCGACCGTACGTTTGGCCCACCGAGTTTGACGTGTTGGGTTCAACACAGCTGTACTTGAAACGCTTGAGGACCGCATCCAGTATGTTCACCCGGGTGATGCTTACGAGCCAACCTCCCGCCGGCGTCCCATTCGAAGACTCGGAGCCGCCGGCAACCGTTGCGTCGTACCAGCATGTCCAACCGCCGTTGTACATCGTCACCAAGGGCAATGACTGGGCGGATGCAGTGGCACCTGTTCTTCCGCAGGATACGGGGTCAACGGCAGGTGGCTTGGCGGCGGCGGCGTCGTACGACGCCGCCAGCGGCGGCAGCAGCAGCAGCAGCTCGCCTTCTTTACCAGTGCTGGTGCTTGTGAACGGCACGGTGACGTTAACTCCGTCGGACGTGCAGGTGTCACGGTACGGCGGCGGTGCCCGTGTCGTACGGCGCAGCGTAGTGGTGGCGTCGATGCGACAGGGGTGCGGCGGCGGGGGCGGCACAGATGCCGCCGCCTGTCCGCCTGCAGTTCTGGACTTGGCTGGTATCACGGATGCCATGCGGCTGTCGGGTCTCACCACCACCGTGGTTTTCATGGGTGTCACATTGCGCAATGTCTCCTCCGCGTTGATTGAACAGACGCTGGGTGCGAAGAACGCGGACCTGGGCTCCATTGGAGGCTTTTTCATCTTCAACAGGTTTGAGCGGGATTCGAACGGGGGATTGGTGGCCCTGGGCGATGGGTTGTGTTGTTTCGTGTTCCCGTCGTGTGTGTACGCGGTGCCGTCCATCTCCATCCTGTGCCTTCTTGCCATTCCTCGATTTATACCTCAAAACGGCGCAGGAAAAACAATTTAGCGGAATAAGCAGAAAGACGTTTCTTACGTTCCTTGCGAATACATACGTACTTGTGACGGACATTTCCTTCAGAGCAGAGAACGCGTAAAAATACGTAAAGAGAGTAAATGGAAATGGGAAGTGTTGCATCTTGAATGGATGGCCTGTACTTCTTGTTGATGGGGTGTTACACTGTGGGCGGCTCGTCCCCTCTTGTTGTTGTTGTTGTTGTTGTTGTTGCTGTTACAGCGGTGGGCTACCCAGCTTCTATGTCTGGGAGCAAAGAAGCCAAGAGCCAAAGGGCACATCGCCTGACGCTGCCGCTACTTGTGTTGTGTGCGCAGGTCAACGGTACGGCTGTCCTTTGAGTCCGTCACAGTGGAGCTGAAAGCGAGTGCCTTTGCCATCCTGCTCAGAGTCGCAAAACAGAATCCGCTTGGCGGCAGCACCGGTGCGGGGGCGCTGGTTTTTGCGAGGGGAGGGGAGGGGAGAAAATCTTCTGCAAGGATTTGCATTTGGATTTGCATTGTTCTTCCTCCGCCATCCCATTTTTTACACGCGCCCTCACCCCAGCTTGCCATGCCACGGGAGTGGAGTATCGCGGCTGCAGCCGTGCACGCGCACGGTCACCTCGTCTTTGTCTCTAATTCCTATGACCCATCGCCTGCAAAGCTCCTTTGCACTTCTGGGCGGTATCCACGCGCCCATTATGGTGGATTTACGAAAGGAAAATCACCATAAATGGATAAATTTTAGATAATAATACTACAATAATAATAAAAATAAATAACAAAAAATAAAAGTTTATTCGTACTTGTTGAATTCGTACGATGAATGATGTCTCAATGCACTGTCCAACTTCGGGTCTTTAATAAAATATACGAAATGCAGGTGACCTCGTCGTGATAGACGCCACTGACAGCCTCATACAGCTGGCGAGCTTCCAATTCGGGGGAGTGCGCGGGAGCTTTGTGAACTTCACGAATGCGGGCGGCCGCGCTCCAGGACCGACCGCGCTCGTACAGTCCGCCGCCCCCGGAGGCGGCGGCGGTAGCGCCGCAAGTGGTGCCGTACCAGTTATAGTGGGCGCCGTCGTCGGGGGCAGCTGCGCGCTGCTTTTGGCTGCAGGCGTCGTGACGTGGCTCGCGCGGGCCCGGCGGCGGCGAGCTGAGTCGGGCGATTTGCCTTCGGCGGGGGAGGGCAGCGCAGATGGCAAGCACGGCGATTCTCGTACTGCTAGCAAGTCGGCGGCAGCCGACGTGTCCTTAGAAGGCAGCGGGGCGAGTACTTGCAACGTGTACGGCAGCACTCATCATGTACGGACAGGAGAGGGGAACGGGAGCGGCGGCGGAGCCACCGCTGCCGCTGCAGCCGCAGTGGCGCATGCCGCGGCCGTGGCGGCGGAGGAAGAAGCGTCTGCCGTTCGGCCGGGCCCTTGCAGCCATAGCAAAGCCTGCGAGGAGGGGAGTCCGCAATGTACGACTTGTACGGCTAGCGACCTTAACAGCAGTGAAACGACGACGACGCCGCTGATGGGAGTGATGTCGCAGTTGGCGCCGGCGTTGCCAGTGCCGCCGTTGCCGCTGGCTATGGGTGGCACTTCTGCGCAGATGCAGCGCCACGTCTTCTCCGTGTCTCGATCGGAGTCTGCAGGGGAGGTGGCAGCGGGAAGAGCTAGCATGGATATCAGTATCGTAAGAGGCGACGACGGAAGCGCCTGCTCTACGTCAGCGAGCGGCGTCGGACGGCGCCTTCTCTTAGATGCACCCGGAAGCGGCGAAGTCGCGGCAGGGGCGATTGCGGCGGCGGGTGCAGTCACCACGCGATGTGGCTCCAGGCTGCTGCCCAACCTGTTAGACTCGGCACCGGAGGCAAGCGGCCGCGGTAGCATTGGCAGCGGTGGCGGCGGAAGCGGCGCCTCGGCGCGCCGAATAATCTGGACGCCGTCGGGCGGGAGATCGCACTTGTACGGCATGGGGGAGGCAGGACGGTCGGCGTCGGGGTTGCGAGTACGAGCAGCGCTAGGTCGGTCGCCGTCAAGGCCGGCGCGTTCCGTCACCAGCAGCAGTGCCAGCGGGCCGTCCGCTACACTGCCGGCGCCTCAGCCCGCCATGCTTGTGGCGCCGCCGTCGCCGAGTACGACAGCGCCGCCGTCGATTGCAACGGCCCCGGTGGCTTCGGGCAGCTCGACGCGGTACCACGCCCACAGTCACTACTTACGGTCGCAACAGGGTAATGCGGTCCAGCGGCGGGAGGGCTCGACACCGACGCTTGTCGGCGGCGGCGGCAGCGTCGTCGGTGTGTCGGGTTGCGGGGAGCCTGGCGCCGGCGAAGGTACGGCATCGCACTCGACGCAGCTCATGGCGACTGGCGGGACGCTTGACCCGCTGCTGGGTCAAACCTTGGACGCGGAATGTGTCTCGCCTGGGCTCTCAATGTCGATCTCGAAGGTTCCGGAGCCGGCAAGTGAGGTACAGCGACTGATTCAGGAGCTGACCATGCACGGCACGGATCAGCTGGTTATTTTGGAGCCGATAGGCCAAGGCGGTTACGGCATGGTGTACAGAGGTACGGCATTGGATCCGTACGACAATAATTTTACGCAGGGACAGTGCTTTTGGAATGAATGAAAATCTGTGTGCGCCAGCTTTTCGGGCGAATAAACTGAAAGGTACTTTTCTAAATACCTTACTATCTGGGACTTGCACTAGTACTAACCTGGTGCGAAAGGCCAAATTTGTGAGGACTTGTATCGCATGGGGTTGCGCACGCCGGCTTTTCATCTTGGGCTCACATCCGTGCTGTGTGTGTTTTCCTTTTCCGTACACCACCCCACCACCAAGCATGGGCCACATTTCCTCATCACGGCTCAGAGATCGTCAAAACCACTTTGCCGTACATTTGCACAGGCGTCTGGCGCAATCTGGACGTGGCCGTGAAGACGATCTTGTTCCAGAACCGAGCCCACATGACCCAGCCGCAGCTTTGTTGCCCGCTACCCACGTGCAATCCCAGCACCGGCCAAACGGTGCAAACGTCGGTCATCCAGGAAGCGGAGGAGGGCGGTCAAAAGGTTGGTGTCGATATATGGGCTCCGGTTTGTGGCATCGCTTTGTGCACGTGTCCTTTCCGCCGCCCCGCAAAAAAGCCGTTGCCGCCCCGTTTGCCGCCTCCGCAAAGCGCCTCCGCGGTTGGTGTCTGTCCTTACACATCCAAAACGCTTTGACGTCCACCATTTCGATGTCAATATGTCAACATGGCTCCGGAGTCCTCGTTTCCACCAGACGTGTGCGGCCCCACCAGCGCAGCCCTTTTTGTACTCATTCCTCCTCCACCTCCCCCTCCTAGCTCGCCCGCGCCTCTTCCCTTCCCCACCATGCCCTGGCCTTCCTTAGTCCAATCCCGGAGTATCCGTGTCTATATCCGGTATCTGCTTCACTCGTTTTCCGTGGTTCGTCTTGCCCACCTCCCTTAGGCGTGCTTCTGCTCACAGCCCGGGAGTATCCACCTCATCCCCTCGCACACGTCCCCCCCGACGGCGCCCATGGCGCCCACGAGCGGCGCCTCGGCGGCGAACTGGGCGGGGACGCCGGCGGCGACCGGAACAGCCGCCGGGCTCGGGCTCGGGCTCGGGGCTGCAGCCGCTGGTGGCGGTGGTGGCGGTGGTGGTAGGGATGTTCACGCTAGCGGAGGTGGAGGCGGAGGCAGCACTCATAATTGGACAGTTGCCAGTCAGCAGGCGGCCAACAGCGGCAGCCTGCCTAGTGTGAGCGTGGCGGGTGAGTGAGTGCAAGACACCTCCATATTCCGCTGCATAGCATGGTGTGAATTGTTTTATATGTTTACACACAATATGTAAAGCGAGGCGCCGCGCCGCCGCCGCCGCCGCCGCCGCCGGCCCCCGTTTTGTTGTCATCAGAGTCATGCAGGGAGCCCGGGCAATCAAAATTTGGCTCATGTTGGTTTCGGAGCCCTCGTCGGTGTCGGTGTGTGTGTGTTCGTGTTTCTTCCGGGATCCGGGGACGGGCAGGCGACTAACGTCTAACCGCCTCCCAACGGCCTCATGGTTTTAGGATCTTCTAAGTTTCCATGGCGGCTTTTATGCTGCCGTGGCACGTTGAGTAGTACCAAGGCTTTAAACACGGGGGTGCTTTCGGGTATATCGGACATGCGGGTGAACACTAGGCATCGTCCCCCGTATCTTTGGGTACGCTGATCATGCTTCGCATTTGCATGGCAAGAATCGCAGAATAAGGTTCGCAGGTTGCTGCTCGACTCCTCCAGTTGCGCTCGCATCCATCATCTTCCCTCAGTGGAATCTGTTAACTGTTAACGAGTCCTAGTCCTAGTCCTAGTCCTAGTCCTCGGCATGTACATGAAAAGCTCAGAGCAGCGCCCACATACCCACGTGCGCGCGTGCGCGCGTGCTCTCCTCCACCCTCCACTCCCCTCCACTCCCCTCCACCCACGGACGTATGCAGGAGGAACAGGAGGCCCCCTTGGCGTGGCGTCGCAGCAGCGCGCCGTGTTGGAGGCCGCCGTGAGCTGCTCCGTCACCCACCCGAATGTGGTCGCCACGTACCACTATGACATCACGCCCGTACGACCATCGGGAGTGGTGTGCTCGGGGGGGCTGCTGGTAAGCGACGGGAGCTATCTGCGGGCTGCAGCAGCAGCAGCGGCGGCGGCGGCGGCGGCGGGGGGCGGCGGCGGCGGCCCCGCGGGTCTTCTTGGCGGACCCGGTCCGGCCGCGGTCAGCGACTGGAAACTCTACTTGGTGCAGGTGGGGTGGTGGTGGTGGTCTAGGAGCTTGGAGATGTCTCTATATTGTTTATGTGGACTATAATATAGTCCACATAAACAATATTGGACAATACTTGGTGGGTGATGTAGATTTAGTTGGCGATGTGCCGTGGTCCTGTGTTGTGTAGTGCAGCAGACGGTGCGTTTCCCGTCGCACAGCAGACGAGGAAACGTTTTGTATTTCTTCCTTCTGCTGTTTATCTGCTCTGTGTGTGTGTGTGTGTGAAGGGAGGGAGAGAGGAAAAATGCGGGGGGCCCATGTGAGTTGGTTTCGTGGGTACAGCAGCACTCTGAGACGTGTCTTCTAGCTTCCTTCCTTTCTTCGTCCTTCGTCCTTCGTCCTTCGTCCTCCATTCATTCGTCCTCCATTCATTCATTCGTCCATCCATCCACCTCTCTCCTGCTGGCGCTCCGCCGCGCTCCTGCCGCCAACCCCCGCCCGCGGGGCCCCCCCCCCCCAGGAGTTCTGTGACGCGGGATCGCTTGCCAACGCATTGGACGCACGAGCCTTCCACGACCCGGCTGGGATGCCTAACCTGGTGCGTATGTATGTATGTATGTATGTATGTTGTTTGTTTCGTTGTTCGTTTGGATGCATGCATGCATGCATGCGTGCGTGGATGCCCGTAAGTGCGAGGGCTTTTTACGGTTAGCCAACTTTGGGGCAGTTTTTTTCAAAAAATGCAGTGGCCTCGCGGGCAGTGGCCGTTGCACAGCCGCCATCTCACCCGCAAGTAGTAAACAGCCGCAATAGTGCAGATATATATATATATATATATATATATATTATATATATATTATATATATATATATATTATATATATATATATATATTATATACCTCTAGTTTTTCCCCTTTGTGGAGTCTATATATATATATAATATATATATATATATACCTCTAGTTTTTCCCCTTTGTGGAGTCTAGGGGCTGCGGAGGAGTTAAGAGGAGTTTCCCTGCACGCATCTGGTTCGCTCCTTTCCATTCTCCATTTCTTCCTGTCCATGGTTTTGCCTAGTGCCTCCTCGTATTTACCCGCACACATGTACTCACACATACATACACATACATACACATACATACACATACATACACATACATACACATACATACACATACATACACATACTCACACATACATACACATACATACACATACATACACACACACGCGCAACGCAGCACAACACAACACAACAAAACTCTTCGCCCCTCGCAGGCCCTTACCCTGTGCGCGCTGGCGGACATTGCCCGCGGCATGGCGCACATACATTCGCGAAGCATCGTACACGGCGACCTCAACCCCACCAACATTTTGCTGCGTTCGGTGAGCAGCAGTAACGGGGGCATCGTGCCCATGTGGAACCGCGTGGCGCTGGCGGGCGGCGGCGGCGCCGGCGGTGGCGGCGGCGGCAGCGGTGGCGGCAGCGGTAGTACGACACCCGGCGGGTCCATTAGCGCCGCCGCGCAGCTGCGTCACGAGCTCGGCGTGACGTTGGTGGCCAAGGTGGCGGATTTCGGGCTGTGCGGGATGTTAGCACCGGGCAAGCGCCACGTCAGCAATGCGTTGCGTGGGACACCGTTCTACACGGCGCCAGAGACGGTGGCGACTGGTGGGTTACTGTACGTGTACGTGTAGTGTACGTCGTGTGTGGGCGTGGGCGTGGGCACCACCACCGCCGGCGCTGCGTGGCAGGCAGGCACGCTCTTTAGTGAACTAGGGCGCGGGGAGGGGTGGGATGGGGGAGGGTGCAGTGCCGGGGAACGTTGCCACGTGCCTCTGCCACTTCTGTCCAGTCTGTGTGGCCTTGCAAGTTCGCCATCGGCGACCCAATTAGCCTCTCATCCCAAAGCTCCTTTCCAGGCGTTTCCAGACCTTTTGTTTTTTCCCTTGTCCGGGCAAAATAAAATGAGAATTGACGCTTTGTTCGACCCCGGGTTCGAACCCTTGCACACGCAGGCACCATGACCCTGGCCTCGGACGTGTATTCCTTTGGCGTCATCGCCTGGGAGGTCTACACGGGCCGGCCGCCCTTCCAGCACGTACCTGACCTGGGGTTCGTGCGGGACGAGAGCTTTCCGCGCCTGCCGCCGCACGTGCCCGCCACGTTTGCCAACATGGCGCTTGCGTGCGTGAACTCGGACCCGGTCGCTCGACCCACTTTTGATCAGGTGCGTGTGAACGTATGTATGTATATAAACATATGTGTGTATGTATATGTATGTATATAAACATTATATAGACGCATGTTTTCAATAAACCTCCATTTGTGTGTAACTGTGCTTTGTCTGCGGAAGCGGAAGGGGTCAGGGTGTGGGCCGTGTGTGTGTGTGTGTGTGTGTGTGTGTGTGTGTGTGTGTGTGTGTGTGTGTTGGGCGGCGGGTTGGGGTTGGTGTCGAGGGGTTCGGTACTGGGTATACGGCGGCACAGGGGGAGAGTTCGGTCGCCCCTGAAACTGCTATCTGAAACTGCAATTTCTACACTGCTTAGGAATTTATCGAGAAGCCCTCCAATGATTTAATTAACTGAATACCGGTGAGCACCTGGGGTTTGCCGCCTGCTGGCACTGGTGTGGCCTTTGTTGGCGGTTGGCGGTTGGCATAGGGGGGTGGTTAGAGGGACCGGGGGTCCGCCCTGGCCAGGGGGAGCCTCCCTCCTTCCGCCCCTCCCCTTCCTTCCTCTCTTTCCTTGGCAGCAGCTTCACTCGTTTTCGTGGTTCGTCTTTCCCCCCCTCCTGCCTTCCACCGCACCCCGGTAGTGGTCCTTTCTGCATCCGTCGCCACCTCGCCATCCCTACCTAAAACGTAGGGAGTCCCCCTGCCCTAAGCCCCTCCCCCCCATTTCTCTCTCTTCCGCTGCCACACTGCTCCTTCCCGTCCCTGCTGCGCCATGTCGATCCAGATCCTTGACCGCCTCATGACTCTTCAGTCCAAACTCGCCGTCAGCCTCCAGCAGCGGCTGACACGCTTGATGGCCGGTGGCGGGTCCCTTTTCGGGTGCGCCGCGTCACCGCTCGGACCTGGCACCGCCTCGTCAACCTCCCACGGCGCGGCCACGCCCGCAACCACCACAACCGTCACAACCACCACCGCAGGTCCCGGCGCCCAGTGTGTCTCCATGCCACCGGAGTCAATGTACTGCGGCGCCGGCAACCCGGGGTTGGGGGTAACGGGAATAGGCCGGGGAATTTTGGGAGCGGCGACTGCGGGTCCCTCGGCGGGGGGGAGAGGGGGAGGATCGGACAGTCTGGGGCTTTCGGGAGCTGTCGGCGATGTGCCGAATTTTCCGTTGTCGACGCCCTGCGTGCTGTCGGCTGCCGCGTCGCAGGCTGTAGCAGCTGCCGGTGGCTCTGGGGGTGGACGGTGATTGGCGGGGGGGGATTGGGGCCTGACAGCCCTGCGGTGTACGTCCTGTGTTTTTTTTCCATGAACTGGGCCCCCGCGATGTACGTCTGCGATGTACGTCTGTTTGTATGTATGTACGTGCGTGCGTGCGTGCGCGTGTGTGTATGTCTGTTGCTGTGTATGTGCTCGATTATGATAACGAGTATGAGAGGGTGAAGAGGATGATGACAGGATAAGCTTCAAGGTAACGGAAAGAGGGTGGGTGAGGCGGATGGGGAGGAGAAAGAGGAGGAGGGGAGGGCAGAGAGAGAAATATATCTTGTGCTGTGCGGTGCGGTGCGGTGCGGTGCGGTGGAGGTGAGAGGGAGAGAGGGTGTGTGTTGTTGAAGGTATTTATTGAAGGATTCCCCGGGCTTGTGGCAGTGCGTGTGGGTGCCTGGGAACGCATGTGCACTCTTCGTCCGCAGACAGCCTGTCCTGCTACCGTACGGCGATAGAGGAAAGAAAGAGAGATCAGTGACGAATGCGAGTGATGATGGGATTTGTAACTGGAGGGGCAGTTGAGGTGGCGCACTTGAAAACGACTTTTGCGCAATAACACGTAGTACACGTAACGTGGACGACGCTTACGTACGCAGTATTGTACGGTGTCGTACGATTATATACATCAATTTACTGAGTTGTCATGGCTGCGGGTGTGTGGGGGGACGTGTGTACGGCGGTCGGTTTATGGTTACAACACCACGAGGACGTCGTGTGCATACGTGTACGACCGTTGTCGTACAAACCTTCCGTGTACGGCAGGAGGGTCTGTTGTCGCATTGTCAAATGCGGGAGGACAAGTATATCGAATGATGAAACGCGGATGCGTTGTGTCTTAAAAAAGTGTTGTGTTCAAGAAAGAGTTGGCGGAGAGGTCGATGATGATGATGAAGGTGCTGGCTGCCTAGATACACTGTGATGTCATCTTTTCGGGTAGTGGTAGCGGTACTGGTACTGGTACTGGTACTGGTACTGGTACTGGTACTGGTACTGGTACTGGTACTGGTACTGGTACTGGTACTGGTACTGGTACTGGTGGTGGTGGTGGTGGTGGTGGTGGTGATGTCCCTCCAGCCGGACGTGGCGGAAAGGAAATGAGAGAACGATGATGATGACGCACGACGCGCGTGCCGATAGTAAGTAGCTACGGTACTTCTGACGCCCCGGTACTTGGTGCCACAAAAAAGGGGAGACCACCGCCTCCCCGTTCCTCTCCGGCCCTCGTAGCGGCTTTATGCGCATCTTCAGACAAAAGGTGCTGCAGTAACGGGAAATAAAGACTCTGTCGGGGGGTCCCATATCGCCGCCAGTGCATATTCAAGCACGAGAGGTGAAATTGAGGCCACCTATAAGACACAGCAGTAGCAGTAGCAGCAATAGCAGTAACAACAGTAGCAACAGTAGCAGTAACAACAGTAGCAGTAGTAACATGAGGAGGCGGAGGATGGAGAGGGGGAGGTTGCCAGTCCCCAGCCGTCATGGAAGCCGCTGCGGGGGCGCTTGTGGCGCTGCGTCTCGCGGTTTGCTGCGCGCTTGGTAGTGAGTGGAGCCGTCGTCGTTAGGAAGGAGGAAGAAGAGGGGGGCGAGTGTGTTTGTGTCCGCACTGTCCTCTCACGGACACATCAGGATACCAATTGTTTGGGGCGGCATACCCCGGAATGTGTGTATGTATGTGTGTGTGTGTGTATGTGTGCTGGGGGTGGAGGGTGGGGGTGGGGGGCGCTCTCCGTTCTCAGAGCGTCTGCGGCGCTCTGTGCACCTCTGTGACCAACAACTGTGAGTGTATTGCTCTGTGTGTGTGTGCCTGTCTGTCCGTCTGTCTGTCCGTTTGCTGAGCTGGGATTTCTCCTCTTCTCCTTTTTCGCTTTGTCTCGTATTCTCTGACCCTTTCGGGCAATGGTCCATATTTTTGTCTCTTATGTTCTTTTTTCTGTCCGTCTGTCTGTGCTCGTGTCGTGTGTGTGTGTGTGTGTGTGTGTGCGAAGGGGGGGCGGAATGTGTTTTGCGCGCTTGTCGGGTCGCATGTCGGCTTTGGACTCCCTGCGGGTGGTGCGTTGTGTTGTAAAACCCCGCGACTTCTTTCAGGACGGAGGTAGCAAGCGCAAATGCATGTCTACATACATACATACATACATACATATGTACATACATACATGTGGGTATGTGTGGCCGTGGTGGTGGTGAAAGCGGCGGCGGCTGTCTACAGCGGGGGGCACATCAGGCAGATGGTCACAAGTCCTTTCCCCTCCCCCCCCTCGACCACACCACACACACACACACACACACACC
>NW_003307562.1:1008582-1010601 GCF_000143455.1 Volvox carteri f. nagariensis
CGGGCCCCCCGTCAGCAAGGCTCACACACGCTACCTGCCCAGTCACCTGCTAGCTCCTGTCCGGCATGCGCCGCACCGGCCTCGCTCCTTTGTTTGTTGGTTGCCAGCTGGAGCTTGGTGGGCCCTTCACGGTGCAAGGATTGTTGTGTAGTGGGGGGCTTTATTGGGAAGGAGGGGGAAGAGGCGGGGGAAAGGGGGAACGAGGAGGAGGTGCTGTGACACGGGGGGTTTAGCTGAGGGTAGTCGTTTGTAAGAGGGTAATTGTTTACCAGGCGTGTGAGGTTCCCCGGGCCAGGTGGCTGTTCATCCTCTCGCTCCATGCAGAAGAAGCACGGGGGGGGCGGGTTTTGGTGCTGGTGTGGTCTCTGCGCGCATGCGTGTGCGTGTGTGTGTGCTTTTCTCTGTGTGTCTGTGTGTGTGCGTGTCTGTGTGTGTGTGTATTGCATCTTCGGACCGGACCTGACGCGAGCCAGGGCTTTCCTTATGTGTACGTGCATGTGCCGTACGTGTGAAATTGTTGCGTGTGTGGCACCTGGAGGGGTGTTGTGGGGGTTTGGGAAGGAGGTGTACGAATGTGGCGGGCTGTGCACACAGCGCCGTCAGCAGCAGCAGCAGCAGCGCTTTTTTAGCTCTGGTGTAACCGAAATTTCGTTGGCCACAACAAGCATATTCTATGCCATATAACCATCCAGCGTGTCCGATGTCGCGGTTTTTAAAGCACGGGCGGCCAGAAGTTGTGCTTCTGTGCTGCGGCCTGGTGCAGCGAGGAGGCGCAGGCGGTAGGGGGACTCGTGGTCCCTACCCATGTACCTTTGGAACTACAGCTGCTACATCTTAGGGGGGTCGCAGTCTTAGCTGCGTTGAAAGCAATGTTGGTGGTGGTAGTATTAGCATGGCCGCATTCTGGAGACTGAACGAAGGGAACCGGAGGGAACCGCCTTCTGGAGAGTTTTTAAGACGAAAAGGCGACTCTTGTGGATGTCGCTTTTTGGCTTGCTAATGGCTAGTCGGTTGGGCGGATGTGGTGCCGTACGGTACGGTACGGTACGGCGCCGTATAGAACCCCGTGGACGTAATCGGTTGACCGCAGAGAGTGTTGCACTGTACGGATACGTCTGAGAGCGCGTGGTGTGCGGCACTGAGGGGTGGGTGGTTGAAAGGGGTGAAGGGGTAGCGCGCTCTGACCACGTGTGTGCACGGAAGCGCGCGTACGGTGCTTGGCGGTTGTACGGATGTATGTATGTTGTTACAGGGTGGTTAACTTCGCCAGCGGCCCCCTTTCCCGGGGCAGTCCCTGCTCTCCCCTGCTAGAGGGGCACCCTAATCCGTCACCCCATCCGACTTCGGAATGTATTCGTTGGGTTCGACAACTCACCACCAGCATCCAACCAAATCTAGCGGATCAACGGCGCATCAACTTAGTTCCTGGTCAGCTCGCAAGTTGATATTATCACGTCCTACACCGTCCATATGATGGGGGGCCACCTCCCATTTCATCACTCCTCAAACACCCGAGGAGCCGGCAGGCGGATTTGAACCCGGGTCGACTGGGTCGACTGGGAGCAGAAGTCAGGCCTTATGTATGTATGTATGTATGTATGTATGTATGTGTGTTGGTATGTATGTATGTATGTATGTGTGTATGTATGTATGTATGTGTGCATGTATGTATGTATGTGTGCATGTACGTATGTATGTGTGCATGTACGTATGTGTGTGCATGTATTTACGTATGCATGGGGTGTGGGACGGCGTGTGTGTATTTATGTTTACATTGCATGTATGTATGTATGTATGTATGGATCCGTCTGTCTGTCCGTCTGTTTTATGTCTGTCCGTCTGTTTTATGGTGAGCGACTGCTACGCTTAAAAGGAGGGGCCGTTGAGGTATTGGAGGAGCTCAGTTCGGCGTTTTGGTGGGTGCCGTGTCACGAGTCTACCTCTCCTTCCCCCCCACACAGCTGTGACAGGAGGCGCGGCCCGGCCCTATCGTGCAGGGGCTGTGCAAGGTCGTGAGTG
>NW_003307562.1:1011125-1017497 GCF_000143455.1 Volvox carteri f. nagariensis
TAAGGGGACGAAAGGGGAAGCGAAAAGAAACCCAAGCGTCCACTTCGCTTGCTGTTAGGTCCTCCCACATGCGTCGCTCCTGTCCCCAAGTACGACAGACGTGACAGCAGCATTGAAGACAGCAACAGCAACTTTTTTATGGTAGGAGCGGAGATGTACGGCAGCTTGGTGACGAGGGTAAATTTACCCTCGTCACCAAATAATCGGTTTATATCTATTTCTGGAAAATAGTTGAGAAAAAAGGGTTAACCGGGGGGGGGAATGCCAAAGGGGGCGAGAGCGCCGCGGCGGCGGGGGGAGGAGGTGGTTGGGGGGCCAAGGGCACGTTAAGTGAGAGCCAACCTTCCTAGGGACGACGCTGTTTAGGGAAGCTTATAGGAAATGAAGGTTGGTTGAAGGTGGGAGGGAAAAACGGGTTCTCATCAGATTCGTCGGAAAACGGCTCAGGATGGCCTTGGCCAGTAACCATCGGGGGAATGGTTGCCAGCTAAGATAAGAAAAACGTAACGACGACAAAAACAACAACAATACAAGTAAAACTTGAATGCATCTCAGCGAACAGGAGGAGACTACAGCGCATATGCCTGTTATGTTGCAAATGACGATGTATAGTTTAAAGTACACAGAGAGAGCTTTATACAAAGACATTTGCAGAGGTCGCTTCTCTTATTCCAAAACCGATTATTTTACGATGGTTTACGACGACTCCAAAGCCATTTTGACCACAGACTTCCGCCATCAGCAGCGCCCACCCGAGGTCACGAGGTTTCTAGACCTTTTGCGGTGGCTGTGGTTTTAGGAGGACATGGTTTATACGGGACGGGAAGATGGGCGTTAGCAGTAAGCAAGCGCATTGCCCCACGACGACGTGTGATAGATTCGCGTGGGGAGTGTGGAGTGGGGCGTTCGGACAGCGGGACGGGACGACATCTCTTCCCTTGGCTGGGTCTTCAGTCTTCAGTCTTGGGTCATGCTGCGAGGGGGTGTCGGGCCTAGGGGCGCTAAGCGGCTTTCGAGCGCAATGGACGCCGAGTAGCAGAGGAACAAACGAACACAATGACCAACGACTTACCATCCATCCATCCACCCATCCATCCATCCCATCCATCTAACCACATGCGAAAGGCATTCCCGAACGCCCGCAGCTCGATAAACCACCTCGTCGTCATCAACAACAGGGGCCCATCAACCAACACCCCGGGAGCCCCTTCGGGAGCAGAAATCGCCAAAACCCCGGACGTCCCCTGCAAGGCGCAACCCGCTTTGTCGTACACGCTAAACCAGCCTCGCCACGCAGCCGTACAAACGCCTCATGTCACGCACTCCCTTAAAACCACCAACGCCTCCTCCTCCTACTCCTCCATCCTCCTCCCACTCCCCCTGCAGAGACACCGCGACATGAATCCCCCGACCCTCATCAGCCGTTCTCCCGCCCTCCCTCCTCCCCCCTCTCCCCCGTGTGGTTCGTCTTTCCCCCTCTCCCCCCGCGCCCTCGCTTTCCCCCCACGAATTAGCTTTCCCCCTCCTCCACCACCGCCGCCGCCGGAACATTAAATTCCTGAAGCTCCGTTTCCAGAGCCCCAGAGCTCGTCCTCCTGCAGCGTCGTGCCGGGTTTCCGTCGCCTCCTCGCAGCACCGCCATATCCTCCGAAACCGCCTCCACTCGGCCCGCCAGCGCCTCAACACCTCGCGCCAGCAAACCCATCTGGGACTCCAAACTGGCGGCGAGGCGAGTGTGAACCGTGGTGGCTCTGCAGGGTCGTATACTTTTTCAAGTGTAATAAAAATGAAATATCGTATCGTATCGTATCGTAAGTAATGTAGCATCGTTGTACAACGAAGAATTCCACTGAAGAAGCTACCTTGACTCGCATCCGCGGCTTTTTTTCCTTTCCTAGTTTCCGTACTCGGGACACGGCTCTCCCCACTCGAAACTGCCGCACACCTGGCCAGACGTCCCAGCGCCGCCCGCGCCGCCGTTTCGGCCGCCGCCATCTCCGCGCTCAGCCGCGTCTGCTGCCGAGCGGTCTCCTCCTCCCGCCGCCTCAGCCAGAGCCGGTACGTGCGTATGTCCTCCTGGAGGCTCGAACTGAGCTCCGCTGCGGCGGATGAGGCTGCTGGCGGCGGCGAGGGCGGCGAGGGCGGCGGGGCGCGGGCCAAAGAGGTGACGAAAGAGGTGCTGTTTGCCTTGCTAGTGGTGATATTGTAGTCGGGGGAGGGCAGTGTAGGGGGATTGCGGCATCTATCCACGGACCTATCTATCTACCTATCTATCTACCTATCTATCTACCTATCTATCTACCTATCTATCTATCTACTCCATCCTCATGTGGCCTTTAAACCTTCAAATCGGAAAAATCACATCAACAAACAAAACACACCCAGAGGGGGCCCCGCGTGGGCATCGAGAGATGGCCACAAAATGGTCACAAGATGTACGGCAAGATGATTGAAGCCGTCGCAATAATTGGCCAATATAAGTGGGCAGTAATGGGAAGAGAGAACATGCAAAGCAGCCAAGAAGTGAAACCAGTGTCAACGTTCCAAGTAACATCGGACTGCTAACGGTGTTGCGGATTGTATATTGTTGTTATTGCCCGTGCTAATCTTTGCCTGTACTGGAGTAATGTCGGGTGCCGTACCCTGCGGCGTCTGTCCAGGTGTCATGTACGAGGCTATCCCCAGCCAGTCGATGGCACTTAGAGCACTGGCAACGCTGCTGGCGGCGGTGGCGGCGGGCCTCCGTTCGTTTATAGCAGCAGTATCAGCAGCAGCAGCAGCAGCGGCGTTGGCGTTGGCGGCGGCGGCGCCACTGCGGGGCCCCGTGTCGCGATCTGACACCGCCAGAAGCGGCGGTTCATCAACCGCCGGCGCCACGGCTGCTACTGCTGCAGCCTGCAGCGGCATGGCTTCAGCTAGTGCTACAGCTCCCCCTGCAGCGGCTCCTCCTACTCCTCCCCTACCTCCTTGGCCACCCTGCAGAGGGGACGTCCATCCTTCCATGCTTTGATCAAACTGTGCACGCGCCCATCCAGCCATCCATTCCCATTGCTTATAGCGGACACGACGAAAACGAATAGATCCATACCACCCAATATGTATCCCACCCGGTAGTTAATTAGCTTTCAGTCATATTGCTATACCGTTGGAAGCCGGAGACAGGTGATAGGTTTCTTCCCGGCTCATGTGGGGCATGGGAGTGTGGGGTTTGTGGTGCAGCGATGATGAACAGCTGCAAGTAAACGTTCAAAGGATACAGTTTTTAAAACGCGGAAGCTTCGTTGGCTAAATTTGAGTCGAGATTTATTCTCCCCGCAAAGCTTAGCGATGTACCACCACCCGTGCATCGCTGCGGCCGCACCAGCTGGAAACTCCGGAGCTGTGCGCCCAGTATTGTGAGTTGTTGCTCAACTTCTTGTAATATAGCTTCATCTTCTGGAAGAAGGCCAATTTCGGCGCGGACCCCGGGCGCAGCGACGACAGTCACAACGCCGCTGTCAGCTGACGACTGCGATGCTCCCATTGGTCCTACGCCATCAGCCTAATAATGTCGTTCATCATCGTGAGTTATTATATTATTGATCAGACACAACGCCCTCGACTTCATTAATCAAAGGGTACACTCTGCCTAATTAATTTGCATCCCGGCGGTCATGAAGCAGCATGACAGCTTTACAATTACTATGCAACTGAAATGTTGTACTGTGCTCGTGTTGCTGTCTCCGCAGGTCAGATTCGGACCTGCGGTAGCCGATACATCAAAACTTAAACTGTTTCGGAAATCTGAGCTATGTGGCTCGTCAACGTAACGCTTACTGTTATCATCAGAACCATGATAATCTATGACCGCACCTGCATAATTAAATCCGGTAACAGCTACTTAACATGAAATCCCCAAACGCTCCATCCACGTCACCAATTGCTGCCCTGTACAGCATCCCCAAATCAATCCCGCGCGCGTTTTGGCGGCCATGGACACGGCCGGTGCGATTTCCGATGTTGTGAATGAATTACGTTAATACACGCGGCAGTTGCACGTTAAGACAAATTTCCGCGAATCGGTAGCACAGCTAACCGATAACCTCTCTGCGCACGTTACAGCTCCAGATCATGGCAGGCGCCAAAACACCAATCTGGGTCATTACGGGCCCTACCATATCAAACACGAGTGTTTGTTTGTGTCAATTTTTTTAAGTTTGCAGTTTGCTCGGAACAATCACACTTCTGTGTTCGTTCAAGACGGCTTTTTCGTCAATGCCCCACCTCTTCTCATGCCCTTCTCTGCTGCTGCGGATGCTACAATGCCGGGAGGGGGCCGGCAGCAGCGTGGGCTGCTGCACTGCCAGAACAGTTCTATCAGCTCATACAGCTCGCCAGCTAATGCTGCTGCGGCGGTGAGGTCGGCGGCTTGGGCAGGTACCCCCGCGGGGGCGGTCCGTGCCGCTCCTCAATCTGCTGGGTGTGGTAAAGGATGGCCAGCAGGGCCGCCTGGTCACGGAACTCCAGCCCGGGACCCGCCGCCAGCTCCGCGCCCCTCTCCCCGGACCAGATGCGGAGCAGCTGTGGTTCCGGAGCCGGGAGGGGGAAGGGAAGGGGAGGGGAGGGAAACCAGATAGATAAGGAAAGACGTGCGTCAGAAAGCAAAGGAAGAGTCAGCTGCCGACTGACGGCTAATGTATCATAACTGCCGTACCAGTCCGAAGTGATGTGTACGGTCACTGAACGAAGATTGCGGTTCCCGGCATGGAGGGGAGGGGAGGGGATAGATTCTGCGGTGTGAGGTGGCCCACAAAACACAGACTCTCACTTATCTCCCTTCCCTTCTCCCCCCTCGGAGACCTTCCCAATCCCCTCCCCAGACCGGTGCGGCAATACCCGTACCTGGTGTCGTACATTGAACCCCACCTCCTCCAGCGTCCCCAACAACCCCACTTGTGCCACACCCTTGAGCTCCTTCTCGGCGAGCACGTCTAGAAAGGACGCCGGGCATGGGGGGAAAGGCGGCGAGGGGGAGGCAGGGGAGGGGGAGAAGGATTATTTAGAGGAGAAGAACTATTTGGCGAGGGGATTAATTGGGACAGGACTGTGAACGCGCGCGCGCGTGTTCTTGTGTGTTTCTTCACGGGTGATGTGATGATAGGATCGCCGCACGGTTCTGGCCCCCCCTCCCCTCCCCTCCCCTCCCCTTCGTCGACTGTCGATATTTTGCTCTTTGGAGAAGGCCAGCCAGGCCATTAGGAAAGACCAGCGCCGAACGATCAACCGCAGGCAAGCTGCCTTTTGGGTGCTACAGTATTTTCATTAATCACAAAAACCAAACTGTTTAGTTGGAAGCAACACAACGCAGAGTTAAAAACCACGATTTCCCCTCCCCTCCCTCCCTTCCCCTAACCCCCCCCTGGACCTCCTCACCCTCATCCAGCCAGGGTACCGACGCCAACACCTCAAACACCTCGTCCAGCTTCTTGATGTCGGCGCTCATGGCCTCCAGACTGGCGTACTTCTGTTCACTCGGGGACAGAACACCCTCCGAAACGTGGTCCGGACCGCCATCATCATCATCATTATCATCATCATCGTCTGTAGCAGTTGTGTGTAGTAGTGGCAGTTCCGTATGTATGTATGTATGTATGTATGTATGTATGTATGTATGTTACATGGTTGGGGGTTGCGTGACCCCATGCCTGTAAAACTACCCATACGAGCCGAAGGCCCAAGGGCAATACTACAACGCCTAAAAGCCACGGAGAACAGGAAACACCGCACATCAGCCCAGACTAGCGTCCAAAGGGGGTAACTGAGTTGCGGTGAGCCCACATACGTTCCAACATCCTCGCCAGACGTGCTGGCTCCCATTTCATGATCTCCAACATGCTCTGTTGATGATCGAATTCCTCTTCCGCACGAATATCGTTATAAGCTGGGCATTCTAATAACACATGTTTTTCATCCTCGACGTGGCTATTGGTGCCACAACATCGGCAAAACCGCTGCCCCCTGCGGACATGGTACTTGCCCCTTCGTGCTCTGTTTGCCTCCAAAGCCCAGCAACATAAACACGGGTGTGTGTGTGGGGGGAGAAGTTGGTGTAGAGGTAATTAGGTGGGATCAACCTGGCGATCGGGGTTTTGAAACCATCCCTCCCTCCTCCCTTACCCCTCCCTCCCTCCCCCCTTCCCCCCTCCCTTACCCCTCCTCCCCCTCTCCCTCCCCCCTCCCCCCCCTCCTACCTCTCCGCGCAGCCAAGTTGCTCTCCACGATACGACGGGCGATATCCGCCGGACTCTCACGTGTCGTACCCCAACTGTCGTCCAGGGAGGGAGCCACATACTGTACATCGCCCGTAAGTCTGCCGCCGCCACTGCCGTCATT
>NW_003307562.1:1017758-1021649 GCF_000143455.1 Volvox carteri f. nagariensis
AATGAGAGAGGTATGCGTACGGCGTGGAGAAGGCTGTGTTGGGGATGGTTATCGCTGTCTGGAGGGGTAAAACGAAGGGCGAGACTCCCCACGGCGGCGGCGGCTCCCACCATCCCGCCTGCCGACTCATCCTTTCCCCCTCCCCCTCCCCCCGCCCTAGGGCGTGACGGAGGACCCGCAGGCTGCAGCCCCTAGGCTCCTACCTGCTGATGGTGCAGCGGCACCACCATCACCACCAACAATGCCGCTACTGCCACTGCTACTGCTACTGTCGCTACCCCCTGCCGCTGCCGTACCTCCTCCACCCGCCGCCTCCTGGCGCCGCAGCGACAGCCCCAACGGCATCCCCCGTGATGCCATCAGACGCGACATGGGGTCCTCTAGCACCTGGGCGGTACACGGCGGTACACGGCGGTACACTCGGGACGTGAGATGGGCCATTGGGGGGCGGGGGACGACGAGGGGGAAGACGAGTGACGCCACGGGCGAGTGACGAGTGACGAGTGTGTGTGGGGGGGGGGAAGAAGGGGAGTGAGGAATATCCGCATCTTCAAGATAATGCACAAGGTGGTCATGTATGAGGGGAGGGGGAGGGGAGCGGAGGGGGGAAGGGGGGGGGAAAGACGAACCACGAACGAGTGAAGCTGCTGCCAAGGAGGGAAGGGGGGGATGGTGGAGATGCGAGGAGGGGATGGGGAAAACGGCCCAGTAGAATTGTGTGCGTGTGTGTATTGGGGTGGGGTGTTGGGATGGGGTGGGGGTTTGTCGGGTTCTTTAGACGTGTTGGACCGGTGTGTACGACAAGTGTATGTGTACGACAAGTGTATCTTTGATGCGGGATTAGGGAGAATTCCGAATCTGACCTTTTCCGGGTTCCGTGTTTATTCTCTCCGCCGTACAGGCGCTCGTTGTGGAAGACGCAAGTATAACTATATAATTTTCCTGTTTCCTAAAAATGGATTCTGTTGGCAGGAGCTTCAAATTCAAAAACCTGAACAACAACAGCAGCAGCGAGGTCTACCCAACCCTGGACACCGTCCACCAACTCGCAAGCGCCCGCCCACTACAACCAAGAGATATATCGCACCATACGCGCAGCGTCTTCCGCCGCAACCGCCTCAGCCAACGGTTCTTGTAAGCCGTCGCTAGCACTGCGATTGCACAGGGAGTCCGCTGCGGAGGCGGCAAAGCTGCGGACGGTGGAGCAGCCTGGGGGGAGTCTCGCCCAGGGTAGCGGCGTCGCTCCGGGTGCGGCCATTGTCATCGCCACCATCGAAGTCGTTCGGGAACGGGAACGGTCGGTCCAGGTGGATAACACCGCGCCATAAACGTACGTTTCCTGTTGTGTTGACGACGGGCTGCTGGAACAATGCTGAGAGGTTATCTGAGGATGGCCGTGAGATTGGATCGGTCTGATGGGACGTGGTTGACGCGATGATGGCCGTGCTGTGCGGCTGCTGGTGGACTCCGCGACGGGTACAACACCATCGTCTAATATTTCCGTTGTGACGCGATAAGCCTACAATAGGGCAATAGCAGGAAACGGTCGTCCACTAGGTTATAGTTAAACCGGCAGATGACGTTAGGGCGATGTCTTTTATGAAGCAAGTGCAACAGCTGCAGGAATTGCCATAGAAAGCGACCATCATTGCGACCGCCAATGCTTGAGGACGGCGGCCCTTACCTCCGACAGCAGGGTCGACACCGGCGGTGATCGGGAACGGCATGGGCCGATCAGCTCTGCTGCTCTCCGCATTTTGGAATAATTTATTCGACAATCAGCCCTAGCAACTTTATATAGGCAGCTAAAGAAAACGACGTCTCTAGATCGAAAATGTCAACTCAATTTGGCTTTCACACGTGGCCATAATGAAAAACTTACAAACAGGATTCTGCTGAGCTTCAAGCGAATTCTCTGTTTCTCTGCTTGTACGAGCTGGAAGCGTTTTGCCGAGTGGACGTACCTTTTCCGTACACCCTTTGCGCCGCGTCTGCAGAAGAAGAACTGGGTTGCACCCAATGCTTATGGTTGTGCGATCTGTTAGTTCATCTCTGTTTAATCTTGGGATCCTGCTCCCAAGTGTGCTGCTGGAGATACAGTGCTCCTGAAGGAGGTGCGTCCTGTATATTGTGACCTCGCACGCTACCCGCTTCAACCTCGGAAGTCTTTTTGAGTTTGGTGCTTTCCATCAGCACTTCTGAGCAGCCAGTTGCATAAGCATCTGTCTACAGCGTATGAGCGCCGGCCTCGTCCAAGCAGCCAACGCCTACATGGACTCAGCGCGGTCCAAGCGCGATATGAATAGCTGGACCTCAAGTTTTCTGTATTGCTCTCAACCCTACAAAGCTATGGAGGCAGCCTGTTTTGCTTTTTTGATGTCCCACGCAGCACACGATCGTGTTGGCGTTCGTGTTATTGCTGCCTGGACAAGCGATAATTGAAATGGGCTCCATTCCAATTGCTATATCCTGAGGTTTTCCACATTCTCTTGCTACCCTTGCTCCTTGCTCATGGACAATGCTTGCAGGTTCCTGCCAGGATGCAGACCATGCTTAAGCAGCGCAGCGGCCTCCGCGCCGCCCAGCCAGGCCGGCGTGTGGTGAAGGTAAGCGCCGTTGCATGCTCGTAACGCCAACGCCTAAGTATTCAACACCCAGCTGACCAGGGTGCGAGCGCCCCAGCTCCCCACCATGACCACAATGTAGGCGTTACGAAGCGCTAGTGGTCCGGTATGCGCTTCTTTGCGTTTCCTTTGCAACTCTATTAATTCCAAGTCAGTCCTATCCTATATTTGTAACGCTTCATACGAAATCCTTACTCGATTTCTCAGCTCTTTCTCAACGGTGGTTCATGTACCCGAACGAATGCCATCTCTTCGTGGCTTATGGCAATTTTCATGTTCGAGCGATTATCCGCAGCCTTACAGCCGCAGTTGCTATAATAAAACATACGTACACACGTTTATATTACGCGCACCTTAGGGCTCATCACACACGCACACAGCGTTCGTTACGCGACAGACACACATTGGCTTTCCTTCCAACATTCTGCCTATCAACCTGCTGCTTTGCCTGTTGGTCAATTCGTTGGTTGGTATTGGTTGGCCCACAACAACGACTCGGTTTAACGGTCTGGATACTCTTATTTGTTTTGCTTTTCTTAGGCCCTGTCGTCCAGGTCGCGCACCCGCCCTCTCGCACACCACTCGCCCCACTTCCTGCCCGCCAACCCCACACCTCCACCCAGAGGTTCAAGTGCCCTTCATTATCCACCCCTAGGTGCCCCAGGTGCCACCACCACATACACAATAAATTGCCTGCGCATTTTTTCCTCCTCCATGTGCTCCTGCTACCTTTTGCTGCCCCTGGTACGGCAGGTTCGTGCCGTGGCCGCGCCCCTGAAGACCTCCACCTCCGCGCCCTCGTCCTCCAAAGCGCTGGTAACCCCCGAGGTGAGAGGGCTTGGGAGAGGGGGAAAGGGGAATGAGGGGGCAGGACGGGAAATGAGAGCACGGATAGTAGGAACCTGTTTTCGCAATGTATGTATGTATGTATGTAGGAATGTATGTATGTAGGAATGTAGGAAGGAAGCGGGTTTGGACGCTCGCTTGTAATGTATATATATTTTTGTTGCTTGACTCTCAGGCAGGAAAAAGAAAGACGCAGAGCTGCGGTGTTGGCGACGTTAGTCCGTTAGGACGCCAACCACTTTCCTACGCTTTGTGTGTGTGTGTTCGTGTTTGTGTTTGTGTTCCTTGGCACGTTCGCGTCGGTTGGTCGGATTGGGTTCACAACACCACCACAAAACTACTTCCCGAAAGGTAACCCCCCCCTCCCCCCTCTTCACTCGTTCGTGGTTCGTCTTTCCCTCCCCCCTCTTTTCCCCCCCCC
>NW_003307562.1:1022228-1321794 GCF_000143455.1 Volvox carteri f. nagariensis
TTAACCATCATCATCATCACTACCATCACCACCACCATCACTACCATCACTAGCATCACAATCATCACCATCATCACTACCATCACAATCATCATCATCATCACTACCATCACCACCACCATCACCACCATCACCACCATCACTATATCATCACTACCATCACTACCATCACAATCATCACCACCACCATCACCACCATCACTATATCATCACTACCATCACTACCATCACAATCATCACCACCATCATCTTCACCATCACTATATCATCACTACCATCACCATCATCACCCCCATGCAATGCAGGTCGCCAAGGATCTGTACTACGATATGGTGCTGGGTCGCGAGTTCGAGGAGATGTGCGCGCAGATGTACTACCGGGGCAAGATGTTTGGATTCGTACACTTGTACAGCGGCCAGGTGGGTGGGGGGAGGGGGAGGGCATGGGGGCCCCTCTGCCGGGGTCACTAACGTCAGAGCAAATCGAGCAGCAGCGGTCTGGGTGTGTGACTGTGTGTATGTGTGTGACTGTGTGTATGTGTGTGACTGTGTGTGTGTGTGTGTGTGTGTGTGTGTGGCGGGTGTGTGTGGCGGGTGTGTGGCGTCGCCCGGGGGCTGTTAGGTCGGTCTTTTTAAAGCTGCGGGCTGTTGAGAGAAAGATGGCTGTGTGAGTGTCTGTGTGAGTGTCTGTATGTGTGTCTGTATGTGTGTCTGTAAGCGTGTGCGGAGGGCGGGGGAAGGCACTGCAGCCTGGTGCAATCGACACAGAACCATCCGTCGACTGCCCGAGGGTGCTTTCTGGGGTGTGTGTGTGGGGTGTGTGTGTGCGCCGTTGGGGTTCTCATCTCTTCAAAACGAGCTTTTGGGGGGTTGGGTTGGGTTGGGTTTGCTGGGGAAAAATGGATCGTTTTAGTTGGGTTTGGGTTTGGCACGGTACGGTTAGGTTAGGGTGGTTGTGCGTGTGGTGGTCGCAATGGGAGCGTGCGGCCCGGGGAAGGGATGTTCCCCCCTCGTGTGCGTCAGGACGGGTGCAACAGCTGCCGTGTACGAACGTTGCGCGTTGCGGAAGAATGAATGAGATGTGTATGCATCCATGCATACATACATATATACATACATATGGCAGTCTGAGTCGGGGTCGGGAGCACACAAGACTAACCGACTTGTGCTGTGTGCTCCCGACCCTTGCGCTGTGTTTCGGCTTCGGCCCCCGGCTCTCGCGGCCCACAGTGTAATTTTAGTCATACATACATACATATATACCCTTTTTGTCCCTCTCCCGGATGTGTTCGTCAAACCCCTCCCTCCCCCACCGACGTAACATAACTACCTCTCCCCGTCCCTCTCCCTGTCCCCCACATACATACGCACATACATACACGCATACACACACGTGCAGGAGGCCGTATCCTCCGGGGTAATCCGTCTATTGCGTCCGGACGACCACGTTGTGTCCACCTACCGCGATCACGTCCATGCGCTGTCCAAGGGGGTGTCGGCCCGGGAGGTGATGGCGGAGCTTTTCGGGAAGAAGACCGGGTGCTGCAGGTGAGCGACCTGAGGGGGTGGAGACGGGCGGGGAGGTACGGCTTTTGGGGTGAGGAGGAGAGGCGAGGTGAGAGATTTAGGGGGATGGCAGGGGGGGATGATGTGAGGTGTTGAGGTTTGATGAGGGCTCTCGTGTGTGTGGGGGGGATTTCGGTCGCTGCGAAACCTCCTATCTGTATGTATGTATGTTTGTCTGATGGGTTTAAAGTGCAGTCGGGCGGTGGCTCTAACCCCCCCCCCCCCACCACCACACCACTCCGGAGGTCTCTTTGTACGTGTGTACGCCGTTCTTCCTTCTTGCAATATCCTCCTTTTCCACAGCCTTCTTCAACCACCAGAAAAGCAGCAGTAGGTTGTGAGGGTGTTACATACGTCTGCACCTCTCTCTTCCCCCCCATTTCCCTCCCTGCCTCTCCCGTTCCCCCTCCCCCCCTTCGTGCAACTTGACTCCCAGTTTCATTGGCGTCGTTCATGAGTCCCCTCTGAACCCCCCGTCCAAACCGCCCTCTTCCCCCTTTTCCCCCCTGGCCCCCCCCTCATTAGGGGCCAGGGCGGCAGCATGCACATGTTCAGTTCGAAACACAACGTGCTGGGGGGTTACGCGTTCATCGGGGAGGGCATTCCGGTGGGTCTCGGAGCCGCTTTCCAGTCCAAGTACAGGTACGGAGGAGTACGGAGTGAATGGAATGGTTGGGTTCAGAAATCCCGATTGTTTGCATGGAGGCATTGGGTTGGGTTGTGCGGTTAGGTGTCGGGAGAGTTCTGTATGTAGACTCATCACTCGCTCGCACACTCGTTCGCACACGCACGCACTCGCTCGCACACGCACTCGCTCGCACACGCACGCACTCGCTCGCACACGCACTCGCTCGCACACGCACTCGCTCGCACACGCACTCGCTCGCACACGCACGCACTCGCTCGCACACTCGCGCGCACTCGCGCGCACACTCGCGCGCACTCGCTCGCACACTCGCGCGCACTCGCGCACTCGCTCGCACACTCGGCCTGGTCCTCACGCGTACACTCGCACGGGCGCACACGCGCACACTGCACCCAGGCGTGACGTGCTGGGAGACGAGAGCGCCGACAGCGTCACGTGTTCCTTCTTCGGCGATGGCACTTGCAACGTGGGGCAGTTCTACGAGTCACTCAACATGGCGGCCTTGTACAAGCTGCCGCACATTTTCGTGGTGGAGAACAACCTGTGAGTACGACGGGGGGCAGGGGGAGTACGACACAGGGAAGGGGGAGTACGACAGGGGCCTTGCCTGCCGTTCTGGATTGTTATTACAGCCGAGGGCTTGGATCTTCTGTTTGGCTCAGTATCCCCACAACCAACTAAACCACCAACCAACCAATGGCAGTTTGCCCTACCGGCACACCCTTCTGCTGCGTATGTATGTGTGTATAAGCATGTGTATGTATGTATGTATGCATGTGTGTATGTATGTATGTATGTATGCATGTATGTATGTATGTATGTATGCATGAAAGGTATAAATTGGCTGATGGGCACCTTCTCTTCGCAGGTGGGCTATCGGTATGAGCCACCTGCGCGCCACCAGCCGTACATCGGGTGACGAGCATCCGTATATTTACAAGAAGGGCCCCGCATTCGGAATGCCAGGCGTGCTGGTGGACGGTATGGACGTGCTAAAGGTACGGTTGCTGCATGTATGCCGTACTGATCCCCTTTTTCCCTTCAGTTGACGGTAATCTAACCCACGAACCTCAACGAACGAAATGCCGCATTCAATAAGCCGCAAGAGGAGGAGGGGGAGGGGCAGATACGGATAGATGCAGAGAGCCTTGGGAGTGGAGGGGAGTGGGTGTGGGTGTGAAGTGGGCTGTGGGTTTTGGGGAAGTGAGGGAAGTGGGGTTTTGGGGGTTTACAAGTGGCGGCCTGACCACATGGCGATGTGGTGACGGAGCCGATGTGGTGGCGATGTGGCGACGGAGTCCTCAGATCAGCACCCGCACCTTCCCATTCATTTCCGGTTGTGAAGCTGCGCCGCGCCGTCTGCATTTTCATTTCTCCTGCCTGCTCTACCCTGCACTTACCCTCCTACACAGCTACCGTACCCTACCTACACAGCTTTGAAAGTCGGCACAGTTTTGCTTCCTTGATGGCAAGATTGTTTCCTTGACAAGAATGCAACATCATCAAAATGTATCGTATTTCCCCAACTACCAACTACCTCACCCCTAGTCCCTCCCGTATCGTACACCCCAGCACCTGTATGCTCTCTTGCTCGTCTGTCTGTGCCCTTCCCCTCGCGTCTTCCCCCTCACCCCCCTCACCCCCCCCTCACCCCCTCACCACCGAAACACACACACACACACGCACACGCACGCACACGCACGCACGCGCACAGGTTCGCCAGGTGGCTCAGGAGGCGGTGGAGCGAGCTCGTCGCGGCGAGGGGCCCACGCTGATCGAGGCGGAGACCTACCGCTTCCGCGGCCACTCCCTTGCCGACCCGGATGAGCTCCGCAGCAAGGACGAGAAGGCCAAGTACCTGGCCAGGGACCCCATCCCGCAGCTGAAGAAGTACATGCTGGAACACGTGGGTGTTTTGGGCGGGGGGGGGGGAATAAAAGAGGGCCCGCCTTGAAGTGGTACGTGTATATGTATGTATGTATGTATGTGCAACTGTGCGGGCATGGTTCTACGAAGCAATATATGGTAGATGGTTTTCGGATGCATGTCGGGGATGCAGATAGCGTAAGGTTTCCAAACTCTTCACTCGTGTAAGTATCTTACAAACTACACGCGTATAATCTGTGTCGTACTCTCAGGGCTTGGCGACCGAGGCGGATATCAAGGCGCTGGAGGACAAGGTGGCTGAGGTGGTGGAGGACTGTGTCAAGTGGGTGCTTGTTGGTGTACGCGTGCTGTATGTCGTGTGTTTTGTATGTCTGTTTGTAGATGCGAGTGATAGGGAATACGGCAGGGGTGTGATCGTGTCGTACTCGTGGGTGGCGGGGTCACCATGGCTGGGTTAGGTTGTGGGGTGTGGTGGAGTAGAGGGGGGCGGGAAGTGGGTTTGCGATGGTCAGGTTGGAATTCTTAAGGTTGCGGCAGCGCTAAGAGGTGAGTTCCAAACGCCTGATCAGGCAATCTTGCATAGGTCCTTATCAAGCTTTAATTTTTAAGGGTTTATACCCGGGTGCACCGCGGCTATTATTATTTCATTTTTTTATTAAATGAAGTAATGTAATACAGAGTATTACGATGTTACTGCATTTAATATCCATCCATGCATTGTTTCATTTCGTTGCTTAAATCTTTTCTTCGCGGATCCGCATTCAGGTTCGCCGACGAGTCCCCCAAGCCGGAGCGGGGGCAGCTGTTGGAGAACGTGTTCGCCGACCCGCGTGGTTTCGGAATCGCGGAGGACGGCCGCTACCGCTACCAGCAGGCGGGTTTCAGCTCCGGGACCGCAGTCGTCTCGTAAGAAAAGAAAAGACCACCGCATGGCAGTCCCTTCTCCTCCTCCTCCCCCTCCCCAACCCCCTCCCCCCGCCCTCCACTCCCCTCTGGACGAAACAGCCCTCCAATTGGTTTCCTTTGGCACTGAATCGGCGGTAGCAATATAGCAGTAGCGGTAGCAGTATCTGGCGATATTAAAGATATGGCGGCCGTTTTCTGGCTCCACCGCCAGGCCTAGCAGTAGCAGCAACAGCAACAGCCGTCTGGTTCCAAGCAGCTGTTCGTCGTTGAGAGGGGCCCCGGCGCCGAGGGCAGTCTTGTGCAGCTTGCGTGGCTGCCGCATGTTGTCGCCTGCTGTGCTACTGCTGCTACTGCTGCTGCTACTGCTGTTGCTACTATTGCCTCTGCTACTGCTGCTACTGCTGCTGCAACGGCTTCATGCCAATGCTGCTGCTACAGCTCTTGTGATGGTATCCTGGCTGTGCTGAGGACTTTGGGTTTTGCGACGGGGTGGAAGGGGGGGGGAGGGACTGTCTCTGGGCCTTATGGTTCGTCAGTGGGGGAAGGTTTGGGGTTTCGTCGGCCGCCTCTCAAATCACATCCACAGCTCTCAGCTACCTAGACGACAATCTTCTTGCTTGTTGAAGCGCTTCTCCTCTCTTCAGAAGGATGAATGAGCCGCGCATGTGTCTGTATGTACGTATGTATGTGTGTATGCGTGACATGGAGATTCGTTGGTGTTGTCTGACAAGAGAGATACCCGATGTTCTCGCTTGTTCGCTTGTTTTCGGATATTACAAGGAAAACATCTATCGCCAGAAGAAAAAGATGATGATGATAGAGGGGGTTGGGAAAGGGAGGACGTACGGAGGCAATCCGTATGTGTCGCACTCCCCACCTACCCCCCCCAGCTGCACTAGCTCTAGCCAGTTTTCCAAAGTTGGGCGGTCCGCGATGCTGCGAAACATGTGTGCGTGCTGTACGCACGTGCATGAGAAATGTGCTTGTGTGGTGTGTGCGGGTGTGTGGTGCGTGCCTGTGTGCCATGTGTATTTCTATACGCATGCTGATGGTATGGATGGAGGTGGGATGGGCGCGACTCGGCAAGGTCGGGTGAATGTGCGGCGGGGGATGTCGAACGGGGGAAGGACGGGGGTAAAACCCGCCATTACACCCGTGTTTCTACCCCGCTACTCTCCCCCGCATGCTCGCCACCGCACAACCCATGCACTGCTTCTTACCTCGTCGACTCGGTCACGCGGTACGTGGGCGGACGGTTTCAACACGACATACATACAGATACATACACACATACACACACAGAGCTCGCCGGGGTAGGTTCGGCTCGGATGAAGCCCTGCCTCTCTCTCTCTCTCTCTCTCTCTCTCTGTGTCCCACTCATACACCAGTTTTGTGGTGAAGTTGCGGTGGGCGCCGTGGGTGCGATAAGGTGCGTCGAAGGCGGGGGAAGAAGAATGTGGCGTTCTCTGAAGAAGAAAGAATTCGAAGGTGTGGCAGCGGGGCTGGCGGCGGCGGCGGTGGAAAGCAGGGCAGTCAGTCGGACTTTCGGGCTTATTGAGGGTGACTGAAGAAATAGGCGAGGGAGCTGCAGGCCTTGGTCGCTAGTTGCCGGTGATGTGGCTGCCACACGATGGCGCATGGGATCACGTCGGAGGAGTCTCTGGGAGCAGTATGTATGTATGTATGTGTCTTATGTATGTATGTATGTTTTTTGATGAAGGTGTCTACGTCTGGTCCCGTGCCTCTCGCGCCCGGCAGGTACAAGGCACTGCCTTGATGGGCGGCTAAGACCACATGCGCGGGTGGGAACCCGGGGCATGTGTATGTGTGTCTGTGTGTGTGTGGAGGGGGGGGGTGGATATGGCTGCACCACGTGAAAAATGGAGGATGTTTGCGTGTGCGAGCAGTGAGCTTTTGAAAGGTCAGCGCTGAGAGACGGAGAAGGAAGGAAGGAAGAATGCACAATGTTAGCCGCGGTGCGGGTGACTAGTGTAACTATAATAATAAAGATATATATTGTAATACATATGGTGAAATGCAATTGCAATTGCAATTGCAAACGTATATATTGCCTTGAGAAGATTGCGTCGATGAGTTGGGCCATCTCGTCTTGGGCCCCTTTGTTTTGCTACTGCTGCTGCTGCTACTGCTGCTGCTGCTGCTTCGGCTCCTGCATGTTGCAGTTCGCGCTACAGCCCATGGCGGCTCATGGAAATGTCCATATGACTGCTGATGATGGCCGGATAGGTCTATGGTTGTAGCCTCCGTCAAACAATCCGTTAATACAGTTGCATGCCGTTAGCAGTAGCACTAGTTCTAGGTACAACACTTCTAACCCTCCTAGCGGCGGTCATGCGTAGGGCAGTTGCGGAAAAGAGGAAAAGGGAGAGGCCCAGTATTTTTTAGAGGGGCTTCGAAGAATACAACCTCAGCCAGCTTTTGACTAGGCTGCTGTAGCTGGCTCCAAAGCGGCAACACGATAAAATCTGGCTGGGATGGGGCGTTACACTGGGTGAAGAGCTATAACAGTAATTGTATGATGTCCCGGTGATCAGTCTCATCGGGACCAACTAATTAACTAACAAGCTGACAGGCTACCGATCAGTATTAAACTTAGTTAGCTCTAGTCGCTTCTCTCTCCTCCGAATAAGTAGAAGTCACGCTGCTCCAGAACCACGAATGCTCGTCCATATGTCGTACCTAGCTGAGAAACCTTGGCTTGGTTTTATTCGCTAATGCGCCCTAATTAATGCACCCTGTAGCCGAGATAATGTAGATGAAACCGCTCAGATCCAATCTGAGGCTTTCGGCGGCACGGAAGCGCTGTTATTCGCAGATTGGAGCACGCCTTGACCGGGGTAAGGACCAGTAGTTGGAATATCGTGTCGTCGCTGGTCTCAAATGGTGACGTTCAACCGTACGGCAACAGCCTTGGCATCTGCAGGGGGGAACATGGTTGCAATACTATACACATCACCAAACCAGTAACTCCCATTCAACAACGCGCAGTCATAGACAGACGTCAATGCAACGCGTCAAAATGATGTCTTCGCTGTAACATTTTTTTTATGAATTCCTGAACACGTCAACCCTGATTAGCAACGACACGCTTGGCTACAAGTGGCCTTATGACAGGTTGTTGCCTAAATAAGCGAGGCTGGATTACACCCATGGCATGGGAGGTCCTAATTTCTACATCCATCCTGGTTAGTGGAGCCCGACGTTGTCTAAAACCCTAAAACCTTAAGGGGCGCAGACTAAGGGCTGACGCGTGCTCGGAGGTTAAATCCGTACTTCAGTGCAAGGGCATGCACGCGGTTTAGTGCAGCACAGTTGGCGCTGGAGACTGGAAGAGACGACAAGCAAGAAGTAAGCCGCAGCGTTACAAAGATATATATAAAATGTAATATACACATTGTTGCAGGCAGCCGGACTAAGGGACACCTGTTTGTTGCTGCGAGCCAGTCAACCATACCGACCGGCTTTGAAATTGCTGAACCATAACAACTCGCTTTAGCATACGCGTGCACGAACGAGCGACAACAGAGAGCGCTCCCCCAAATGCGCTACCTGCCTGTATCAATCTAAAGAAGCAAGTCTGCTAGCTTCTGAAGCAGCCTCCAATAGCGGTTGGCTGCACCCCGGTAGGGGGGTACGGTAGCTATAATTCGTCCAAAACAAATCCTTCCGAAGTCAAATATCATCCCCGCACACGCTCCCCCCGCATATCTTCTTTGCATATCTTGAGAAACCATAGAAACTTGGAAAGACAGTAAGGTGCAGCGAAGTCGAAAGATTGTCCTCCGTTATCCTGGGAAACATAGCTCCAGGAGAGCCTGAGGCCAACAGCCCCGCAACGCCACGTACGCCCCCTTCCTTCCCCGATTAGCTATGCCCCCCAGCGCGTCCGCAATCAGGATGAGCCAACCAACATCTTCATGCAGCGCACGTCATCCATTGCTCCGAGATGCAGCGAATGTCGCGATGGTCATGAATAACGGTCAGTACCCTGATCAGGTCCAAGACACCAAAATTGTTGCCGCTCGCCGCTGACGAAGCGGCCCGCCACAGAACCCCTCATCACAGCACGAAAGACACCACATTGTTCATGGTGACCGACAACAACAAACACAGCATTCAACAAGCCCGTTGGCAGATGACATTAACTATTTAAGCATAAGTATAATGATACGCGTACAATCGCGGAGCCCACCACAACAAGACATCAACCGTTCCGGCTGCCACTTCCAACGAGACGCAATGTCATCATCGGTATGCAGCTAACAATGAGTGCTACACAACCTGCATTACTTATTTGTAACAAGCACGCCATTATTCCTAGCATGAGTTGGGTCACAAACAAGGAATAGTTCGCTGGGGCGCCTCCAGCGGGTACTCACACGAAATTAAAATTAAGTCGATAGCCTAGTCAAAAAAGGGCCGGTTAAGCGAGACGATGGCTGCCTTCTGGAAGTAGGTGTCAATCTCGTCCCTCGTGGGTGCTCCAAAGAGAGACCTCGCAACTGGCAGTCCCGAATCCAGCACCGGTAACGCTGGAATTACAGGACATTGCTGATCCGCCTTCGGTAATTGGCACGCTGGAAGCGGGCGAGAGGCGGGTGTCGAAGGCACTCCAGCCATCCGTGGCGCATTGCAGCCGAACTGGCCGCAGTTGTTGACACTCGAGGACGTACTTTCCATTGCATTTGTAGGGTAAGGCTTGCAGGGGCCACAGCTGGTTGGTGATGACAGAGATTCCATGGTCGATGGCGGCTTCTTACAGAGTCACGAGAACTTCTGTTGTGTCTGGTCAGGAACGATCAAACGAAGTAAAGCGTGTAATAAGTGCGCAAAGTCAGGTCGAACTTTGTAAAGAAAGGGTGGCTTTGGCTTGTTTTTGTAGTGTTGTGGGAACCCAGCAGTTGGGACCCAAAGGGTTGGGTGATTGTGCAGTAGTGGTACGCTGCAGTGCTATACGTCGGAGTCGCTAACGATGCATTTGCTCAGGAGGCACTTGCATGTGTACATGTTGTAGTTTCTGACGTAGATATCAGGTCCCGCCAAAAAAAGCTTTCGAAATGTACCCTAGCGACGACCGGTCGAGCTTACCAGTATCCCTGAATGACAATATGGGTTATATTTATTTTATTGCGTTTTGATATAGTACGTATTATTGAGTACATGGTAATCCTGCTTTTGAAACCACTTCTGGATTCGCATCGCCTTTACCAAGCCCGTTATCAGGTGAGTGATATCATTAATAACAGGAATATATGCTTTATCATAATATTCATTTGTGCAGGAAAGCGGCGCTTCTACTAGACGTACGTGCACGGAAATGTTTATGCTATCGCATGTCGACAGTACCGTTTGCAGCAGACAGTGTTAGAACCCTTAGTTGGGAAACTGTGTCTCCTTTGAACTGAACTTTTCAGGTCGATTTGGGACTCGTCACTTAAGAAGTGCTTTCGTAGAATCAAGCATATCGACGTCGAACACGGGTCCATCGAATTACCACAAGCGACTTTGGCGCATGGTCATCACCTGAATACTGCCATACAATAGTATTTCAGTGTGCGTTTGGATTCCAAAACATTGTGACCCTCGACGTGATTCCGCAGACGTCCGCAGTACTCCGTAACCCGTAACCAGTAAACAATCGCCCTTAACCCCAGAAGTTGCATATCCATCTAACATTGCATTCAGCGCACTGAAATATAGCGGTATATGTTTGAACAAAATTGTTATGCAAGGAATCATAGCGGTGTTAGTGCTTAGGTAAGTGGCCCACACTGCCAGCGTGGAGTGCCAGGTGAATTGTCGCAACAACAAAATGTTATTGGGATCCGCTGGAATGTGTAAAAGCCTCCGGAAAGAAAAAACAGTCTTCAAGGTATACAAGGAACAACGCCTGTCAGCCACGTTTAATCAACTCCTTATAGCTCACGTGCCAACCGCTCTTGTGCAAGTCGCGCCAGCCACTCAAAACCGTACTCCCGGCGCATCGAGGACATGCTCTTCTTGACCTATCGTGTCGTCATCTTTCCTCTTAATGTAGGTATTGATTCCGCAGCACAGATCCATTAAACCGCACAGAGGCGCACTTCCCCAGATTCACCGTTCACGGGCATTACGACTTTTGCCATGGCGGATCTTCAAAATGAGCTACAATTAAACGATTAGATAATTGTACATGGTCAGACAGCATGTTCTGACGTCGGCTTCATGTGCGCATATAAAAGCGAATTCTACGACTGCAAGGGCAACACCTATCGAAGATTTACGACACTGTTATTATCGTTTGCGTCTGCTGATCTGCCACGTCGCGCCTGCGACGTCAGAAACGCTTTCCAACTCGTCGGGTCGCTGACTCAAAACATTTCCAATTCACGTAATGAAATACCGTTGAGATTTTGTCAACCGACCAGCACTATGTGTGTTGTAACACTAAGTAGTGTCGGGTCGACGCGCACGTGTTGCTCGCGCGGTTTGCTCCTGTCGTGAGTCAGCCCAGCAGCCGCATAACGGTGCATTGCACAGCTGCATGACATATTACTACATTACAGCAGCACAGATGAACTAAAGGGGAACCCCTGAAGGGGCACAACACTTACCAAAGACAAGGCAGGTTCCAGCACTGCCAGTGCCTACAGTAAGGCAGAGGCGAACGGGACCTTCGCTGTCTTCGCCGGTGGATTTACCGTGGATTTACCGGTCTCCGTCGAATGAATCCACGTGCTAGAATTACTTGGGAAATATTTGGACAACCCGTGATTAAAATTCAAAAAAAATAATTTGCCGTAAATTTACCTCTGGGACAAATATAAAGTCGAACACAACCTAACGCGCATGTCTAGCGATCTTAATAGTTCTTCAGCAATGCGCCCGATTGATTGCACAGACAGTCCATCCCAACCGACACCAACCGACATCAACCGACAGCGGTTTGAGCGCCCTACCAACCCCTTCCTTCCTTCCGTATCCCCCAGCCGATGTCTAACTGATTCCTGATCCAACCTTCGCTAGTTCCAGTGAACGCCAGAATCGATCGTCATGAAGAACAAGAACTCATTCCGCGGGTGAGAGGAACACAGCCTCCGGGCCTGAGAGCCTGAGAGCCTCCGGGCCTGAGAGCGTGCAGTTAAGCGCGTGAGCGGGGAAACACAGCAGCAGCTTCCAACCCAACCGCCCCGGCAACGCTAACCGCACACAACCGCACACAACCTTTTGCAACCACCAAAGCCGCCAAATCCCAATCAACCCAGCGCCAGAAATACGTGATTACACCGATATGCATGGATACATGCATGCATACATACATACACCTAGATCGCGACAACGCGTCTTATTCACCTTCGGTCTCTTCCTCCCTCTCTTTCTCCCTCTTATCTCTCATGTTCTCGTCTCGGAAAAAACAAAACACCTAAAAAAGGAATCATTCAACGCTTTGGCATGATACAAAAAGACATCAGTATGGGTGTCGACCTGTCTCTTTCTCGGCGCCTCTCTCTCTCTCTCCCTCTCTGAATTAAGTGGTGTTTTTCCGGGGGCGTGACGCGGCAAAACCCGACGTGTGTGTCCCCGGGGGGGGGGGTGAAAGAGCCCGCCCTCCACATAACGAGGTGCGCACATGCACGGGAGAAACGAACGCTCCCAGCACCCAGGGAGGACTGTATTCGAAAAAAAAACACAGCATGTAACGCCCCTCCAATGCCGGAGTAATTCGGCGGTCGTTCCCGTTGGGGTATACGGCTAGGTGCCCCTGGACAGCGTCAGGCCCGGATCGATATGTGACAGAGACACACAGAAGATACCACAGCCTATCCCACGTGCCTATCCCACCTGCCCACAACAGACACGCTGACCTCGCAAACCCCATCAGGTATGGGCCCGCCGTAAACTATGGAGACTACATGCAGTGACGCAAGCAGTGCTGTAGCTTTAAGTCTCCCGCCTATCAACGCACGTAACACACACACACACGCTTAGATATCCAGCTCACCACCACCAACACCAACACCACAACCCAACCCGTTGACTGCATTACCGATGGGACTTCCCCACGCGGGTCTTTCCCCCCCCCCGGGGGTGCTCCCTCCGCTACGTCGCTACCCCTCCCCTCTTTCTCTCCGTTCGGTAATCTAGGACATCAGCACACGCGCACACACATACACACACATAAAAAATGTACACATACGCACATGCGCGAATTTCCAAGAAAAAGAATAAGAGCAGCGGCAGCATTGAGCCATGCATACACACACATACACACATACACGTAGTACGAGGAAAACAATACGAATTTCTCAAACCAGCTTCTCTTCTCTTCTCGTCTGCTTTGTTTTTTGTCAGCTCAAGGATGTGCGTGTGCTTGGGGGGGCGGAGAGGGGGATTGCGCCCACGACATTCCCCCGGCGACCTAACCGCGGAGAAAACCCTAAGCCCAGCCATGTCCCACACGTGACACCTCAGCCGCTCCGCCGCTTCACTTGCCCTCAGCATTTCCTCCCCGCCTCCGACCCTTATAGAACCTGGGGCCCCCTAAGACCCCTAAGGTTAGCTTCAAAATAGAAAACTAAAACAAATTATTGTTAATACTCGTTCATTGGAGAGGATTCGCAGCGTCCGCCAACCCAACAGCAGCAGTAGTAGCAGCAGTAGCAGTAGCACTGTCCAGGAGGGGTATACCCCGGCGGCCGGCGACAGCCAATGAGCCGCGACCCGTACCCCGCCGCCGCCGCCGCCGCCGGACGGGATGCGCCATCGCGCTGGACGCTGCAACAACGACGACGAGATGTGGCTGCTCTTCCTCCACCACCTCCTCCTCCTCCTCCTCTTCTCCTTTCTCACGCGTGATTGAGGAGCTAACGACGCTAACGGATGCCGGCGTTGAAGGCAGCCACGCCTCCGAAATCGACGCGGATGGCCCGGAAGATATGCAGTGGTGCAGTACGTTCTGTCGTACATCGAGACGTACGGACACTGACTGTGCAGCCGACTCATCCGGCGTGGAGTCGTGCGGTGCCACAGGCTCCTCTTGTTTCATTGTTTCGTCCTGGCAGAACCCTGGGGCGCCTCCAAGATCCGAAACCATGGTTGCAGCAATCGCAGCGGCAGTAGCAGCAGCGGCGGTGGCGGGGACGGCGGGAGGGGCTGCGGTCACGGTGGAGGCGCAGGGGGGTGAAGTTCTGCGGGGCTGAACCAGAAAGCGGGGCCCTAGCCGGCTTGCGGCATGACCGTCAACGATGGCCATTTCCTGGATCCTGACGATGGTGGGTCGTGCGCCGTTCGCCTTCTCGGCTGGCAGAAGGATGCCCTCCGGTGATGGGCTTGCCATCGCGCGAGCGATCGTCGGTGCAAGCTTGCGCGTCACGTTGTCGCGGAAAGCGCGCAGCTGCTTGATATTATTGCTGCACG
Organism: Volvox carteri f. nagariensis; assembly: GCF_000143455.1. Classification (NCBI taxonomy): domain Eukaryota; kingdom Viridiplantae; phylum Chlorophyta; class Chlorophyceae; order Chlamydomonadales; family Volvocaceae; genus Volvox; species Volvox carteri. The sequence goes on from NW_003307562.1 coordinate 1,036,650, forward strand.
TCGGCAAGCTGCTGACTATGAGGCGGTAGGTCGCAGCGTCTGTGAAGTCAGCTTCCACGACCTCATCGCTGAGGTGGTTGAAGTCCCACGCGCCGGCGACCGACGCATCTGGTATGAACTCGTTATGGTAATCCCAATTGATTGGGGATATTTCGAGGTTTCCTTCTACATGCTGCGAAGGACAAATTACAGAGGTGGCGGCGACTAGGGTTTCATGCCTTCGAATCATGTGGATAGGCTTTAGGAGCACCTGAGCGCGCCCTAAGCATGGGGCTGTGTGGATAAGAGTGCTTAGAAGTTGAAAGCTCACGGCCATGCAGGTTCTCAAAAAGATACTGTTCGTTTGCGGCTTGCCTCAGCTCTGTGCTCACATCACCAAGTATGATAATAGGGACTATGATATTCGCTGGGGGAAATTTGTAATACTAGCTCATTGTGGGTATTTCTTCACAGCTGACCTTAACCAAAGTCCGTTGCGCGGCAGTTGGTCAGGGGCTCGCGATTGCCCGTGCGGCTGGCCAGAACGTGGGTCTACATTCCAGCTTCCTTTGTCTGGATGCGCGTGGAGGAACCAAATATCAATTCGCACCCTTACTCATCTCAAGCAAAAATGCATCTGCATATTCCTGGGAAAGAAAAGTGTGACCCAAACCGGTACCATAGTGCAACTCCGGCCGAGAATTCCTTTACGGCCCAACATATTAACCCTCTTGATTAGAATATGTTGTCTATTTTCTACGAACTGAACTCACAATTCACCCTAGCGGAGGTGGTATCTGCAATTAAGTCTCTCCGCAACAACAAACTCTGGTTGGCTCGATTGTGTACCTGCAGAATACTATAAATATGCCAGGAGAGAGGTGGTGAAAGGGAACCAGACCGCTTCTAACAATTGGAAAGCGCAAGCTGACTTTACTTCCAGAGAAACCGGCGAATTTCATGAGGATCGGCTCCTTCAAACTCAGGCTTACAATGTCAAAATTTAGGTCCACCTAAATAGTCAAGCTAGCGCCCAACAACTTCACACGCCGTACACGCGGCCAAGCTTCGCTAGCTCCGAAGTTACGACACGATCACACACGTGTTCCGAAAGTTTGGCAACTAACTTCATAACACTACATACTCCCCACAAGGGAAAGCAATAAGCGGCCAAAGTTGTGCACCTCTCAGATTCCCTTAACAAATCGGTACCAGGCTAACGAGGGGAAGGGAAAAAGGGGACCGGAGTCAAGTTGCCCGCACTGGATACCGGCATAAATGTGGTGCACGACTCCTATCTAGTCCGGGTTAAGTAACCGGAGATGCCAACAGACATGCATAAAGTGCTAAGAGCAACGACTGAAAACCCTTAGAACCCAGAACAAGGAAAACCAAATAACAACCCACAACCCACACGACATGGACCCGACGGCAAACAAGTTATTACTACGTTACAGACAAAACCAAAACGAATTCTAACCGCAGACGTACCCAACGCACATGATGACGCATACGCACACACTATCCTGCCAGAAACTGCACTATCCGCGGCGCGCACTCCGGTAACTTGGCACTGAACCAGGCGCAGCGGTCTGACTGCGGTGATGAACGCAGTCCAGTTTGGGATTCTCAGGAAGGCACGAAGCGTTGGCAGGCTGCGAACGCCGTCGTACGGTTCCATGACGGGTCACGACCACTAGCCGCGGACCACTGCACGAGGAACATGAGGGACGGACGGACGTGCGTGGTTGCTGCACCCTTGGTGGACAGCAGTGACGACGGTATCTAAATCGCTGTCCTGCGGCGATTCCAGAGCAGCTGGCGCTGCGGGTGGAGGTGGTGGGCGGTCTGGGAAGAGAGAGCGCCGGGTCGTTGTCGTTCCCGGGATGAAGGCGGCTGATGTGGAAGACTGGATGGAGGCGGCCGAGGGAGGCTGGACGGTTGAGGCGGTAAGGGACTGGGGAAATGACGGAAGAGATGAGAAAGAGACCGGGGTAGCGGATGGGGGAGCTTGGAGGGGGGGGGGAGGTTGGGAGGTGAGGTGTTTGGTGGAAAGACGGACGCGGTCATCAACTTTGAAGGTGAGGGCGTGGCGATGCGGTCTTGGCATCTAGGTAGCGGGTGATGATGGTGGAGGGTTGTCGGCAAGTGGCAGCATCCATACACACTCTCCTTCGATGTCGGTCGACAGGAAAGGGTAGGGCGGTGAGAAAAAAAGTGAGAGCTATGCGGTCAAGCCGAAGTCGTCGCAGTGGGATTCCACGGTAAATGGGCCGTACTGTGAGTTGCATTTAATGAAGATCGTACGTTCGAGTTTCCAATCAATGTTTGCCTGGCATGCTTCCTCCGTCGTCGAGGCTACAGCTGCACGAGCATGCTTGCGGCCGACACGGCGGGCAGGCTTACATACGATTTGAGCAAGACGTTGGACGTTAGGACGCGACGTTATCGTTCGTGTGCACGGCTGACGACGTCGGCAGGTTGTGGCTGACCGTATCTGCCGATGACGGCCTAGTGGCCTGTTTAGCTGTGGCCTAGGGAGCGGTTGCGGATAGGGGATTTAGCGGTTTGATCGTTGTGGTACTTGCCGCGGCACCCCTGGGGGCTGTCACAGCGGCGGAAGGGGGAGCGACCCGGGTGGCTGCGGTTGCCGTCGCTTCCATGACGGCTGCGAGAACGTCAGTCTTCGGAGATGGAGGAGGACGCTGAGGAGCGGGAGAGCGGGGCGGCGTGCGGCGATTTGGGTCTTCCTTAAAGGAGCGGCGGGGCTGCGAGGTGGTGGGTGCGGTCATAAGACGACGACGACGGAGCTCCGGACAGTGCGCCTTCGTGCGCGACTCGTCCCCACACCGGAGGCAGACATGGCGCGCGCCATGCAGTGGCTGAGGTGAGGCGCAAGTTATGAGGGACCCCTATCGAGGTGCTGCTGCTCGGGATCGGCGACTTTGTGCTGTAAGCTGCGGCGGTGTTGGCGCCAGCTGTCAAGTCCTTAGGGTCGTCCTGGCGGACGTCCCGTGTGCTACCTGGGTGCGAAGGGTCTGTGGCAACAATAATGCAGTAGAAGATGCGTTCCACGTGTCCCGCCTACAACGACATACGTGAACGGCTCCTCAACCCCTAGGAGGTGTACGTCAGGATGATATCAAGCCTCCGTGCCTAATATGAGGTCTGTCTGGAGATAGATGATCAGCGCGGACTTGCGCAGATCGTCCACAAACATCTGGATGAGGCGACGCACGCTGATAGCCGAGTAGTAAGCCTGAGGTCGCTTACTCTTGTTACTACTACTACTACTACTACTACTACTACTACTACTACTACTGCTTTCCCTCGCAAAAGGGTTCATAACCCCTTTTCGATTACGCTAGACCTCGCGGTCTCAAGGTCCAAGAGCCCGACTACTCCGCCATCAAGAGGTCCTGGCTCGTCTGGGCCATACGAGCTCTCTCGAGCTTGTGACATTACATCACTAGTAGACCCCGCCGGCTTCGGGACCTGCTGCTAGCAATCTGACCCCACCTGATCCCATCTGGCCCTGTCTACAGCAGTAGCGGGCCTGTGGCCTCACCTCCCGACTAACACCGGCCCACCGGGGTCCTCGACTCAATGCACGTCCCAGAACTCCAAGCAGCGCTGCAGCAGCGGGCCCTGCTGCTGAGCTCCCCGCGGACGGCTGCCAAGACCTCGACCGGTTCTTTCTGCAAGGGGTCTGAAAACCCCTCCCTCATATCTGAGCTGTCCGAGTCGCCAGTGGGCTCCTCCGCTGCGGTCCCCGATATCCAACAGGGTTTGGACGCCTTGGGCTTCTGGGCAACCCCGCGCGGTTGCTGTTCCCCGGCGGGTTTGGAGCTTTGCCGTATCATGCTGGCATGTTCTCTGTGGTTTCCGGCCTTTTGAATTTTACCTCGCATTTAGCTTTGGCCTGTCCTAAGAGGTTGCTGATTGCTCCTTCTCACCTTCAGAGAAGTTAATTTTCCCTTTGGGTCGCTCAATTTTCCCTTGTCCATGCCTTCGGTGCTGGTGGTGGTGCCGCTGTGGAAAAGGAACATTCAGGAGTTGCCAGCTGCTTTTATTCCTCACGCTTATGTATTAAGTTCATACGTTCAATTCACTAACGGTGTACGTATTCCGCACGCAAGGCCGACCTTGCATAGTATGCAAAATCATTACAAAGAAGATATTACTAAGCGTAGGCGTGCAGGCGGGCAGGCGGGTGGTCAGGCGGGAAGCTAATGGCGGAGACATAATTTGCTAAGAGAAGCTAAGATTCAGATCGCCGACTTCCAAGGTCCAAGGCAGCGAACGAGGGATGGGGCAGGGGGGTCGCAACAGCAGCGGGCCATCAGCTACAGCGCGCGCGCACGCATGCATGCACGCAGTTTCTCCGCATCAAATTGATTTGTGTTGTGCTCAGCGTTTGGCAGTCGTAGAGCACATTTCCAGCACGCCAAGCCACTGAACGGCATATTCCTTCACAGCCGTGCCTCTCGTGCGCTGACCGCCACGGACTCAGCCTCAATCGTGGCAATTTTGCCCAAACGCTTGACCATCCCACCCAAGAAGTACGGCTTGCAGTGCTTGCTGGAGGAATCGCAGTACTCGCCCATGCTACAGTCGCCGTACGACGAACACTCCTTGCCCAGCTCCTGCACCCCGGTGCAGGGAGAAGCATGGACAGGCAGACAGACAGACAGACAAACAAACGCGACAAGACAGATCGGCAGACAGCAAGCATCACACCCAAGCGATGGCGCAGGCACAGCCACATGCATGTCATACATGGCAAAAGGGAAAAGCCCATCATTTTCGTGCTGGGAGGCCGTGCGATATGAGTCGGCCTCTCCCCGATATATGTACCTCTCCAACCGTTTCATGAAATTGGCACCTCTCCTTGAAACGAGAGCACCTATTGAACATCTCTCCATGCGGAAGACACGTCAGCATCATGAACCAATTATGCCGTACGGCTGCCTTAGAATGTAATTCTCCAGTGAAGAAAAAAAACAGGAAGCTGGCAGTAGAGGCTTGACCCTTTTCATACTTTCAATGTCCCTAAACGGCGGCGTCTATCGCACCTAACGCTTCCAAATGTTTTTCTTTTCCTGATGATGTTTCCTTTTTTCTATGCACATCACCTCCCGGTGTCTCTCCCTCCCCCCCCCCCCCGCTCCACTGCTGGCCCAAAGACGACGGGGGTCACCGTCACCCCTTACCACACAAGAGTGGGCGGTCTTCCGAAAGCCACGGTCGCAGTAATAGCCCTCCACGCAGTCCTTGTCCTACACCACGGAAGAAAACGAGGAGGTTCATGCGGTGTGCAGACAAGAGATGCGACCACTCCCAGTGGTGGAGAGAAGCAGTGGGCGCCAGAATCAGCACCATTAATAGACAGCAGAAGCAGAAGCAAGGCTCTGCAAATGCGTGCACACACACACATACATACATACACACGCACGAGGCACCAGGAATGCAGCGCCAGAAACACGACCTTTGGGTAACCTTAAAAAAACATTTGGGTAACCTTTAAAAAACATTACACCTACAACACACATGTGCTCACCTCCATGCACTGCACACAACGACCGTTCGTCTCTTTGCCGCCACTGCGTGCCTCGCGTGTCGATGTCGATGTCGATGTCTGTGTCTCGACACCAGCCGTCGAAATGACATCGCTCGCGGCGTCGCCCGGCTGAGGACCGTCGTGGTCGTGATCGTGATCGTGGTCATGGTCTGCAAGCACATGCAGGGGTGGGCAGTTGACGGGAGCCTGAGAGTGTTGGGAGGAGCACGGATCTCGCGGAGCAGCGGTTGGGTGGATGGGCGACTAGTTGGGGAATCCAAGACAGGGAGCAGGTGCAGGTGCAGGGCCCAGATGGTACCCGAACAGCTCGGGACGTTGGGCCCGGGGGACTGCAACACACGAAGTGAAGCGGTCGTGTGATGAATTGTGCACGTAAGAAAGAAGTTGGCTGTGTTGGTTGGGAGTGCTTTAGTAAGAGACATGAAAGGCTGCTGCCAAGTGGAAGATACGCCGTAAGATAAGACCGCCGCGAGGAAGAGGGTGGGCTTGTGGGGGCGAGGGTGTTTTGGACGCATGCGTTCCGATGTGCCCCCGAAACCATCTCGCGAGAGAGGGAGGGAATCATATGGCGATAATGCAGAAGCAAAGTGTCAACAGTGCACGTGAAGAGGGCGGGAGAGAAAGTGAACAAGAGGGGAGTAGGGAGGGGAGAAGGGAGGGAAAGTTAAGAGTGAGCGCCGCCACAGCCATTACAAAACTTTTTATAAAATGCTATGGCTGCTAAACCCCCCTCCCTGTCCGCGTACCATGGTCGTGGTCGTGGTCCTGGTCTTGGTCGTGGCCGCCATCAGCATGCGGATCGTCGCCATCTTTGCCTGTGTTGTGACAGACAAAAGCATTTGCCATTACCACCATCACCACCACCACTACCATCGCCATGCAGTAGCAGTCAATGGGGAAGTTGGGAAGGTAGAAACACTGCATCCCACCCCACCCCACCCCACCCCATCCACCTCCATAGCTACCATCACCACCAAGTGGCTGCGCACCCCGGGCACCTATCTAGATTGGCGCCCAAATTGGCGCCCCATTGGCGCCCAAATTGGCGCCCCATTGGCGCCCACTCATCCATCCACCTCCCGCACCATTTCGTACTCGGGAAGGCAATCTGTGCGACGCATGTTCGTGCAGAGCCAGCGGAGAGCTAGTGGCAAAGGCAGCGCCTCAACAGGCAACCCCAGTAGCCCCCAACGATCCACAACCCCCCGTGGCGCCCTCACCGGCCGAGTCTTCTGCATCGTCTGTCGGCCCCTCAGCCAGAGCAGCCCTCCTGGCTTTCCAGCCGCGGTGGCCTGCATGGCATCGTACGACAAGTACGATTAGTCCAATTCTTTTCAATGCGGTCAAACCATTGCGATATTATTTTTTACTTTCGCCTATTCTTTCATTCCTCACCTCTCTTTGTCTACCTATCATTTATCTGCTTGTCCCTTTGTTTCATGTTTCTTTTTTGCCGCTTTTTTACTTCTCCGCTCGACTCCTCTCGTGTCCTCTCCCCCACTGCGATGCCGCCTCCTTACCGTGATGGTCTTCATGGCGCTCCACCTCATGTCGACCGTGGCCTTTATAATGCCCATCCCCCTCCTCATCCCCATCGTCCTCATCCTCGTCCTCGTCCTCATCATCATCGTCATCGTCATCATCGTCACCATCATCATCATCATCATCATCATCATCATCATCATCATCATCATCATCATCATCATCGTCGTCATCATCATCATCATCATCATCATCCTCGTCGTCGTCATCATCTTCGTCATCCTCGTCTTCGTCATCATCCTCGTCATCCTCGTCATCGCGCTTCAACGCAATCCCCTCGTCAGCAGCAACACCACCAGCAGCAGCAGCATCACCAAGAGCAGTGGTGCTGATGGGCCTGGTCAGGACAGCCATGGCGGCGGCAGTGGCGGCGCCGCCGTCACTGCTGCGAGAACCACCCGGCACTCGGCTCATGTACGGAGAAGTGTTACAGAAGGGTGCCCTCGAGGGACAATCCTCGTCAGCAGAGCACCTGCGACATCACCGGCCGCGGCGGCGTCAAGAATGGCAATGACGGCATTAGTCACGACGGCCCTGTCACTGCGGCAGCGCAGGGGTGGTACAGTGGCGATGCTAAAATAGATCGCAAAGAACAACCGATGGGCCTTATTTACATTAGGCCACAGCACAGAAAAGAGGAGCACGAACCTCTTGGCCGTTTGCTCTTCGCAGTTACGGCGTCCAACCCAAGCCCAGTGGCCTCAGTCCACTTACGGGGTGACGCAAACGGAGCCAGTGGGCCACCAGCTTCTCCGACAGGTTCCGGAGCGGCACTCTTCATCTTGACGACACGACTCACCGTCGTCCTTCACCGCTAAGCAACCGCCATTGACACAAACTGCGGGTTTGTGTGATGATATATATATGGGGCCGGGGGTCCATGGCTGGATTAGATTTCGGTATAACGACAAGAAGAAGCATGCAGAAGCATGCCGCAAATGATACAGGCTGGGTGTTGGAAATGACCGACACTCATATACCAGTGAATGGTAACCACAGTAATAGGACCCAACGGGGGTCCGGCGCTTTGCTGGTCTTAACACTGGGGATGGACATTAATGGCCGGCTGGTATCGGCTGATGGTCAAATTCGTTTTTTGATAGGCATTCGCAGATGATTGCGAAAGGCTCAAGATGCCGCCAAAGCGGGTTTAAACACTATCAAGGCAAATCTTGGCAAGGGGAGTGAAGTAGAGTACAGAGTTACCTTAAAACAACAACGGATATCGACGTCTTAAGCCGCCCAACCGTCCTCACATAACCTTACTGGAAGTTGAAAAAGCCAGCCGTGTGACCAGTTTGAAACAAACATACCTTCCGAGCGCCGGCAGTCGTCATCGTCAAGACAGTCGTCTGGACGAGTCAAGCCGTCATCTGCGCAGCCGCCAACCGACCAACCAACCAACCAATTAACCGAGAACCGGGGAGGGTGGCACGACAGATGGGGCGGCGGGAGTGGGAGTGACGCAAGGACGCATCAAAAGGCAGGGTGCGGGCAATGACACTAGGCAGGCGGTAGGGTGCAATTTTGAAGCAGCCAAACAGTGGCGATATTAACTTGGCTGCGAAGTTTTGTACATCGCGGATCCTCGCTCGGCTGCTTGCCTTGTTCACCAGGATGAACAAGATAATGGGTGGGATTTAGACTGGTGTGGATCAGGAAGACACGGAGCTGTTGCTGATTGTGGATGAACACGGGGGCATTTGGGACTAGTTTAGCTTATGGGTGGGAGCGTACCGGTGTTAATCAGCAGAGCGGAGGGGCGAGCGGCCAGCGTTGGCGCCGCCAGTGACGCTGCCAGCAGCAATGCCAGCAGCGCACGCTGCGAGCTGCGCATTACGGCTGCTTTCGGCACCTGGAAAAGGGGGCCAGGAAGGCAGTGGCGGGAAACTTGGTTATCTCTTCGTTGAAGGGGACGGGATACTTGCCATTCCCTAGTCAGGATAAGGGATGACGTGGATCTAAGGGAAGAAGTGGAAGCCTCTGGGTGGGAAAGTTCAACTGCTTGTACGAAAGCAATTCATGTTGTAAATTCGCAGCTGTTGACTGCCGCTGTCCATGAAATAACGTTTGGGGCAATGTTGGCATTGGACGTTCAGAGCGCTTGAGCATCTTCGCAGGACTTCTTTCCACTCAGTTTATCCGATTCCAAAGGTTTCGTCAGTGATAACTTAATGAAACATAATATTAGATATGCTACAGCTACAAACTACCAGACCGCTCGGCTACTGTGGAACTGACCTACAGGAGGGTGTAAGCGGAAGCCTCAACCTCCGCCACGGCGCGAAACTCAATATGTTCAATTGGTATTCAATAATGTAAGCAATCGACTTTTGTTGAGACCGCGCTAGTTCCTTTGTCGTGGGCGTCCGAACCCCTATATCATGTCTCCGAAACCAAAGCACGAATAGCAAATATTCCCTTGGACGCATATTACTGAGGCCACGGGCCTCCGAGCACTTGTAAATTGAAATGCCTCCGCCCAACACCGACCCAATTGGGTAGCCCCAAAGGGAAAGCCGAAATAGCCAGTCCTCAATCCTTTAACAACGAATCAAACCGACCGAGTTGCACTTTACAAAAGCGTTGCATCAAGCGGGAATCAAACCCCCAAACCTCTGCAGACCCGTCATGCCAATCGCTGTGAGTCAAATGGCATAGTCATAGTCAAATGGCAACGGGCCCATGGAGACCAGTTAGCCGGTCACCTCCGCAAATCCCACTTGAACAGCGTCGAAACTGGCGCTGCGCACATGCACGCGACATGCAAGACTAGGAAAGCACCGTATTTCAACACCATCACAACCCAATTCCGTCGAACAATCATTCAAAGTAACAAAGTACCCAAAGCAATGTGTGCATTGATGGCACACCAAACAACCTCTCTCCTGACAGGCACCATTGGCCGCATTATTGCCACGCAGCAGCCTGGAGCCGGAACACGCAAGAAGGCGTGGTGTGGCATCTCGATGCCGCCCAGTGCTGGGCAACAGACACCACGCGACCACCAACAGTCCTCGGCTGAAGATCCCTGTGGATGCCAATAGGGCAACTAATGCGCTGCTGATCGCATCCGCCAGCACAGCAGCCACGGCCCGTCATGGCCTCAGAGGATTACAACTTCCTAATCCCTTCCCCACCTTCCTCACCCCAGCCAAAATGCCGAAACACACAACTCCCCCCATTTAGACCTCCGAATAATGTAGTCTCCGGCCATTCACTGCCCGCGGAAACAAAAGCAAGTATAGATATCAAGACATACAGGCAAGCACTGCCGTACGGGTCTCCACATACGCGGCTCCTCAGAAGAGTCGCTCCGCTCTATTGCGCACATGACTTGTAGGTCGTGTCGTTAATGGTGCTGTACAGCACACCCTCCGCGGCCAAAACCTCACACGCCTGCAAAAAGCGGAAGGGACGAGAGACGATACACCAAACACATTTTGCTGATGCTGAATGCATGTCATCTGAGTTACAGGTTCCGCACACGTCCGGGGGTGGGGTCCGTCTGTATAAGCCCCGGGAAGGAGCCGGGAAGGACGGAATATGTACGTATGCTTTGAAGTCTGCGATGTTCCGCCCTTTCCGACGCGCTGTGACCACAGCATGTTGGGGCCGTTTGGTCTCCCTAATTCCCAGCGCTACTTCTAGCCACCTCCCAGTCTAAGTCACCACCCAGCCTCAGCCATCTCCCACCATAGCAGCATCACACTCAGCTCGTAGGGTGTGCTTCCCTCTCCCAGACCGGCACCCAAAGACACGCCCCCAGCCCCCCCACCCACTTGAGCAACTTGCTGTAGATTGTAGTTCCGCCCCATATTGCGCAGCTCCTGAAGCGCCTCCTCGATGCCTAAGCCGTGGGTCGAAGAAAGCGCGCGCTGCTGGTTGTACACGTGCTTTAGGTCCATGGCGATATCGCCGCCTGTGGGAGGGTCGGAGGAGAGGGCCCGCGTAAAAACACACACACACACACTTCCTCAGCATGTTCCTGCATCAGCACCATGGACTCCTAAAAAGCCATTCTCCAATAAAAACTGCGTGCAACTTTTCAGTACAAGCTCCCGCTCACAGATGACTACATAAGCGGGAAGTAAATGTTTTTTTGGATGCAATCAAGTGAAGCCACTTAGGGTTTTAGGGGGTAAACCACTTGAGCAGCTTTATTGATACAACGATTGAAATAACAAGCAATTCCCATGTATGGGAGGCGGCGGGGCCCTGTCATCGCAGATTCCGCAGCGGCGCACGAGGGCGGAGCAGAATGATGGCATACAGCCTTCACGCAGGACCAGGCGGGCGACAGCTCATCCCTGCAGAATGCTCCTCTGCTTGAGCTGGCCGACGCGGGCGGAGGCCGGGGGTGGCCCGGCCCGGCCAGGCTGACGTTTCTGGGCTGGATGTTTCGTACCCGGAAACCCCTCCCTCCTCTCCCAAGGGCAACAACGCCCTTCTCCGATTGTGGACCATGCTCTTACGGGTAGCAATACCCACTTATTAGCAATACAGCTCCGCACAAGTCACAACCGAATTCTATTGGGAACACAATACGTACGACAAAATCGTACCAGGAAGGCCAGAAGCGGCAGCAGCACCGCCACCATAGCCTGCCTGCGCCATGCCGCCGTAGCCGCCGCCTGCGGCAGGAATCGCGTCATCGTGTCCTTAGCGCTCAGGGGAAAGCCAGGGTCGGTTTGGGAGCGGCAAATGGCAATAGGGTTTTGGGGTTCATGGAGGATGTGCACTGGAGCGGCGAAGAGAGTCGCCGGGCGGAACGCAAAAGATTTAAGAGGAGGATTGTTGAGGAGGAGCGCCGCGCACGTTGTGGAACCCGCGTTACGGATTACGGCGTTTTGTCGATTGGAGTCATCAAAAAGGAGGGTCCGCAAGATCCGGAAGGGTCGCCATAAGCAACGTAATCGATTTCCCCGCCACCGTAAACCCTCTCCCCTCAGATTTCAAGTTTCCTGACCGTCACCCTCCTTCCTTTCTGCGTCAGTGCCAGGCAGATGTACGTCTGCGTGCCTTTTCCTTCATGCCCCGCCTTCAGCATCCCCGATCCCCTATCACCGTACCCAAGCCCAAACCTACCTCCCGCCCCCGACATGCCGCCGTACAAACTGCCGCCACCGGGAGTCCTGCCGCCGGCCGGCATCGCGCCACCAGTGGACTGACCCGCGGGCGGCGCTCCCTTGGTCAGATGCAGGTGCTGCATGATGCTCTGGAGGAAGTGGTACGTCACCTGTGATGGTGGTGATGGTGTTGTTTGTAGCGGTGTTGTTGGTAGTGCCAATGAGCGGTGCAGAATTGCCTAAGGTGCAAACCATTATCACCTTCTTGCTGCGTCTGCACAAACTGACACCCAACACTTGTAAAAAAAGGCCTTGGGGTTTTGCGTGACAACGCCATAGGGAAAGAGAGACAGAGACGGGGGAAAAAGAGGGAGAGAAAAAGGGAGAGTGCTAGCTGGGGCCTGGTCGGTTTGAAATAAAAGACCGTCCAGAAATCGGTACTGGTGCTGGTGACTACCTCTACCGGGCCTTACCTCGTTGTGATCGGTAATCGGCTTCACGGCGAAGGCGGTAATGCTGCGTTTCCTTTCAAATGTCTTTAGGTTGCCGTACACGCGGACGTACCTCCCGACCTGCCAATCGACTCGCTTCTGGGCCTGCGTTATATAGACAGCGTTGAGAATGTTAGGACGGAATACCGCTTACGCAAAAGCCCAGCACCAAAGAACACGGTGCCATGTGTGTGTGCACGCGCGCGCGCTCACGCCTGTGTGTGTGTGTGTGTGTGTGTGTTTGTAACTATTCGTTCTGGGATGCATGGCAGATCGGCGGCCCATGCCCCTCCGCTTACGGTCCCGACGCCACCACACCAACGTCCCGATTCACCCGCTGATTCGAGACATTCCTCCCGGAGGGTGCCATTATGGGTTCTTCTTCAAGATGCCGCCTAACCTAACCCAAAAATCGCCAACAGCAGCATGCATGGGGCCGAAGAGGAGAACACCGCCAGCAGGCAGGAGGAGAATAGAACATAACCACCAATACCCCAATCACCAACGTTCCGGTTGCAAATCGTCATAGCTTGGCCTACTCGGTGGTTCTCCGCACAACCCATCCTCTATCCCGTGTACCTCTCTACCCCGTGGCCCCCATGTTCCCAAAACACCCGACCTGTGCATCCATGTCGTCCACCCAGCTGCAAACCTCTATGCTGGCCGTACCGTCGTACACTTGAAGTATCACTCGCGTGGGCCCCTCCTGGTAGGCGGTCACCTTTCCCACAACAGTCACCTGCGGCGGAAGAGGAGAGACACTTAAGGACCCCACTGTAAGGTCCCCACACGCCAGCTTGTCGCAGCCCGTGGAACAGCGGTAGATGCAGCAGGAGCAGGAGGTTTTGATGAGGGAAATTCGGAAGCGCTTGCACAGGGACATAGAGAGAGAGAGTGAGAACGTCATGCGTGATGGCAGAATTGGTGAGCAACCGTGCTGTGGTCTTGGCACAAAGAACCGCTCTTGCCTCAGGCTATGGGTTTTGCAACCCTATGCAATGCAGTGGTAGAGGAGCGTAGAAGATAACCTGTCTTGGGGGCCTGTCACCCGGACAGGTTGACGCATTTGGTGTGTTGGCTCACGCACCGTTGAGATGTCGTGCCCGTCAGCCATGTAGCGTTCGTCGTCGGCGTTGACGATTTCCTGCAAAAGCCCAAAGGCGCGACATCCATCAATGTCTGTTATCTGTAACGTCCGAGATCGTGAAGGTGGGTCGTCCAAAATGGTGCCCTGGCATCCTTGGGCTAGTCGTGTGCTTTTATGGGGCGATATGGGGATGGGGCTCTCGATTAGGCCGTGCGTCCGTCCGCCAATGGGTTTGCTGCTGAGTCAGAATCTGGATTGCATTGAAGTAGTGTCCTCGCAGCGGGGCGCACCTTTAACAAGTGCCGGATGGTGAATGCTCGGAGGGAGTTATGCTGGTTGCGGCCCTGCAATTGGGGCCAAACCATTCGGAAAAGTCATCGCAGGTTCCGACCTGAATCGCAATTGTTTACATTCAGTAACAGAGTCTAACATAATTATGGTCGCCTGGCCCCAAGTACAGGTTTATACCATGTGACCTCTTAACTGCGGACCAACCTTTTGTTGACCACCACCATACTGATTGTCATGACCAGGTGCCGGACTGCGATTGTATGTTGTTGAGAAGACAAGTCAAGCCCAACTAAAATCCCAGCTTGCGGCTTCCCGCCATCGCTTAGCATACCTGGCCATAAAGCCACCTCCCCCGAATTGACTAGCTCCAAGATTAGCATCACCAAAGCCACCGTAAGCCATTTTCCTCGCAGAAGAAAACCTAAGGACTAAGTTTAAACTGGATTAGTATGCCTTAGTCCGCGTGTTCAAGCTGAAGTGCTCAAAACTAAGAAGGATTACAGAAATGCTAGAAAATACATTGATCTTAGTTCAGCTGAGGTGACGCATGTTCACTGTACACTGTGAGCGTACGGCACGGCAGCGTGAAATGCCGGTGCACAGCACGAGGGCTCACGAAAGTCTCGCAGGAAGACTCAGTAGTACACATGTATTTTTCCTTGAGGACCCACTGATGATCTCTAATTACCGAGCCTACCGTGCTAAGTCCGCAGGCAACGGTGGAAAGCGAGATAACGTCGCTTGCGGAAAGTGTTCCTACAGGGCCGTGATTTCAGATGTAGTGGCGATGAACTGGGAAAGCGGGTTGCTTTCAAACTGTTTCCTTTCAAACTGGCAACTACGTGGAGATGTTAACCGTTTCGGGATGCTTGAAGTACGATGATTGACCTGGATGGACGCGGTCTCCGTTTCCAGGTATGCTGTCCTACGCACCATGCCGGCGCACCATGCCGCCTATTCACCCCCGCCTAAAACCCCAAATGGCATATGTCAAAGTAGCAGCATGAGATTGCTTTAGCGCACTACCTGGTCATGACTCGGGTGTCCACGAGGTCCCGTACCTTGTCCCGTACCTCGAGCAGGTTATTCCCTGACCTTAAGCGAAAGCTAGCATTTGGTCAATCCTAGGATTCTATACTTGCCCCTTCTGTGTGCCTTCATTTGCTTACGCCAAGAGCTCCACAACGTTATTGTGCGTTCCGCACCAATTCCGCAACCCGACGTGCCGATAAGATCAAGCGCCGTACAGGTTGTGCGTTCCGGAGCAGTAACTTGGAGTCCCAGATTTGCCTGAGGACAGCTTCTTTTATAATGATAGGTTGTAGCTTTTCAATCAAGCTGTGCCCTGTAATTTGCACAAACTACCCGCAATTCGCATTTTGGAAAGGAGCCTAAAGATTATTATACTGAAAGTAGCATATCACATTGTAGAATCATCATTTAAAGCAAAACTCTCAGGAATGAGGCCCCTGATGGATTGCGTTCCCTGTAAGTCAACTTCTTTCAATTACTTGCATAAACTTTGCCTGCATCCGAGAACGTCAATTACTTCCGTGCCTCAGGCTGTGGCGGTCGTCTGTCCTCCATGCGTGCGAGCAGAGCCAGGACGCCCTCGTGGACCACAACATCATTTCCCCGCTTACCCACGGCATGGCGCTGCTGTGCGTCACCGTCCTTCCCAAACACCGAGGGCGCAATCGCCGCAGACACCCTTGCAGACACATCCATGCCTTCAGCATCAGAAGCCACTTTGCTAGGCACCACCTGGGACCCCGAAGGGCTCTTCAGCAAAGCCTCCACACCCTTAAACTTCGCCGCGGGAGAGCAAATGGGAGACCTTATTGCACGTCGCGAGCGGGAGCGGGCCGCCCGAAGGGCGGCCGCAGCTGCAGCCTCCACAGCGGTGGGGACCCTTGCCCTGCCTCCCAACGCCCGGCCGCTGCGGCCGCTGCCCGGCGGCGGCGCGCCGGCCAGCGGGGTAGCTCCAGGGGATCTTCCAGCAGAGGTGGTTTCGGAGGTGGAGTCGCTGCTTGCATCGGACTACATGCCCGTGGATCTGCACTGGCCGGGCTTGCGGTTGCTCCATCTGGATCCGCCCGTCATTACGGTGGACGGCTTCTTGACGGCGGAGGAGTGTGACCGGATGGTGCAACAGGCGGAGTCGTCAGGTGAGCGAGTTCCCGGCGCTGTCCTGGATGGCTGAGGCCCGGTCATCATGCCAGCCGCCGCTCGCCCCGAGGCCTGCACATTTAGCTTTCGTCCGCAGGGGCCTGTGGACCTTACGGATAACGGCCACTGTCGCTGTCTCCTTGTTGCTGCTGCTGCTGATGATGATAATGATAGTGGTGGTGATGATGATGGTGATGATGATGCTGATGATGATGCTGATAATGATAATGATAGTGGTGGTGATGATGATGGTGGTGGTAATGGTGGTGATCCCAGATGATGTTCTTGTGTGATGTGTGTATGTGTGATGTCCCTTGCTGATTCCCTCATGGCCTCACGCCCCATGCCCTCTCGACTCATGGGCGCTACACGGTACACCCGTACCATAATTCCAAGGCCGAATGCAAGCTAGCCGTATTGGCTCGTCCAACGTGTCGTCGTTGTATGGCAACGCCGCGAGCAACCGTCGTACAAGTACGAGCATGATGGTAACGCCGGGTGTGGCGGGCCCGGCCATGGACAACGTGGTTTCGGAGCTTCAGTCCCGCGGCAAGAAACTCCTCAGGGCGGGTAGGTGCAGCGATAAGGGAGGAAGAGGGTGCGGGCACGTGCGGTAATGAGTTCCGGAGGAGCGGTATGTCAGGGGCTGTATGTATGTCAGTCAGCGGTGGTGACAGCTGCTGAGAATTGGGTTAAACGGTAATGCTGTTTACATCACAGATGGGAGCTTGGTTATGACTCACGAGCACACTGAGCCGCGCTGTAGGGAGGGTAAGAGGCGAGGAAAAGCTGGGGAGGGGCAAGACACTCATACCTAGCCCAAACTTAGCGATTCGCGTTCCTGCTGTTGCCGTTGTGGTGGGGTGTGCCGGTTTTGCCATTGTTTTTGTTATTGTTAATGGCATGATATGGGAGGGAGATGATGCGTTTTTGCTATATGTTTAAAAGGCTTTATGTTTGTGATAAATTTAAGTGCTTGCCGCCTTGCAGCCTGACATGGGTGACTGTGTTCGTGTTTTCACTTCTAGGATTAGGACATGACTGGACGTGCGTCATGTGGCACACGGCAGATTTACTGGCTACAGTCAGGAACGATCGCGGAATTATTGGTATGGTCTTTAGGCGGCCCTTGGGAAGCGCAACTACATCGCCCCAGACCAGCTCTGGTCGGTCTTTTTCGTCGAAGGTTCCCAAAGGGTACATGACTTGGCAATTTCCTTGCAAGGAAACCAACATATTTTCTCCGCGACCTGGATTCTTTTCGTTCTTGAATTTTTTTCTTTCCCTAAAGAAAAGAAAATGTCTTATTCCCCATATCCCTACCCCGTTCCCCATGTTTCAGACAAGGGTCCCGCATGGGGACCTTCAGGAAAGATGCCGCGGGCTGGCCAGTATTGCTACGAGGCATTGCAGGTGGATGCCGAGGAGGCAGCAGTCCTTATGCTTAGGAAAGGGGGACACCGGGAAGGATTGGAAATAGGAAGGAATTGCCGAGAAGGGTAGGAACGTATGCGAGCGCGCTGTCGCATTTTAGTTCAAGCCTGAGCCTAAGTTTGTGATTGGCCTCTTGTGTTGCTCTCTAATGGCTGATATCCTCTGATGCCTATGCGGTTGCGTTTCTGCTTTGGGTCACACGGCAGGTGGCACGGTACGAGACAGGTCAGCATTTCCTGGCTCATGAGGATGGTTTCCCACCTCATCTGGCAGCATCCAACGGCTTTCAGCGGCATGCTACGTTGTTAGTCTATCTCAACGACGTGCCGCGCGGTGGCGCCACGCGGTTTGACTATTTGGGCCTGGCGGTGCAGCCGGTCAAAGGCAAGGCGCTGCTGTTCTTTCCCGCCTTTTCGGATGGCAGTTCGGATGTCAGGTGCGTAGCGATTACAAATAGAAGACGTAACATGAGGCATAACCTAAGGCCTGATTTCCTGTCTTGCGTTGACGTCCAAAAATTTCACAGAAAGCTGTTGTCGGCAGGAGGAAAATTGCGCATCTTGGTTATAACGCCTTTGCTCCTGTTTACAGGTCGCTTCACACAGCCGAAGATGCGATCGACACCAAGTACGCAACACAGCAATGGGTTGCAAGAGGTTTGCAGAAATCTGTGGCAGCGACAACGAAGCCGCTAGCTGTTACTGCTCCTGCCGTTACTACCGTCAGCAATGGTGGTGCGCCAATTTCTGTGGTATCAATGCAACGGCCACAAAGTGGTATTTCTGCGCGGGAGTCAGATCTGGAGCTGCGGGAGCGCTCCGGTCGTCAAGGGAAGGGTGGCAAGGGCGCGGCAAAAGGCGCAAAGGGGTTCGGAAGCAAATCGGGCAAATAGGCGCTTCTCAATGTATTATTCTTGTTGGGGAGTTCCGTTGTGACGCTTATGCGCTGATTGCTAAGTTTCGTCATTTACTCTTAGGCGTAAGAATCCCTTACGTGAAACGAACTGTGAACCGTTGACGCTTTCACGCCGTCAAGAACGTGTTGGCGAGAGCTAGATTTCAATGTTCAGTTCATTTTCGCTGACGTCTGGTACTGCGATCCGGAACTTTTTGATATTTTTTCGACTCATTAATTATCTGTCGTGTAAATGAAAGCATCAGGTTCGGGGACCTTCTATGGCTGACTGAAACATCTCAAGCCCCCTTGGACACTGTAATTGAAAGCTTTCCGTGAGTGCTGAACACACCCCTGGCCATGCAGACGCCAATTTCGCACAGACTTCATCTTTTCAGGCTTTGCTGCATCTGGGTTACGTTAGGATAGCGCCCTAGCGGCAGGTGACCCATGGGTCAGAGCATCACCTGAAGGGCCCGCGCTTCAGGCGCCGCCCGACTCTCGTCCCTCGGCATAAGGTATTCGATGCCGTTGACACATCCTACCCCTATCCAAACATATAAACTTACCTAAGTCGTTCGGCAGTTTGGCAGGGTTTGCTTGTTGTTGGAGGATTGTATTTGCCTGGCCCTTGCTAATTTCCTTGTTTTTCCGCAAACCACTGGCTTTGTCGGCAAATGGGAATACGGTTACAGTTCTTGCTTTAATATCACCCCGTTTCAACTACTGCGTGAAGAGAGGTACCTGGGGACAGTGCTTGAGAAGTTTTGACTCCGCCGAAAAGGTGCGGGTAAAGATGTGTGTTGCCTTGCATGTAAATCAACAGGTGAATTCGAGGCCATGTAGACCCTGTGTGCGCTTCGCAAGTGAATTTTTGAACATTACCCCTTCCATAGAGGCAACTGACCTTGAACGCAGCTTCGGCTACTTGCTCCAATTTATGGCATGAAGATTATCTAAGATCTAAGCTAACGCATGTATTGCTCCTTCGTAAAGCGCATTGATCTCCCGTCCTGCTCCGGCCGTTAGTGAACCTTGTCTTCCCTGTTACATGTAAAACTTTTCCCGCCTACAGGGCTTGCTTGCGTTGCTTGACAGCTTTTTGAGCTCTTCGTTCGTTCTTGGCTGTGGTGCCCTGCGGGAAATTTTCTACACGACACCAAGCTGTTGCCTTTTCCTCTCCTGGTCAGCTCCTCAAAAATCACAGCCCTTGCAGCGCACTTAATAGCAGGAAAGCCTCAAATAAGATAATAGGCACTAGAGTTTTATGCATTCTTTCTAACGCGACACAAGTAACGCAAAGGGCCGATTCGGTCTGCGAAGCGTTTGGCTCGTCGCGCGCGCAGGACCGCGTGGGCGGTCGGGCGCGCGCCTTCAGGCAGCAGCACTCCGCCTCCATGTCCTCATCCTCACATGGCCTTCTTGGGCAATCTTCTCAACTCCAGCAGCCTCATCAATACAACAACCAACAGCCCCAGGCCCAGCCGCAGCGCACGGGGCCCTACGCCATTGACATCAGAGACGAGGATATGGACGAGGGTGCCCCATCCGCAGAACACCCGCGAGTACGAAGCAGTCCTAGTCCCGTGGCCGCGGCGGCGGCGCCAGCGGCGGCGGTGCAAGCAGTGCTGAATGTGCAAGGAAGCTCGACGGCTGCCGCTGGAGCCGCGGGCCGCCTCCGCCGCGGCGGCGGCGGCGGCGGCGGCGGCGCTGTCTCCGGCGACTGGTCCGAAACGGCCGAGGACGCGACGTCCGCGTCGGCGGCGTCGGCGTCACAGTCTCATTTGGCGCAGCCGCCGCAGACGCACCGCCGTACGAATGTCGTCAACCATGTTCGCCGAGGCGCCGCCGAGCCGCCGGCGGTTCATTTGGCGGCGCCGTTGCCAACATATCCTCCACTTTCGCACCCGCACTCGCTGCCATTGCATCAGGAGCAGGAGCAACAGAATTACCATCAACATCGCCATACCCGGCAGCACCAACAACACATGCTGCACCTTCAGCAGCCACAGCAGCATCAGCAGCCACAGCAGCATCAGCAGCCACAGCAGCCGCAGCAGCATCAACAGCATCAACAGCAGCAGCAGCAGCCGCAGTTACAAGCACAGACGCCACCTCAACAGCAGGGAAACGGCCAACCGTTTCAGCGGTTACCTCAACCGTCACGGGAGCGGCGGTCCGGCAGTAGCCGTCGGCAAAGCGGCGGCTGCGCTGCTGGCGGTAGCGGAAGCGCAAGCGGCAGCAGCGGTGGCACGGCAATGGTCGCTAGCGGCGGTGGCGGCGGCGGCGGCAGCGGCGGCGACCGGAGATGTACGGATTGGGAGCCTGGGATTGCGGCAGGGGCTTCCGCGACGGCGGCGGCAGGCGCCACCGCTGCTGCTGCGGTGGAGTTCAAATCGTTGAGTGCGCTTGACTTTGTACGATTAAAACAAGAGGACGGCGAAAAGGGGAGGGGCATGGATGTTCGAAGGGGAAGCGGCGGTAACGTTGTGCCGCCAGGCATGCACCAGAGCAATCAACGCCGTACACAGCACGCCGTGAGCCCACACCACCCGCAGCAATCGCAGCAGGAGCAGTACTACCACCAACACATGTACCACTGCCACGGTGGCATGTCGTACAGTTCGCCGTCGCCGTACGGCAGCGCGTCTCCGCCATCAGCGGTGGCTGTTCCTGACGGCGGATGCGGCTGCAGCGGTGGAAGCGGCGGCAGCAGCTCGCAGTACCAAGTGCCGCGGCCGCATCTCCAGCATCAGCAGCTGCTGTACACAACGTTGACGCCGCCGCAGCAGCCGCCACCGCAGCAACAACACCAACACCAACACCAACAGCAATATCAGCAGCAGCAGCAGCAGCAGCAGCAGCAACAACAACAACAACAACAACAACAACAGCACTTAATGCCTCCTGAAAACACCCAACACCACCAGCAGCAGCAGCAGCAGCAGCAAGCGCAACACCACCATTACCACCACCACCAGCCTCAGCACCAGACCTACCATCATGCCCTAAAACCTAATCATCAGATAGAGACGTCGCCACAAAGTCGCGGAGTTGCCTCAGCACTAGTGCTGCTCAACCAACCGCAACAGGGAGTGACCTTGCCGATATCAGGGTTTATGACCGGCGGGCATGACGGCGGCGGTGGCGGAGGCGGTGGCGGAGGCGGAGGCGGCAGCTTGGTCCGCATTGGCAGCGGCGGCGGCGGCGGCGGCGGCAGCATGCCGCCACTGCAACTACCGGCATCGGCTGCGCTTCCGCTTCCGCCGCCGCCGCCGCTGCTGGCGCACCCCCACCCCCCCCACCCCTCCCTCGATATGGCGCCAGCTCCCAAACCTCCTCCGGTGCCGCCGGAGGTGCACCAGGTAGCTTGGGTTTTAGTTCAGTTTTAGTTCAGTTTTAGTTCAGTTTTAGTTCAGTTTTAGTTCAGTTTTAGTTCAGTTTACGTGGAAGTATTGGTAGGTCTTTTAGTCTAGACTTTTAGGGTTCCTTAACTGAGCCTTTTCTACTCCTTCGGCAACTGCTGCCGCTACTGCTGCAACCGCTACTGCTGCTGCTACTGCTGTTGCTGCTGCTACTGCTACTGCTGCTACTGCTACTGCTGCTGCTCCGTGTCATGGATTTAAGGACCACTCATGTCACTCCTGGGCTTCCCCCGTGAGCGCACGAACCATGGTGGGTTTCACCCCCTCACCCCCGCCCTTACTCGTTCGTGGTTCGTCTTACCCCCTCACCCCCCCCCAGGACATGTGCGAGCGCTTCATGACGGCGCTGGCGGCGCTGATGGGTCGCAGCGCCCGGCGTGCACCGACGCTGACGGTGGGCGGCATGACGTTGGCTCTGGACCTGAAGACTCGGCGCGGGCCCATCGGCACCAGTTCGAAGTAAGAATGAGAGAGGTGATTATCTATTTAGTTGCATTATTTTGTAAGATCCTGAATCAGTCGCTTTTTCTGTGGTGCTTTTATTACACTTCTTCTCATGTACCTCGTTTGAGTAAGCAAAAAAGTGCTCTTTTTTGCATCTTTTGGCGGTTGGGACAACTGTTTGGTAGTTGCAATGGCAGTCGGGACGGACTGCGTGGTTGTTGCAATTGGAAACGGAAAGAAGGCTAAGAGGGTGGTTGGGCCGAAGTACGGAAATGGCCTCGGGGGGTTATTGTATCAATGGCCGTCGTATTTGTCCCCCTCTCATGCTCCCTCCGCCCCCTCCGCGCGTATGCTCCTTCTAACCCCGCACTAGCCCCTTCCTCGCCACCGTTCCCCCCTTTCCGGGATCCTCTGCCGTCGCCACCGCCGCCAACAACAACAACAACTCCACCGCTGCGCGACTTAACGAAAACCCATCGTACTCAACTGCCGTACCAACGACGACACCAACGGCGTCGGACAATACCGGCCGTACATCTGTTCCTGATGGCGGCGGTGGCACGGCCTCCGGCTCTATCGCCGGCGGCGCCGCCGCCACCGAACCGTCCGCCTCGCCGCCTACCGCCGCCGCACCAAGGTATCGTGGCGTGACACGGCACCGTCGTACTAAGCGGTGGGAGGCCCATATCTGGGAGGAGCGACGGCAGGTGTACCTGGGTGGTTTTGAGGTGGGTTTGAATGAAATCCAGGTTGCCGTACCTGGTACGGCGACATGGAATTAGCTTGCCATATAGATCGGCACGGCAGGCATATCTGGATTTGACGCCAGACATGTTGCGTCCCGCCGCGTACCATGCGCTTTCGGTCAGTTAGTTGCTTTGGTCGTTAGTACCCTCTCCCACGTGATTTGTCTTTGTGTTAAGTGCGAGGTAGGAGGGTTCTTGCAGGGGCGATCTGGCAGCCCTTGAGCCCTCGGCTCGTGTTGGCCGGGTTGCTGGTGGTGAGGGGGGATACGCCACCCCATGACCATGTGTGTTCCATCACACACACACACACACACACACACACACACACACACACACCAAAAATGCTAATGTTAATAAGGACAAGTGATCCACCGACGAACATCCCTCCGTTGTTTTCTGCGGGTTCCAGGTTTTAATCTTATTGCCTAAATGGGGACTTAAGCTGTCTCAAAGCCAACCCTAAAACCTATAAAACCACTTTAATTGTATTGTGGTTACAGTATTTCCGCCGCCGACGCGGCGGGTGCCCTCACGAGCCGTGAGGCTCCAGAGCACGCTGTTGACGCTCATCGAAAACCTCAGTAAGGAAAGTAGCGATTTTCCTCGGATTGGTATTAAGAAATACCTTGCGCATATCAGTGTCTTCAACGTTCATCAGAAACCTATTACGCAACTCAGTATACGCCTCACACTCCATAAGCACATGATATTCATCCTCAACCTTACCCGACGTACAGACCTGACACGTACGGCACTCTCTCGGCCTATGGTGCCCTTTGTTGACCTCCAAAGGCCAACAACAAAGACGGAATTTGGCAACCATACGCAACTGGTTGACCGGCAAATAAACACGCAAATAGCCTGTGGGATCAGAGCCCTCTTTTGCAGGTGAAGGGGAGCCCATCCAGTTATGATACCTGCAAAGCGAAACCCCTTTACCTTGGAACACACGCGGATCACCCCCTTGGCTGAACTGATCCCAGTCACTTAAAAGGAACGCAGAAAACTTCTCCAGAACCTCACCCACTCGAATCAACTGAGACGAGTACACAAAGTTTGAAAAAAAATAAAGTCAAAATCGGGAAGGTGCGTCATGCTTGCAGGCTTTTTTTCCTTCTTATGTGCTCCTCCTGTTCACTTTGCCCGCATTGTCTTCCCAAAATGGAATCCTTTCTTTTCGGACCACTTCTAGACCTGGAAATCCCTAACCGATCCCTACCTCAATTAATCCGCATATATCAACAAATTTAGGTCGAGGAGCATGCTGCCAAGGCGCACGACGTTATGGCGATACGATGTCGGGGAACCGATACCGTACTCAACTACGTGTCGGACACGTACTCCGAGCTCATGCCGCTCATTCTGCCGTACAATGGTCGCCGGCCACTGCACCGGGTGCGTGATCGCTTTTTTTTCTGCGACCCGTGGGTCGTTCGGGCCGGTTTAAACCAATTTTCCCAGCAGCTTGTGTCGGGATAAGAATTCTAATCGGGTCAGCCGATCGACATTTGAATCGGGATCAGTATCAGCTCAGCATGGCTGAGTGTTTGTCTGTAAATATGTGTGATGGTTGACGGGGCGGGGGTTGGTTAGGGAGGAGAGGTGAGACGGGGTGTGTGAGAGGGTTGTTGGGGAGGCGGGGAAAGTGTACGGCATCATCACAGAGGGTGGCAGTGTGTTCTTTCTTTCTCTCCTTTGCGTCAATTCAATTCCCCCCATTGGTGGATTCATTCAAAAATTATGCTGGTGGCGGTGCTGGTGGTGGTGAAGACGAGGAGGAGGAGGAGGAGGAGGGGGATGTCGGTCGGTGGTGTGTGTATTCCTGTACGATTAGCTCAACACTAACCCCCGCTACCCCGCGGCCGGTTCGCGTAGCGTTGGTCGTACAGCCTATTAACGACCACCAACTCCGAATCCCGAGGGGGCGAATTCCCACTCCACACTCCGCACAACTTATGCCGTTGTTTGGCCGTTTGATGGTTGTGTTGTGTTGTGTTGTGTTGTGTTGTGTTGTGTTGTGTTGTGTTGTGTTGTGTTGTGTTGTGTTGTGTTGTGTTGTGTTGTGTTGTGTTGTGTTGTGTTGTGTTGTGTTGTGTTGTGTTGTGTTGTGTTGTGTTGCCGGCCAACCCCTCCTCGTCCGAGACCCCATTCCTCCCCCCCGTCGTGATGATCGTAGAACGAAGTTGTACGGCTGCTCCGAAGTCACGGAAAGGAAGCCACGCGGCAAACACACGCAGCCGGGCGCTACCCGGGTCGCACCATGCTGGCCGAGTCCCCCCCGGAGCCTCCCGTGACCATCTTCGGCGACGACGAGTGCGACTTGTACGGCATGATGCCGGGTACGAACAAGCCTGGCAGCACGGGCGGCGGTCCGATTGGCAGTAGCGGAATGGTCGGTGTTGGCAGCCGCAGCGGCGGCGTTGGTACGGCAGGTGTGTATGTATGTGCGTGGTGGTTGGGGTGGGGGGAGGGGAAGAGAGTACGGCGGAACAGAAGTGTGGTCTTTGGTAATAATAGTCGTCCGTACATGTGCCGTATCTCGCACGATACGACACGAGCAATAGGCAATAAGCTGCTCGAGGCAGCTGTCTGAATGAGTCGACTCAATGTGTTGATGAGTGGATGGGTCGATTGGGTTGGGACGGACTGGGCCTGGTCGAGCAAGACCTGACCCATCGGACACAACATTAGACGAGCTGGTTCACGGGTCTCGACATTCGCATTATGAACTGATCTTTACTTCGCGCCGTGGCTGTGGTGTTTTGTGGGTACGGCAATAGGCGCCAGCGGCGGCGGCGGCGGGGCGCTACCGTGGCAATGCTCACCCGGCGGCAGCGGCGGCGGTGGTGGTGGTGGCGGCGGCGGCGGCGGGGGTGGATCGTCATCATGGGGCTATCGAGGCACCGGCGGCGTGTCGCCGCCGCTGACGGTTCCGCCGCTGCCTCCGTCGAACATATCGACGTACGGCCCCGCCGCCGCTGCCGGTGACAGGCAGCCGTTGAGCCCTGGCGCGGCGGCGGTGTACGATGGGAGCGGTTGGTCGCATTCGGACTTGCTGGGTTGTGGCGGCGGCGGCGGCGGCGGCGGGTTCTGGAGCGGCAGCGGCGGCCTGCCGTACATGGTCGATTGTATAGATCCAATGGTGCATGAGGTAAGCTTAACATGTACGATAGAAGCGCCGTACGCCGAGCGCTAATGGTCCCTAAGAATATGGCATTCCTGGCTTTAGCATTGCTCTCCCGTTGTCGAAAGAAGTGCCGAGACTTTCCCCCCGTGCACAGCGCACGCAGGAGAGCCAACGGGAACAACAGGTTCACCACAACACCAATATTTTTTTCACGCGCATTTCGCAGTAACGCTTAGGCGCGGTTCGTAGAGGAGGGCTTCTGTTCGTTGAGGGTGGGGTGTCTCGTACATCTTTTCCAATGCGCTCGCAGTAACAAGTAAAGCAATCGCGCGCCCGCCTCGCGCCAACGTGTTTTGCTGCCACACTGCGAATGTTACTGCCGTACTGCCGTACGGTGCCGGTACGACAGAATCAGGATTTGCTGGATTTGGAGTATAAGCAATCCTTGCACGATATGATGCGCTTGCAGCAGCAACAGCAGCAGCAGCAACCACAACAACCGCCACAACCACCAGCGGAGCAACGAGAACAACGGCCCCTGTCGGGGTCACTGGGTTGGGACAGCACGCCGAGGCAGTCGTCCGCCGCCACAGCTGCCGCCGCTGCCGCCGGAGCTTCGGGTGTCGTACACCGGATGCCGTCGGGCGACGTCGCGGATCGCGGCGGCGGCGTCATCACCCCTGGCGCCATCCAGGAGGGCGCCTCCGCCCAGGAGTCGTGTCTAGTGTACGACACTGTACATCCGTACGGCGGCTGTACGGATCATACGGGGTTGTACAGCATGGATGCATCGCATTCCGCATTCCGCCACGAGGGCTCCGCCTTGGGTCCGGTAGTTGTCGGGTATCAAGGGGTACCGGCGGCGGCGGCGGCGGCGGCGGCTGGCGGCGTCCGGCACGGCGGCAACGTCGGCGATGGCGGCAGCGCTCCTGCTGCCGCTCCACCCGCACCCTCGCCTTCACGGGGTGAGTCCTGGTGTCGTGGTGTGGTGGGTTTATTGGTGGGTTGTGTGGAGCCCCCGTGCGGCGGAGGCGGTGTTTGGAATGGTGCGTTTCGTTCCGGCGTCAGCATTTTTGATCTTGGTCCCCCGTCCTCCGCAAGGTGACTTTTTTTTGTTTTGTTTGCATTCCGCCGCGAAATCACTCCGCGAGAAGCCATTATGTAATGCCATGATGTGATGCATCCAGGTGGCATCCAGTATCGGAACAAGTCGACATAGCAGTGTAGCAGTAGCAGTGCAGCAGTAGCAGTGCAGCAGTGCAGCAGTAACAATGTAGCAGTAGCAGTGTAGCAGTGCAGCAGTAGCAGTGTAGCAGTAGCAGTGTAGCAGTAGCAGTGCAGCAGTAGCAGTAGCAGTGTAGAACTGCAGCAGTAGCAGTGTAGCAGTAGCAGTGTAGAACTGCAGCAGTAGCAGTGTAGCAGTAGCAGTGTAGCCAATGACCGAAGTGCCGCATTAGGACTGGCGGAGGAGAGCCCTTGATCGTCGAGGTTGTTGGTCGTCCAGGTCGTTGATCGTCGAGGTTGTTGGTCGTCCAGGTCGTTGATCGTCGAGGTTGTTGGTCGTCCAGGTCGTTGATCGTCGAGGTTGTTGGTCGTCCAGGTCGTTGCCGACGTGAAGATCTCACCTCCCAAGTGTTGTCCTCTTGCCAAACCTGCAGTCGATGGTCGCGGTACGAGCGGCGGGCCACCTCTGAGCCATCACCATTACCCACAACAACATCACCAGCACCTGACTCAGCGTACTTCACAGCCGCCGCAGCCGCAGCAGCCGCCGCAGCAGCCTGCCCCGCAGCAGC
Organism: Volvox carteri f. nagariensis; assembly: GCF_000143455.1. NCBI lineage: Eukaryota > Viridiplantae > Chlorophyta > Chlorophyceae > Chlamydomonadales > Volvocaceae > Volvox > Volvox carteri. Next base: position 1,064,725 of record NW_003307562.1, read on the forward strand.
AGCAGCAGCAGCAGCCGCAGCAGCAAACGCTTCCAAGCGGGGTTCGCAGCGGCAGCGGACTCTCCACCCCGGGCCCCTCCGGGTCCACGCGCCCGCAAGCCGTTGGCGATAACTTTCCGCCGTACGCGCCCGTACAATGTCCGTACAACGATTCAGTGGTGCAGGAACACCGTACAGCCCAGCATCATGCACAGAGTCGGGGCGCCAGCGGCGGCTACGGCCAATTCCCGCCGCAGACGCCGGTTAGCCGGATGCTACAGCCGCGACCCACGGGTGATCCCTCTTGTACGGCTAGCGCCGCCGCATCGCCGCCGCAGCCACAACCGCCAGATGACCCGTTCCGGCCGTTGGGACTAACCGGGAGTCGCATGAGCTTCAACGGTCAACTGAACGTGGTACGGCAATCGAGCGACAGTGGCGTACTGCAAAGCTATCACTCCGCGCCGGCCGCTCAGCTGAATGGCGCTGCCGCCGCCGCCGCTGCTACTGCCGCTGGCGCCGCCACAGATGCCGCCGCAAGGGGGGATGCCGTACACTTCGCAGGCGCCGTGCCTGGGCTCGGCGGCTTCAGCAGCGGCGGCGGCGGTGATGGTGACGGGGACGGTGACCGCTTCATGCGCGGCGGGCACTGCACTGGTGGCAGCGGCGCGCACGATGACGGCGGCGGAGGTAGACTTGTACGGCGGGCATTGAGCCGCAGCGACGGTGGTGTGGCGGGACACTGGGACATGAGGCCCACGGGTCGCAACGCTGAAGCAGAACAGTATCTCCGCACCTATCACCCGCTACAGCTTCACCAGCAACAACAGCAGCTGTCGGCATATTCGGCGCAGCCGCTGCAGCAGCAGCAGCCGCCGCCGCCGCCACTGCCCGGGGACGTGGCTCGGGATTCCTGGCCGATGCCTTGGCGATCCACAAGCGATGTCCTGCAGCAAGCCGGACTGGTGGCAGCTGTAGCAGAAGGCGGCGCCGCCGCCGCTGCCGCGGGCAAGGAAGGTAGAGGTGGCGGCGGCGGCGGCGGCGATGGTATGACGGATGTCAAGCGATTGCAACCTGAGTGGACGTATCCACTGAGGCCTTTGACGGCGGTTGCCGACGAAGACGGTCAACGCCGCGGCCCTGGCGGCGGCGGCGGTGACGGTGTTGGCGGCGCCGCCGCCACCTCCCAGCCGCCCTGGGCTGATTGGGGCCCCGGCGAGGTTTTTGGCAGGGCTGCGACGGGAGCGAATTTGTCGTACAACTATTACGGCGGTCTGACGGCGCTCGCGGGGCTGGCGGGTGCTGGTGCCGCCACCGTCGCGGCGGTGGCGGCGGGTGACGCCCGTGAGCTTTCCTCCTTTCCCCCTCATCTGCCGATACCGTCAGACGAGAGTGTTGCAGCGGCGGAGGCTTGGCTGGCACAACAGGAGGCGCTATGTACGGAAATGGAGCGGTATGACCACGCCACGACCGAACAGACAATGCAAGGGCTGCCGTACGATGCTGCCGCTGTTGCTGCTGCCGGTGGCAACGCCAGCGGCGTCGTCGTTGTCAGCGGTGAATGCGACAGCCCAGCTGGCACGGTTCTGGTGCCGTACGACGCGTCTGCTGCGCCGCAACAGGCGCATTGGGATGCAGTATTGGCGGCGGCAACGTCGTACGACACGTCGCTCCGTCGATCTGGTATCCCGGGAGCCGGGGATGGGGCGCAGCTGGTCGGGTACAAAGCCAGCAAAGGCGGCAGTGGCGACGACGGTGATGGTGGCGGCGGCGGCGGCGGCGGCGGTGACGTCTACCACGCTTTAGCAGAGCAAAACACAAACGCAACTCAGCATCGCCAGGCTCCGCAGCCCCAGCCGCCGCTAGAGATCCAGTTTGCCGCCGCCGCGGCTGGTCAATCGTTCGGCAACCAGCTGCCGTACCTCAGTGGGCCCGATCATTGCGGCGGCGGCACCGCCGCCGCCCCAACTACCATTACCAATACAGGCCATGCGAATACAGGCCAGCCGGCGGCGGCGGCGGCCATGCAACAGCCAGTTCAAACTATTGACTCCACTGGTGCGCTACAGCCGCAGCTGAACGCTGTCCACGCCTCTGGTGGCGGCATCGTACTTTGGTCGCCTCTTCCTGGGACAGGGCTTTCTGTGAATGTTGCCACGCCGCCTACGCGAGTCCGCTGCAGGGAGGGCAGCGCCGGCGGCAGTACGGCAGGTGGCGCCAACGGCGTACAACACGACGGAGGCGGTGACGGAACGGTCAATGCGATTGGAGTGGCGGGGGTGGGAGCAGTGGTGGGAGCCGCTGGCGGCGGCAGTGGCGGCCCTGGCGGCGGCGGCGGGGAAGTATGCAGTACAGGACTCCTCCCCGGCGTTGCCCTCGCCGGTGCTAGTGGAGAAGACAATTGTGGATTCAACGTCGAGGAGCCCCGGCGGAAGCGCCAGGCGCTGGATTTGTTGTCGCTGACCTTGGCGGCGCCGCTACCTTCGCCGCCGCCGCCGCCGCCGCTCTTCCAGCACGACCTTTTGGCGCCAGTGAAGGAGTTTCGTACATCTTCCGAAGGCAGCACACACAGCACGGTGCCCTCGGCTGTCGTATCTGTCGTACATGCCGTGCAAGAGGTTCCGCTGGCTGACGGCGGGGACGGCGGCGGCGACGGCGGCGGTAGTAGCAACGGTGGCGTTGCGGCGGGTTTTATCATGGGCACAGTGACAACGGCCGCGCCGACGGGCCCTTTCGTTGGTAGTTTCCACCAACCGCCAACCGTCACGTCCGAGACGGCAGTGCCGGGGCCTCGTACGGACGTCGCACGGTAACCAACCCAACCACAAGCTAAACAAATCGATCTGTGCAGATGTCGGTTGCTGTACGATGATACGGTAGGAAAGAGAGAGACCAGGAAAATGTGGGGTGACGCAGCACAACGGCATAGGTACGGGCGCACGATGTACGAGTAGTGTGGTACGGAGCCCGTTGGTTTATTCCCACATTTACGGCCTTAGGCTTTGAGGAAGAATACGCCCGGAGCCGAAGGTTTTACGGTAAAATTCTAAAGCTGGGAAAGCTGTTTAGCAAAGCCTTTTAGGAAATCCATTGTTTGTTACTTAGTTGAAAATCCCAAATCCAATATCGCGCAGTCGGCCACTTACGAAGCGCAGGGCACAGCGTTAACCTCGACAATAGTCTTCAGTCCGTCCTAACCGGCGAAGCGGACTCGGTAGGGAGCCGCTCGTCGTGCTTTAGATGATTCACGTATTTGCTTGTACGAAAACCGTTGGGACGGAGATTATGAAGACGTAGGGAGAATTTTGTACGGCACTGTACTGCAAGAGATCGCGTAACCGGCGTGGTGATGTGTGTTGCTAGCTGCAAATGGATGTTTATCGGCGACAGTCATTGCGCTATTGTCGCGATAAATGAAGCAGACGTACGGAGTGGAAGGTGTACGGAGTGGAAGAGAACGATGATGAAAAAATTACGGCGCATGTGTGGCGGGACTGCATCGCACATTGGATCTCAAACAGGAAAATAAAAATCCGCGTGAGCTGACCGAGGAAAGGGAGATGTAGGAGGGGGGGAGAGGGAGGGGGAGAGAGACGCACAAGCAGCGCAATCTAACAGGCACCATCATCATCACCATTAAGAGACAATTTGGCAGAAGAAGAAGATGAAGAAGAAGGAAAAGAAGAGCGACTGGTGCGGGCAATGGCTGGTGGTGTAGCATGGCAGGGCCTATCATCCAGGCCCTATCTACTGTGCAGTCCTCCGCGGGAGGGAGCTGGCAGTCCTCCCCCCTTCCTCCGAGTAGTTGTTCTTCAATGGATTTGGTGGTTAGAGAGGTACCACCCCGGGAGGGAGGGTGGAAATGTCTGGGCGCTCGGGGGGGGGAGGAGGAGGAGAGGACAGAACCACGAGGTCGGGAGACCAGTCTCGGGGAAAAAAGCCCTTCGGCTCAGACATGTGCTTAACTTGTTTTCTTCAACAGCGCAAGTAACGTAGATGTATTTATGCCTGGTGCATGGATTCAGTTATAAGCGGATTTTCCGAATTGAAGTTTGATTTGCCAAAAGTGCATCCGTTAGTACTCGAGTGCGTGACGTTTTGACTGTTGCGTGCTCTGTTTGCGGCGTCACAGCGATGATGTTTTGTGTGAAGGAAATAGGAGTTGAAGATCGACGGACGGTTGGAAGTCGGGTTGTTGTTGTTACTGTTGCGAGTAGAGTTTTTTGGTAGCATACGTAGAGAATTGTATGCGCCTCTGTAAATTGTTTTCTTTTCTGTCCGCCGATGTGTGGCCACCACCGGATTGGTGGGAGGGTAGTGAAAAGGGAAACAGGGCGGAATTGCGCGCCATGTACGCTCCATATACGGGTACACATCTTACACGTACGATATCGTACGTGTACGACAAGTTGACATACTCGAGATACGTGCACCGGCATCATATGATGGCAGTGGCACGGTGTTCCCGTTCTCTGTTATGATGTGCTTTATGCGACGTGTGCGCGTGTGTCTCTATACCGCCAAAAGACCTTCTTTAATGATGCGTTAATGAGATTATGGGTTGTTATGAGGTTACGCACGATGATTTGATGTCCGTAACACCTGCCCTGTTTAAACGTTGCGATGCTCCTCTACTATAAATCATGAGAGTTGCGTTTGTGCATAATTATAGTTCTCGTCAATGGCTGGGCAGAGAGTAGCTATAGGTTTGGTTTCGGACCAGGTATGTATGTATGTATGTACGTACATTTGTCGGCGTTATTGTGGGACGATGACGATAAGGGCCCTGTCCTAGCGACCCGGCCTCGGTCCCTCTTGTACGGCACCGTTTATCATATGCGGCATTCGCGGCGGAAGGACACAGCGACTACCGGACATTGGTAGTTGCGGCGGCGCTGACAGAGGACGTAGAGACCTTCCCTGAGTTGGCAGTCCGACGTCGCGGCTTGTTGTCGGAAAGGGAAAGCAAATGCGCCAAATCCGTGCAACAACATACAAATCGGATTTTGGTTAGCGGCTGTTGTATCTGGCCCGCTGCTGGGGAGGGTGCTGAAGCCGCCACTCATGCGCTCTCAGAGAGCCGTCCTTTTCACCGTTCTGGCATGCGCCGTACATACAGTATAGGTCGTACGCTACTGTAGGCCGTACATTATCGGACATGTGCAAGCTTCTCCTTTCCTGCATGTACTTTCTTCTTTCTTTTCCACAAACTTGCATACTGTCGTACAACGCCGATACATCCTGAAGAGGGGATGGTCGTCCGGGGAAAGATAACAGTGTTTTTGTAGTCTGTCTGTAAGGCTGTCCGTGCGAGACGACAAGGAAAAGGTGAAACAAAGAAGCGGTTTTTATGTCATAATAACAACAATTGATGGCAGTGATGGAATGTGCCGGTCGACGACGTGCTTTCTTAGGCTTTGCTATGGTGGGAATTGCGTTAAGTGCATGAGGCTGCTAATAGGTGAGCAACCGTCCTCGCCCCCTTATAGGTCTGTATAATACGTGTCGAGTTTGCGAGCTGACGAAAAAAGCGCTATGGCAAAGCGCGTCGTTGTTCGTTCCTTTTCCCCCAATCTCTTTTCTATTTCCCTCGTGTCGAAGGTCTGTTCGTTGATATAGTACCCGCAACTTCATTTTGTCGCGTTGCGTGGTGGCGCAAAACCTCCGCCGCGCAAAGCCCCCCGGGTAACCCCGGCGATAGCACAGCAGATAGTGGCCGTGCAAATTGTGGATGTTGCCTGCTCTCGCTTCAGACGAAGCGCATAATTGATTAATAATTTTTCAAATGGAACATTTTTAATGAATGCGACGTTCATGTCCATGCGTGTATGAATGGAGCGTGTGCACCGCCGTACTGGCTGTTGTAAGTCGTATCACCGCCGTATATGTTTTCAACGTATGCTGACGAAATACGAGCTTTCCCCGGCAGATCACAACCACCTTCTGGACCTCCGGGAGTCACGCGCCATCATAACCCCCGACCTGCAGGACGCCGCCTCACAGGCGCGACCAACCATAAGCAACGATAGAATGAAGATTGTAAAAGAAGGTACAAATACTTGCTGCCTGAGAGCGGACATGCAGAGCTGGCAATAGCAGGAGCTTTTCGTTGTAGCAGGCGCCTCAACCCCAAACACACCCTCGAGGCCGTTTCTGTAGATTGGAGCTCGGGTCGTTGGTCCAGACTGCCATATTTCCTTTGCCGTCCCACCTTTCTCAGCACCTGCACGTGCAGGGGGAAGGAGTTGAGCAGACGGATACACCTCACAGGCACAGACGGGCGCGGTCGACATCTTAGCGAACCAACCCCGTTTTTTGAGCCTGTTGCGGCCGTTCCGAAACACATAGATACACACGCACATTAGACACACGTATGCAACAGGTAGCAGGGTAGTACTTGGCGCTTTGCCTGCATCGTTATAAACATGGGTAGTACTCCCCCGGATACCCCTCCTGTCTGTGTAGTGGTCACAATAACGTTTCCTGTGCGGCAGCGTACCTCCTGTACAGGTGGTTGTGGTCGTTCCGCCTTCCCTTCCTTCCTCTCATGTCCACGACTGATGACCAGAACCTACCCAAGAGTCCAACCGCGGAATGTGGACTACACATGTATGCATGCATGTATGTATGCATGTATGCGTGAGTGTGTGTGTGAGCATATGCATATGTAGTGGCCGGGTGGAAGCTGTGAGGAGGGGAGGAGGTGTGTGTGTGGGGGGGGGGGAGAGGGACGACGAGTGGCGGAGATCTGCGGCGGGCTGCCGGGGATTATCCCTGCTGGTGCTGCTGCCGCCGCCGCTGCTCCTGCCGCTGCTGGTAATGGGTTACGCTGACGATGCAGCGGTTTCCAGGTGATGAACTGGCTGAGAGCCGTGGTTGGTGGAATCCTAACGCTGCTGCTATTGCCAGCGCTACTACTGCTCGTCGCCTGCATTGGTAATCCTGCTGCTGCCGCCATGGCTGGTTACGATGGCTGCTGCTGCAGCTGTTTTACAGCTGTGTCAACTGCTAGTGCTACTGATGCTGCCCCAAAAAGCATTAATAGCACTTCATGGTGGTTTGCAGCCCCCATGCAAGCCACTGCGGCGCCGATGTCGTTGCCCCGGTGTCGCACTGCCGCGCCCCGCAATGCATCAGCAACGCAACACATCAGGAAACGCTGCAACAGCCTCCAGGTGCGCAAAACCCCTCGCCGCCGCCACCGCCTTCACGTCCTCGAGGACCAGCAGCAGCAGCAGCAGTATGGGTTTCGGAGCGGGAGGCTTCCCCGGGCCCCAGTCCGGGAAGTCCCCTCCCTTTAACCCGCCTGTTGGTTTTCAGGAAGCGACGCATAGGTAGATTTACGTAGAGAGAGAGATGGCAGAAAGGGTATGATGAGTCTGTCTGTATGTCTGTATGTACGTACGTATGTGAGCATCGGGGTGCTGAGACGTCGACCTGGACAAACGCTGAAACCCCTCGTACAACCCAAACATGCAGGCATACGGTGGCACATCTATCGCCCCCACCTGTTCCACACCACAACCACAGAGGGTAGCAGGTGGGAGGGCAGATGTCCGCTGGCGGGGTCCGCATCGCACTGCAGCAGCACCGGCATGAGCTGAGCAAGGGCGGGACGGGGGAAGACGAATGCCAGCAGGAAACAGAAGAACATTTGCCGACATCCAAATCACCTCGTCATTGCCGGAGTCCCCGGGTGAAGAAGGGGGAGGTGTGGCGTTTCTGTGTTTCGTGACGTGGAGTGGGGCTAAGGGGTGTGTGGATGAGTGAACGGCTGCACGGGCAAATGGCACGGGAAAGGCGGGGTGTGTGTGTGTGTGTGTGTGTGTGTGTGGTGCTGGGGGAGAAGTCGGGGGCTGCAGATGGAGGAATAGAGATGCGGATGGGAAGTCCCAAATCCCAAAACATGGCATAAAGGACATGGAGGGCTTCTTCACGGAGGGCACGAAGGGGTCCTTGCTGAGCGGCCGCAGCGCGATGCGCCTCGATGATGGTCGCTCGGGGTTAGGGATAGGGGACGTAGGGCATCCGGCGGCACATGCAAAGGCCTGAGCACGAGCAACAGATGGGGTTGGAGCTGGGAAGCTGGTGGCTGAGGTTGCGTGTCATTGCGCTGGATTTAATCCATAGGGCCGTGTTAGGGTACCGGAGGAACGGCATAAACAAGAGGACATCTACATGTCGTAAACCCACATGCACGCTTCTGGACTCCTTCCACCTGACCGTCGTAGCATCTTCTTCCATGTCTCCTCTTTTTTGTTTTTTTTGAGTGGCGTTTTGGGAGTGACGAGCAGACAAGCCCCCTCACAACATCGTGTTGTGAATTTAGCCGTGTTTTCTTCAAGTCTCAGCTCTTTATTCGGCCAGACGTCGCATCAAACGCAACACGCGCACACGGTGGGCGCCACCTATCCCTCCGTTACACACGAGAGCCCCCACCTCCTCAACACTGGGCGGGGAGCCCCCATTGAGGTCCGACAGCAGAGCTGCGACCTCCTCGGGGGTAAGCAGGCGGCCATTGGGTGGCAGGGAAGGGGTTACGGTGGCGCCGGGTGGCGAGCTTGGAGCTGCACCGCCAGCACGGGGCATGGCGGCGGAGGCAGATGGCGCCGTCGCCGTCGACGCAGCCCAGCCAGCACCACCTGCGAGAGGCTGCAAATCCTGCGGAAGGGCAGAGATGACAGGGCCGAGGACCTTGCGGAGAAGTCGGAGAGATGGCGCTGGTTGATAAGTTTGACTAGGATATTGGTATTTAAGGTATCTGGATTCCGTGGATTGCTGCCGGGGTGTGCTCACGAGTGTCCGGATGTGGAGGGTTGGGACTGTTAAAAGGTGGTAACATACAATGTTTTCAAGATGTTATTTGAGCACCCTGTTCGTACCTGCCCGATGTGGCGCTGCTGAGCCAGCCGTTGTTGGCGTCGTCGACGCCTTTCTGCTCGCTCCTCGGCCTCTCGCGCTAGGGCTGCTCGTTTGCGCTCGTGTACGCGGCCGATCGCCCCCAGAATGCCACCTTCCATGCGGGAGTGGTAGTCAACCCCAAGCTGCGGACTGTGAGAATTAGCCATCCTTAAACGGGGAGCAAATAAACAAAGCTCGTGATAACTTAGGTTACAACGTGGTCTAAAATTGACTATAAGGTAACATAGACGCGAGGGCCAGCCAAAAATGCAAATACGGTATGAACTGCAGCCCGCTTGGTCATAGAATGAGCCACTTGCAGGGAATGCGGTCAAAGTTCTTGTTGTTTCAATTCGCCGTATTGTACGGGAGCGTGAAATCCATGCGCATAGTGGTATCCACGCGCATATTGAGCAAAACGAGGGGAAAATGCATTATCACACCAAAGTACACTTGCACAGCGAGCTTGGAGTTAGTGAAACAAGCAAACTTCGTGACCCTAGAAAGCCATTTCACCCATCTGCGAAGTCTCACAGCCCAACCAATACTCACTCCATACTTCAATTACTACAATTAAAACAAAGTCCCAAATTGGCGTCCAAGGCAGACTCCACATTGCTTTACGAGTTAACGTAGCGTGCAACCAACGAAACCAAATACGCGAAAACATCTCCTTCCTGCACCACCTCCCGCCTCCCTTCAAGCCCTCTACTTACTAACACCGGATCCCACTTGCCGGCCGCTATTCGCCACTATGCCCTAAGCCTCAGCAAAGTTATTTTGCAACCTTTTCCCCTTCCCACCACCAAAATGGTGACCGTGCACCATTACTTACGTTTCAGCCCGCAGATTTGAACTATCGGCTAAATACAACTTCAATCACGCGTACTCTCTACTATGCCACACATACACACTCACGACCTCGCAGCCCCCAGTTCATAAATCTTCCCCCTTTCACCGCCTCGCCTCTCATCGCCTCGCATTCGTTGGCCACGTCTGTCACCGCCATGTTCTCACTCCCCTCCCCCATGCTTCCCCCCTCGCACAATCCCCAAGGACAAATTTCTTGCACTCGCCCAACGGACATACATACATACATACATACCGAAACAGCGGCAATAGGACCCTAAGCGGCGTGGCGGTTGTGGTTGCGGTGGTGACGGCGGTGACGGTGGAGGCAGACACACAAGCACACCACTGCGCTTTGCGAGGACCCCGGAAACAACAACCAACAAGGGAAGGAACGGAGGTTCACATACCCCCACCAACACATCACATAAGAACAGGAAATGTTCTTAATTGACAGAAAGAGGAGAGAACGAAAACCCTGGAGGCGGTGGGGTGTGGCGGGTGGGGTGTGGCGGGTGGGGTGTGGCGGGTGGGGTGTAGAAAAAGGCGGTCCTAAGCATCAGTGTGCTTCGAAGAACGTCACATGTCGACTAAACGGAGGAAGTCGTAACTCGGTGCGGGAGGTGCAGCCGTGTCCCTGAAGTCGCTACTCCTACTCGTGCCCTGACATGCCCTAACATTGCGACCCACCAAGGTATTCCCATGGTGCAAGTTATTCAAACGTACACACGAGCACATGCACATAATACATACACGCACATACATACACACAGGCAGGCGGCTGGCAGAGGTTAAGGCCTGACTTCTGCTCCCGGTCGACCCAGTCGACCCGGGTTCAAATCTGCCTGCCGGCTCCTCGGGTGTTTGAGGAGTGATGAAATGGGAGGTGGCCCCCCATCTTATGGACGGTGTAGGACGTGATAATATCAACTTGCGAGCTGACCAGGAACTAAGTTGATGCGCCGTTGATCCGCTAGATTTGGTTGGATGCTGGTGGTGAGTTGCCGAACCCAACGAATACATTCTGAAGTCGGATGGGGTGACGGATTAGGGTGCCCCTCTAGCAGGGGAGAGCAGGGACTGCCCCGGGAAAGGGGGCCGCTGGCGAAGTTAACCACCCTGTAACAACATACATACACACACAGGCCGCGGGGATGGAGAGGAGTCTTGTTTCGTGTTTCAGGCTCAGTGAACGCAAATTTGCGTGACGGAGCCTTGACTCATGAGAGCGTGCGCGCGTGCGACGCCCCCGGGGGGGGCCAGGAGAGCGGAACTAGCGGACCTGCGGCTCTCGGCTGCTTGGGAGGGGACGGAGGCCCCTTCGCGCCCCGCTCCCGTCCGCGGGGGAGAGAGCTGAGGCGGTCTTCCCGTTGGGGCTGGGCAGCAGTGTCCCTGGCCAGTGTCAGCCCCGGTCAGATACTTGGTGGTTCACATACACGCACACACAGACGGATTTCCTCCTCGCGGTTATCAGTTGATTGAAACACATACGTATATACAGACACACACACGCACATGCAACAAACAAGCAACCCCCCACACAATACAAACGTCATCATCATCATCATCATCATCACCAGCATCACCAGCATCATGCCCGCCAGGGACGTGAATCCCACCGGGCCCCCCATCAGACCTAGCCGCTATCAACACTGCGGCAAGGTACAGCCCCCAAAGTACAGCCCCCAAACCAACCTCCCCAATACACACACACAGAGACACACAGAGACACACACATACATGTGTACGTGCGCGCAAGGATACCGCCACTACAACCCCGCCAATCGTTTGGCTGCCGCCACTGCAGCTTCGGATTGTGTGGGCAATGTGGGGAGCATGTCCTCCTTCTTGGCCTTGGGCTTGCCGCGACCTTTGTCGCAGCTCGGCGGTGCGACGAAGCAAAGACGATTGATGAGAAGAAAAAAAACAGGGTGGAGGAGGAGGACGTGGTGGGAAATAGAAGAGAGAGAGAGGGGGTGAGAGATTGCGGGACAGGAGGAGGCATGCGGCAAGTGGGTAGTAGGAAAAAAGAGGGGAGGGAATTAGGGGGAGGGGTGTATATGTCGGGGCCTAGGGTCTGGGTAGGTCTGGGCGAATCGGCCCCGGTAAGGGCCCTTACGGCTGCACGGCAAGGGGGTCCTCACGCCATGAATCAACCAATGACACACACACGATCGCGACACACATTACAGTCCTCTCTTGACGCCGCACGTCCCCCTCCCCTCCCCCCCCTTCTACGTCTGTTACACTCTTGCCCTGGCAGCAGCTTCACTCGTTCGTGGTTCGTCTTCCCCTCCCTTCCCTCCCCTCCCCTCCCCTTCCTTCCCGCAAAGCCCAGCCCGTCCCCCCGCAGCTTACCAAAGTCCCTCAGCTGGCTGTTCTTGTTGACGTCGTTGATTCGGTCCCTGGTCGCGGCGGCCTTGGAGTCCAACACGTCCAGCTCACGGTTCTGAGAGGCGAGCTCGTCGTGCATTACCTGAGGGGATGAAGAGGAGGTGGGGGGGGGTGGAGGTGGGGGGGAGATGGAGGTTGGGGGGGGAGATGCAGGTGGTGGGGGAGAGATGGTGGGTGTGGGGGTTTGGAGGTGCAGGTGGGGGGACATGGAGGTGGGTGGGGAGGGAAACAAACACACCCTCCCTCGCCCCCCCCTCCCCCTCCCCCGACACCTACCTTGGCCCCCTCCAGCAGCTGGTTCAAACCCGCGTGTATTTGATCAATCATGTCATTTTGTCTCCGGGTCTCCTCATGAAGCCGCATCTCAGTGGCACCTGGGCAGTTGGTTTGATTAGTTGGTTGGTTGGTTAGTTGGTTTGGTGGGAGGAGAGAGATTCAGATGATATAAGATGACGCAAGCAGCAGCAAATATTCCCCTGCCGACGTCCGAAGCACCAACAACTGCTGGAGTCCTTTGGTGCCATGAAAGGGACGATAGTGGAGCAAGGCAGGTATAACGATGTCTGCCTGTTTGTCTGTCCGTCTGTCTGTCTGTCCGTCTGTTTGCCTTCCCGGTAATATTGGGCCCGGGAGAAAGTCGCAAGCATGGCGGCAAGGCAGGAGGACGACGCTGGCGGCGGTTGAGCCTTGCAATCTGCGTTTTACACATCCGTACACTGCCGTGCAATTTGCTACACCCCACCGCCGTACACTACTCACGATATTCCGACGGAAGCCGAATGTCCGGGTCGCCGCCGCGGCGGCCTCCGTCGCCGCCGCCGTTGGCCTCCCCGCCCCGGTCGCCACCCGATGTGCCCGCTCGGCCGCCAGCGGCGGCGGTTTTCGCAACCCCGGCGGACCCGCCGCCGCCTTTGCTGTATCCCGTTGCCGCTGATGCACCTGGTCGCGTCTCACCTCTTCCAATTTCCGTGTTCATTGAAAACCGTAGTCCCAGACAACAGAGACACAAGAACAGCGGTAACACGCCAAGAGTAAAGCAAACGGGAGGCGGGTATCGGAATTAACATGAAACAGGCGCCATGGAAATTTGAGATGCCGTACAGATAAGCCGTACACGTGGGTTCTTCTAAGTCACAAGTCAGAGGTGAGGGCGTGGGAGGGGTGGGTGGGAAGCAGAGCCCCCAGGTTCCGCGGCTGGCAGCTGGCAAGAAGGGTGAGGTGGTCTTTACGCAGGGAGCTCACTGCAGTACGGAAGGGGCATCCCCCCTGGATGGAAAGTTAGTGCGTGTCGAATATGCGTGACAGTCGTACAAGACATGTAAACGTATGTACGGAGACACTGCAAAGTAAGCTGTCCCTGAACGGGTGGGTTAGGGGGGCATGCTTCGTTAAAGAATGGGCGGGGAAGGGGAGGGAAAAGGGGGACGGTAAAACACACAACACAGATGCATGCACATGTACATTAAAGGACCGAGACAGGAAGGCTGCGGGAAAACACATTCCCCACCTCCTCTGCTCCCGCTCTACCTTCCATCTTACCACTCATCGATTCGGCCCCCGTCGATCTTCTCGTGGCTTCAGCCGCTCCATTCTTGCATCAGTCCTCATTCCCCCCTCCCCCCCCAAGAAAACACATTACCCCTCCCTTCCCCCTTCCCCCCCAAGAAAACACATTCCCCCTCCCTTCCCCCTTCCCCCCTTCTTCCGCACGCACCTGTCCACCCTGCTCTTCCACTCCTTCTTCCGCTGCTCCTCCGGGTCCGCCCCCGTGCACGAGTCACACACCCACAGACAGCAGCACCGCCGCATGTAGCTCAGCAGCTTCTCGGCGTACGTCAGCTCCTCATTTATCTGAAGAGGAGGAGCAGCAGCCGCAGCAGCAGCAGCAGTAGGAGCAGTAGGAGCAGTAGCAGCAGTAGGAGCAGTAGGAGCAGGTGGATTAAGAGGAGAACGAAGAGGATGAGGAGAAAAGAGGTGGGGAAGGCATCAAAATACCCCGAGTGGCAAGGTGGATGGAGACCAGAAGCGCCGAAAGGACAAATACACCACGAACACTATATCTTATTAGACGGACAAATAGATAGACGGGCAGACAGACGGACAGACAGACAGCGCTGCACCACTACTCCACTCCACTCTACTCAACCACCCCAGTCCCACTGAACCCCAAGTCGCCCCACATGATCCATTCTATTTCTGATGTTGCTCATGGTCTTGTCCTGATCTTCCAGCTGCTTCAGTGTCTCGGACTGAATCTGCTTGGACTCTTCAATTGCCTGCAATGGTTTTGGTGATGGTGGTGGTGGGGCGGGGAGGGGGGGTGAGGAAACGTGCGAGGGGAGACATCATGAGGAGGTACGGAACGCGCACATTTAGTGACCACGACATGGCCCGGCAACGTTACCAGCAGACACACACACACACACACAGTTCAGCAAAAGGAGGCCCAGGCTGGTCGCGCTATGTGCGTGCATTAGAATGGTCGGGAAGTTAAGAGATCGTAACGGTGGACTGGCTGGCAACACAGCCCTGCGGCGGTTTTCACTTGCGAAACGCTAAAACATGGTTACCATGGACAGATGCAGTCATGGTGTCAGCTAGCAGTCGTTATGAATAGCGCGGCGCCGGGGATCGTGTTTGTGGGCAGCGTTAAGCGTTAAAGCGCGACCACCACTGTAATCAGCAGCAGCAGCACCACCACCACCACCACCACCACCAACAACAACACGATCATCATGGGATCAACATCACTGCGATTTTGTTTTGCCACACACCCATCAGCACGTACCTAGGAACGCAATAAGTTAATAATCAGTATACGATCCCTAGGAGTCCTACCCCACGGTTGTTATCGTCTCACGCTGCTGCCTAATGCTCCAACCTCTTGCAGGAAAGCAGCCCAGGTACCGTCGGGGTGGATAGCACTAGATAGCACTGTCAGTCTGCCAAAACGGCGTTCCTCTCCTCTCCTCTCCTCTCCTCTCCTCCCCTCCCACAACAAATCGCGACCCAGGAGTCATATTTACGATATCTACTTGTTGCGGCCCCCCGTGCTTTTTTTGCTTTTCCCAGCCATTTTCCCCCATCCCCCATGTGCACGCGACCCCTGAATGCTGTCAAGCCGGCCACCACACAGTACACCCGATCCAAAAAATAATAGCAACATAACTAAGTTAAGTGTTGTAGCTTCTCCCTAGCGACTTACTACTACGATGCGTATTCCCTGTCGTCCCCTCAATCCCCATGCCGCTTCCTCCCTCTCTCCCCCCCGCCGTCCTCCCGGCCAGCCAATCAGCCCTTGGCAAGCTTGGTTTAGACTTGTGCACATACGTTTGCTTTCGCTCTTACCCTTAAAGCCCTCTGCGTTGCTGCCGTCGTGTCCTTGTGTGTTCTCACGGCTGTGTCCACGAGCTGTCCCACAGTCTGGTCCGCGAGGGGGATCTGCGTCGTGTCGATGTGAATCTCATCTTTGCCGGCGAACAGCTCATTGCGGGCACTTTGCTCCTCTTGCCGCTGCTGCACGATAGTCGTTGCTGAAGGGCTGCCCTTTTTCCACATGGTCGGTCCCGAGGGCGACAAAGCTGGGAGGGTACCGAGGCCACCCCCGAGTGCGATGAGACGACGGAGCTAATTCCGGTCCAGGTTATGAAGATGAATCCGTCCCTGCTACGTCCCTAAATATTTTTCATCAACAGAGGGAGGTAATGAAATTTATAAACGTTTGTCGTCTGTCGGCAGAACAACAGCCGTGGGATGGCTGTTGATGCAGGAAGAAACTAAATAGAACAAGGCAAAAGGACAGGACAGTTCACTCTAAAACTCCTCCTTGGGCACAATTAGAACTGTAGGTCAGGAGGTTTCCATGACCTTCGTAGGACTGGGCTGTAGGAATGAGACTTGTACTACAAACTAAACACTGTGTCGTTCAGGAGTAGCCCGCATGGTTAGTTCTCATGGCTTCTCCTTATCCGAGCAAAACGATAGTTATTTGCCCCTTTTGAGGACGGGACCTGTCTGGTTGAACTCTGGTTCACGCTAGGAAATGGCGCTGCGGGCTCTAGGCCGCCAGCTTCGTAGCTTGAACTTGATCCCTGTTGTCCAGCCAAGACGCTTTTTCGGTGCTAGCGCACATCACGATGACGAGCACGAGGAGGAGCACGGCCCAGCGCAGACGCCCACAGTCTTTGACAAGCTTGTGGAAATCACTGTCGTGGATATGAACGGTGTCCTCCATAAAGTCCGCGGCCTTGCGGGCCAGACCCTGGCGCAGGCGCTTATCGAGTATGGGTTCCCGGCGACCTACTTCTTCCCCAACATGGGCTTCTACACGCAGCACATTCCCGATGCGCACGTGTATGTCCCTAAGGATTATTGGGGCAAGATGCCGAACATTGACCCGGAGAGCGAGGAGGGAGGTGCTGTGAAGCGGATGTTCCGCGACATCGTGCAGGATTACCAGCGCGATACCTCGTACTTTGCTTCCTACATCACGCTAGGCCCGGAGCTGAACGGCATGACTGTGGGCATCGGCCCCATCAAGCCGTGGATCTTGCATTCTGACTGGGCTTTCGCCGGCGTGCACGACAGCAAAGCAAAGCAGTTTGACAAGCCGACCGTGGAGATTTGGGGCTAAGGACCGCGATACGGTACCTGCTCCCCTTTTAATCAACCGAAGGCATCATTAGTAAGGAGGAAAGGGGGGGTCCGCTCCGGATTGCTGCTTGGCGCGCGCTGGGGATATAACCCACGCAAGCGCGCGCGTGAAGAGGACGGTTACCTCAAAAAAGGACAGTTCCTGCCACGATGCCGGGTTGGCTTATTCTTTCTCTTAACACGGCCCATGCGCAGCTATTGCAAGGGGGAGAGCGCAGAACGAGGCACATTACCATGTGATGTTGCAGGTGGTGTAGTGAAGCACTAGGGTTTAACCTTGAGTGGGGACGCATGAGGAGCTTAATGTTTGTCTTGGAGGAGTTGCGTAGGTTCCTGACAGCTTAATAGAGGTTTTCTGTCTGTGGGAGAAACTCCAGGCTGCTTGGGGAGAGGGGTTTTCCCTTGTCTCGATACACGTCTTCTCCGTCGATGGATGGGCCTTGGTGACGTGACGATGTCATCCCTGGAGCAGTTGTGACACTAAAGGGAAATCGACTGAAGAGCGGAAGGGGAGTCGACTGAACAAGAAGTGGGACTTGGGGTTTAGTTCAGACCTTGGTTTGCGGGTTGGTGTTTGGGTCATTGGTGGATGTTTGGGCGCGATTCCGGGGCGCCGCCTCCTTTTGTGGGTGGGTAGGAAGAAGAGGGTGGACGGCATGTGTGTGTGTCTGCAAAACGTATTTTTCCTTTTATGTAAATGTGGTTGTTGCGGAGGTTGCTGAAGAGCACTGGGACATGCAAGCTTGAGTCCTATACCTCAAATTCAACTTCAGCTCGGAAGCAAAACAGCTGCTTGGGGAGTGCCGTAGCATTACTGCACTTGCTGCATTCAAGGCAACGCAACACGCCCCTTCAGGTCACACATACATACATACATATAACCCGATTAGATCTAACATGGCACGTCCATGTGTCATCAACTCGTCGTCATGAACATGATTAAACTTACTTGCAAAACGGCAATGCTAACCAACTCCGCATAGTGCGTACGGCATGGTATTGCCAGCTTTTTTTCTCGTTCTGACGGGATTCTGTACGGCTGTACGGCATTCAATAACCGCAAGCCCCATGCGTACCTCAACAAATGGACCTCAGACACGGCCAAATGGCAAAAGAGGAGCAAACGGGAGGCATCCTTTGCCCCCAAATCTGGTAGACTCTAGAAAACATAGCCACACAAAAAATACTCCGATATGTCACGTTTCGTTCGTAACATGCCGTGCTATTGTAGCCTCACATATGTTGGTTTGAGCTTTTCCCGCAGCCCCTTCGCCGCTCACCCCTTCTTGGGTCCCATCCTTGGACCAGCACCCCAGGTAGCGCTACGGCAGCTGATGCGTTTAACGCTGCTGATGCTAATGCTAATCCTAATGCTCAAGTGCCTATATCGCCCGCCCCGGCTAGCCGTCGCAGCCGTCACCACCACCGTTGCTGCCGCAGCGGCGGCGGTGGCGACGACGTGTACGGCCGCCTCGTCGCAATTGCGCCGGCAACGCCACCTTGCCGTGCAGCTCCGCCAGCAGTGACTCCGAAACCGCTTGGTTGGCTGCGGCACTCAGTCGCATTCGCAGCGCAGCTGGTTGGGCAGAGAGGACGTCCAACAGGGCACGTGCGCCCGCATCGCTCATTCCCACGTCGTCGAGTATCAACTCGTCCAAACTTGGCGCAAACCTGAGCGCCTCAGCAAGGTAAAGAATGCCGGCGTCGCCGATGCTGGGATTACCTGTGAACATGTACGGCAAAGTACGGCATGGTTTTGTAGCATATTCTGCGGCATACTTGCGGCGGAGCGGCACTGGGATATGTCTACGTGGGTAGCAGACCGAGGAGTAGCATTTGTGCAGCAGCAGTACGACAACAAGTGACGGGTGTTTGTCCAGGCCATCGTAAGGAGGTTTTGTATTGGGCTCTTGGAAAATCTGGGCCATTCGCTCCATGTTTGAGTCCGGGCAGCAACTACAAATAATAAATATAATATAGCATGTACAGAGGACGCCAAGAAAAGAGAGTGGACCAACGTCATTAAAGTGCACGACACAACTACAACTCGGATTCATTGTACGATAGGCCTACCTGAAAGATCCAGTATTGAGATGTCTGGACTGTGTGTAAGCATCTCAGCGATGGCACGCACATGGTGGGGACCCAGGTTCAAATCGCGAAAGTCCCCGTCGAAAGGGCTCAAGAGCGGGAAGCGTTCAACGTACTCCGGGAAGCACCGCACTAGTGCAGCCCGGGTGGCCTGCACATTTGTCGTTCCGCATATCGGTACAGTGCTCAGTGAGATACCGCACAATAAAATATTGGAGCGGAAACGCAACAAAGTCGCAAAAGGCAACTCATGATAAGTCGTTCGGCTAAAACGTTCATGAAAGCAAATCCAGATGCCCACACATATTTCCACTTTACACAAAAGCTCATATTCCAAAATTTTCAGATTTTAAATTTGAAAATTCTGGCTATTGCTGTCAGAGATGTTCGGTTCCAACAAGTCGAAAACCAGTCAGCACAGGTCAGCACCGCTACTCATCCAGAATGTGCCCTCACACTGTCAAGTTCATCAGCCCACTGCTGCTGCGACATGCCGCGTAGAAACCATTCCAAACAGGCGCCAGAGGCCAAAACAGGGGCAGCACAACCGCCTCCGTCGCAGCGGCGACGGCTGCTGCCGCCGCTGCCACTGCCGCCGCTGGCACGCGGGACCTGACCCTCGAGCAATGACAACGGCGGCAATGCCGTACGGCTGTCGCCCCCGCCACCGCTGCCGCCCCCGGCGCCTCCAGCACTGCGCCGCCAGCACTCCTCCACCACTTGCTCGCCGACATCGGCCCATGAGAAAACGCACACATGCAGATTCACTGCCGTACAGACAGGCTCTAGGCGCGAGCACGCGTCGCCGTCACCGACAAACGCGATGCTCAACTCCCGAGATTGCCTGTACGAATGTACGAAAGTGTACGGGTGGAAAATGGAGAAGATCCGCTGGGAGATGACGGAAGAGGCTTGAGATAAGAGAGGGAACTGTCCTGGGACGACACAACGGACACAGGGGGTGGAACACACCACACACCATAAAATTGCGCTGTTCCGTTCGTACACATACTTACGGTGCCGGCCAGTACGACGTGCAGCAGGATGGGGGCTGCGAGCCCTGTACGGCACGCCATCCTCCTCCCGTGGTGCCTCGGCCGCCACCGTACTCCTTAGCTGCCTTCGACACCGCTGCTGCTGCTGCCAGCTTCTTCGGCGCCCGATCCAGGATTCCGAGCCCACATGGCCCCCGCGTGAGCACCCCCCACTTGTCCGCCACCGACGCGTCCTCCGACCGCAAAACACACAGCATCCCTTTCCCATCCTCCCCCTCTTCCCCCTCCTGCGCGGCGCGCCACGCCGCCGGGCATTCCCGCCCGCTGTACACCAAGTCCCGTACTACTAACCATACTCGACACCGCCGGCCCCGTCCTTCTCTGCTGCCTCCGCTTCCTCCTCCCCCTCCCCCTCCTCCTCCTACCGCTCCGCCGCCGCCAAAACGCCAGCCCACGAACTGTTCTAGAAGCTCCGTATCCAAGGAAGCCACGAAGGCTAGCACCACCACGTTCTGTAGCGCACTGAGGAGCTCACCTTTAGATAGAAAGAAGGCGGAGTAGACAGAGAAGCTAAGCAGCAGCAGCGGCTGTAGCTGGTCGGCGGTGAGGAACGCCAGGCTGAGGGCCATCCGCAGTCGTAGTCGGGTGGGCCGCACCTTAGCGGTGAAGTACCACAAGTCGGGCAGCTCGCCGAAGGGCTGAAGGGCGCTTTCCAAAATTCGCGGGACGGCTTGCAGGAAGAGTACGATGAGGAGGAGGGCTAGCCTGTGAGGCGAAGAGCGCGATGGTGGATGCGGTGGTGGATGGTCGCACCGCTTAGCTTAAAAAGTGTACCGGTATCACATCTGTAGGATAGATCATTCTGTTTAAAGTCAGGTTTAATCCATGGTAAAGTATGGTAAGTGGCTTACTTTTAATGTAATGACCGTCAACCCGCTCAATTTCTGTTTCGTAGCTTCTGTTGCACAACAACGGGAAGCTTTCATTTGCGACTTCCGTTGCCATCGCTATCATCGCCATCGCCGGCGCGTCGTCCAACCCCACACTCCACAGCCCCCAACGCCACCTATGTCAGTGGATAGCCCGGATCATTGCTGCCCAGATCCCTGTTGCCGTACCCTCGATCCCTGTTGCCGTACTATCGATCCATGTTGCCATACCCTCGATCCATGTTGCCCAACCTATTGCTTCCACCGCTACATATTTGGCCGGTTCTTGGCACTCACTCGATCTTTGGACTATCGTACAGTACTGCCTCGTCCCAACTGGCCCGGATCCAGAGTACGAAAAGCACAACAAACGCCCAAACCGCCGTGGAGGTGAGGGCTGCCACGAGGGCAGTTGGGGTATCGGCGACGGTGAGAAAGAAGAGGGAGGTGGTGTCGGAACAGCTGATGGGCAGGTGGCAGGAGACACAGCCATTGCCGTCGCCGTTGCCACTGCGGCCACTACTGCTGGTTTCGGAGTCCATCCACTGCCGATACCCAGCCGCATGGGCCGCGCTGTGTGACCCTGCCGGGCGTTAAAGGGAGGACCTGGGTAACTGAGGGCTGCTCCCTAAAACCCTAAACCCCCTAAGAAACATTGAGACCAGAGCAGGAACCGACCAGACCAAAACAGCTCAGGTTGGCCTGGGCCCCAGTCGATGGGGCTGGCGGAAGGGTTGCCACCGGATGGTGGGACATGGGAGGGTAGCAGCAGTAGCAGCAACAGCAGCAGGGGCAGCAGCCGCGGCAGCAGCAGCACGGCTGTTGTGGCGGTTACGTGGTGCTAAATAATGGAATGTGGAATGTGGAATGCGCATGCCAAGGACGCGTATTGGCATCATGAGCACCACGAAGCGCATTCAAACCAGACCTGGAGGGGACCATGGAGACAGCTTCTCCTGGGGGAACTCTCAGCATCAGAAACACGCCAAGTGGAGGTCGTGTTGTACTGGGAAGGGGAGCAAGGCCTAACGTGTGGCGGGATGGCAGCCAAAGTTCCTTCTGGTGACGAACGTAGAGGCGAATGTCTTTTTGTTTTGTGAAGTTGGGCAGGCAGCTGGGTGAGAGACTGAGTGCGAGGTGGGTAAGCGGTATGCCTCGTGTCATGCGGTGGCCTCGTGTCTTGAGTCTCACCGGCTGTAGGGTCGTTGGGAGCTTGATCCAGATCAGAAGCTGGGAAATAGCTGATTGGAGGATGTGAGAGGCGGGGAGCGGTGGACGTGCCGGCTAGCTTTGCCGTGGCTGCAGTCTCAGCAGTCTGTTGCTCTGCCTCCAAATTTTCAAGTCGGGAGCCTCCACTCGGAAGCGAGGTTGTGGTTAAGCCCTCGTGATAATGTGTGCTCGAGCTCGCTAATAATGGTTTGTCATCGTGGTTAAGAAGGGGCCGTTGAAGCTCTGCCGAGGCGATAGACGAAAGCCGTGCGGGTGCTCCGCTGGTGGTACCCTCTGCGAGATGTTTCATTTATTTGACCAGAACCGCGCTGCGTAAAAAGAGAAAAAGAAAGATTTATGCTGTAGCTGTGCAATAGGTCTACTATGCCAAGAACTTTTGAAATTTGCGCGAAAGAGCGTCAGAGTCGTGGGTCTAACTATAGTTATAGCGCGGCTCGTAGACTTTTCCAGCATAGCTACTTCTGACGTCTACGCTGTACTAGTTTCGTAATTTATGCGCGGAACGCGAGTCCGAGACCTCGACGCACCGTTGTACCTAAGTGGAAACCGTGACTGTTAGTACTGGGTTTTGTCCAACGAATTTGCAACCAACAAGGTATGTGTACTGATGAAGCGTTACTATATAATCATTTGCGAGAGTCGATGTCTACTGAAGCAGACGGATATTAAGGATATACAGCTGATACCTGTAGAAATACCAGAGCTGTAGGGTGTGAAGTATCCTGTCATTTCCCTAGGCTGCTTCGCTGACATCTTAAGTTTTGCCTTAAGTTTAGTGTGAAATATCCACAACGCAATTCCCGGCGACTGCTGCAGTAAAATGACATCAACATGGCAAGAAACAGACCCGTCATTAAGATATCTGTTGGCACTTCACGCTTTACATACCATGCCACGCCAATGTCAGCAGGAAACCTTTGTACGGAGCCTTCAGAACAAATGCCTAGGAACATTTGCCCGGAAGAACCAACAGCGTAAACAGGTTACGTGATAGCATCATTCTAATATACATAGCGGCAAAAAATTGGGTGAACTTGGGTCAAGCGAACTGCTGGTAAACGGCAGTGAGTTGCTCGACAACCAGGCTTATACCATCTACTCTTCATTATGTAACCGACACGAGAACGTGTGACTACAAATGTCTTAATCATGCTCCAGCTGAACACCAGCTACAAAAGAAGGATACAGTGGAACAGGCATGAACAGGAAACACTGCGATCTGACGAAAAACGGGGCAAGCCACGCGCTGCGGACGCAAGCGTAATCTCGCAGGCCCGCATGACAGGCCGACCCTGACATTGGCACACCACAACATGAACCACCTCTTAACGCCTCTTGTTCCAATTTTAACACCCTGCCGCGTAATGGCACAGGATGTGAATTACTCGCCGCTGTTCGGGCGGCTGTAGAACAGAGGTAAAAAGATTGGGTTTTCCGAAGCCATAAGGCAACGTGCATTCGGACACATGACAACCAAACTCAACCCCCCATCATCCTTTTCGTGCGAGAAGGGAGATGCGGAAAGGTAGGCGAGTGCCAACAGAAACAAAAGACCGTACCGGCATATTCCTGATCGAACTTATTCCCTTTACTGACCGACCGACCGGATTACGCAAAGTCCACCTGAGCGATCCGGCTGCGCGCAGATGTGCTGCACGCAAACGACAATCAGAACGCTAGCAGGGTCCACGTAAGCAGGCTAGGGGGGATCTCAACATGCCCAAGCACCCATAGCTCAGCCTGGAAAGCCCAGCACACAGAAATAGGGCCACTGGATACCATGTATATGTGCCGCCCCTTGAGCAACTCCTACTTGCTCTCCGTCCGCCCTCATCTGCTGAGCCACCTCTGGTGGATTCACAAACAGCAATAGGTGAAGCCATGCTAAATTAATCTAAAGGTACAATTGAGCTGTTTGTAAACCAGCCACAGAGTGAGCGCCGCTGTGCACGCGCTAATGCTACCGCCACGATAAGGGGGTGTTCCACCTGAACAATGGGCCCGATTGATGCTGCCCGTCTAAACGCAATCGCAAACGACCCAGACGTGCCACCGACCATATGTAACTTGTGACATGCGAACTTTTACTTTCCACATGCTGCAAAACATCAAGCTCGATATGCAGAAAAGACACACACACATCGTGGTAAAGCCTGCACTAACAATACGTACACGAAAAGAGGAAAGAGACAGGGATAGGAAAAAACCTGTGTTCATGAACAACTACAAAGAGCGATCAGGCGCGCGAGAGCTCCAGCGATATGCTTACGTGCCTGTACGGCAGAAGCGCTACTCGACTGACATACCCAGCCAGGCTGATATACCCATCCGGACGCCCCGCCTGTCCCGTCCATCCAGAGGGTTTCAGGCTGCAACCCAACAAGGGCTGAAACATTTGCGAACACGCAAAGATACTGTCGCACGTGTCCACAAACGACGCGGACCGCAGAGCCGCTAGGCGCAGTGCACGAGGGGCATTAGTAGCTGCACGACTTCATGCAAAGGCATATGCGCTGCAGGAGCCGATGCAGAGAGAGCGGGGATGCCGCAGCGCTTACCAACCGCTTAAAAGCGTGGGCAGGACAGTGCCATGCTCGAGAGGTCAGCTGCGGACTGCCGCCAGCGGCCTGAATCCAGCGCATCCCGGATCTGAGCGTGCACCACCTCCATGAACTGCCTCCATTGCTCCTCCGTCATGCCGCTGAAGCAGGCGCTCATACGCTCCGGGCTGAAGGCAGCCACCGGCGGCGGGTAAACTTGCGGCGCCATGCGGATGTGCTTTTGGCAAGTAAGCGCACCGCCCTTGCCGGCGGTAGCGCGCTTCGCCGCCTGCTGGTTCTTTAATTTGCGCCAAAGAAAGCCGTCGGTAACGTGGACGGAGCTGGCCATGGGCAAAGGGCGCTCCATACCAGCCGAACGAGTGTCCACACCGCCGTTGCCGATAGCCATAGCGCCGCTGCCGGCCACATGTGCAGCCTCCACCACTGGGAAGCCATTGAGGGCGCCTGAAGATTCAATGGAACCTCCGGTCTGGATGCTCATACGCTCGTCTGAAGTGGAAAGGCTGGAGCAAGGCGAGTAATCAAGAGTCGACTCGGGAGCGACAAGACGACGGGCGCCCCCGCCCTCAGCCGCCGCCGCCGCACGACGCTTGTTCATGCGGGGCACACCTGCACGGCGAGCCAACCACAGGCGGTTAAGACGGTTAATCGCTTGTGATTCCGACTAGCAATACAGGCTCACGCGCAGAGATAAGCATTACCGCATGATAGGCCACCTTTCATGCCCACCCCACCCACGCAAAGCGAAGTTGCAGCACCTAGGCGACGCGCTTGCCAAAATTTACACAACTGAAGAAACCTACCTCCAGCAGAATCGACATCGAGCTCGAAGAGCATGTCTTCACCCTCCTCCTTTATGCTAGTAATGGTTGTACCCCGAATTGGCAAGGTGAGTAAAACTTCATCCAGGGTTCCGTTCATGAGCTCCTCCAGCTGCAGCTCCCCAGCTGCAACATCTGAAAGGCCCTCACAGCTCTCGATTTCCTCCTCACAGCACTGATTCAGTTCTTGCGTATACTGCAACCATGATAACAGCGAAATGCAGACGCTGTCAAGCATGGTAAGCATGGCAAAAACCCGTGAAGCTTAGTAAAACAAAACCCGCCAGCGTCGTTTTTCAGAACCGGCAATATTTTCACTCCCAACATGTAAATATTACCCCACCTCAATCAGGAGCACTTATTGTGCAGATCCAAAAAGCCCCAATCCACTGCGTTTCATACGCGTACCTCGACACACTGCCCTGCGTAGGCGCACATGCGCTCAAGCTCACTGGGCTCCTCGTCAGAATCGACGAAGGGGCGCGTCATTACGCTCGCAATGTCAAACAGTGTCAGGCCTTCCGCGGCACAGGTCTTCAGCAGCGTTGTGCAGACCTCCAGCACCCGCAAGCACTCCGGGCGGAGCATGGGCAACTCCTGCTTCAGAATGCTTTTATCGCGCTGCGTTCAAAATTGAAGCAAGCAATGGGAAGTTTTAACTCTTAGCCCACAACTATTTATCTTGGATGGCAAGGCCAAGAATCTTAATAAGGAGTACATGTTCCTGGCATGCTGGAGATATGAGCTGGCATTCTGACTAGGCATGCCAGAAGTCATATTTCTTCACCAATGCATGACGTACTTCTTTTCAGGTATTTCAGGATCAACGTTGGCGCTGGACACGCAACGCAAAGGAGGCTCACCTCCACATCCAAATCCCTTATGTACTGGACCTCCTCCTCGCTGAACGGCAGCATGGTTTGTGGCCAGTGCAGCCATTCGAAGTACGGCGCCTCCAGCGTCTCCGGCAGGCAGAATCCGTGGTCAATCGGAATGAGCTCGTACGGTGCATCCGACGCCATACTCCGCCTCAGGTCAGCAGTCGAGGCCGACGCCGCTGTGCGGGGCGTGCGTACGAGCATATTGCCAGCGTGGCGGTCGGTGTTGAACAATCGCAGGTCAAGAATGCCGATGCGGTGCACATCGCGGATGCTGAAGCGGCTGGGTCCCATCTCGCTCGTATCACATTCATGGGTCACGAATTCTTGCAGCGAGCCCAGCTTCATCGGAAGGGGATTCTCCTGCGCCGGAGTGGCAGGTGTAGAGCTCGACCTGGTGTCATCAACAGCTCCGCCAGCACCATCCATACAGACTTGGCTGTTAGAGCGGCTCAAGCCGGGGGCCCCACCAATATTAACCGGGGGTGCGGGCGAAAACCCGTCCGCCTGGGACGCCTGGTAGCAAAACACGGGGTGCCGTGCACGGACGAGAACGCTCGTAGGCACACGTGCCCAGCCGTCATGGTCCAGAAGGTACGCGGCAACCTCGCGGAGAGCAGCTTCTCCAACGCGAACTGTGGGTTTCCAGCCAGGGTCGCCTAGCTGGCGGCCAACGTAGCCCTTGGGGTTGTTGGGCGCCAGCGGTTCTTCGTCACATGGTTTAAGAATGGCCGCCTTCTTGCCGGCCTCGTTGGCAAAGAAGTAGGTCCCGCCCATCCCGTCGGCCGCCTTCTCCGGCTCTTGGCACGCCCGAAGGCCGCGGATGACCGACTTGACCAGTCGTCGGACAGCAGGAGAAGTATGCGCAGTGCAGCAAATCTCGATCTTGCACTCGCGGTTGAGAATGCTGTCCAAGTCCTCCGACTGCTCAGATGGGAAAAAAAACGACACTGCCGTTAACCATCTACATGTTAGGAGGTCAAACTGCACGAGCTTCCTGTAGTCTTGCAGGCAAGTGTGATGAGCATATATGTTGAGCTTACCGTGGTCTTCGGGCCGAGCACGCCACTGCAGCCGCTTGTCTCGCTAAACTCCAGCAACCCTTTCCAGCCGACGGGGGCCGGACTTTCTGGCACGCCGGTAGAAAGCGCGCTGACGAGCCCCGCAGCGACGCCATAGGGCTTGTGCGACGGCGCACTTGACGCGAAGCTGCTGCTTGGGGGCGCAAGCGAGGGCCCCAGGGGGCGATGCAGCAGCAAACCCGACTGAACGCCCGTACTCCTCTCTCCAGGCTGGGAAGGGACAGACGACAGTTGGGGTAGCTGCTGCGACGGCGTCACGAATGAGCTCGCGTTGCTGATCGCAGGCGCAGCCACAGTAGCTGGCGTTGACGGCGGCGTGTGCTGCAAAGGCAGCTCAAAACCGCCCTGAACGCGGAAGCCAACCGTGGTCGGGAAAGCCCGTGGATGCTCGATGGCGACGTTCGACTGCGTCAGGAAAAAAGATGCATAAGAATGAGGCACAGGGCGAGCATAAGCAGAGCACGGATCAGGCTACCTGAACTTAGTTGAAAGCGGCGTAAGGTACAACCTTATAAAAAGCAACCTTCATATTTTTGACATGCTTTAGGGAGTTAAGGAATTTCAAAGAACTCTGGTAGTACTAGGAAGGAACTAGGGTGTTTGGCCTCACCATTCCTGCTGGTATATCGAAAAGCCGGCTGACGAAGAGCAAGCGGCAAGCCCAGACCTGAGGAGGCAAGGAAAAAGCTGCCATGTTGTCACGCACAACCCTTCATAAAACTGTTGGCGTCCCATGCGCAACCCAGCTTGCATACAGATGCGGACCACCACTACCACATTACTTCAACAATAAGCTTTAAAGTAGCCCTTTTCCCTGAGAAGTCATCTGCCTTGGCGGGGCATAACCTGGACATCCTCAGCGAGAAACGCATCGGGCACAGTGCCCTTAACACCCGCTTCGCACAGCACAAAACTAACATCTCATATGTTCTCCAAATATACATAGGCAGCAAGCCCTAACGAGAGCATCCGTAAATAAAGCGGAGGCCTACGTGTGTGCCAGCAGGGGGCAGCTCCGCTTTGGGCTTGCAACTGCTCACCACGTGTAGCTGCGACGCGAGGCGTCCTCTTCAGAAGAACTGGAGATGCTCGATGTCATGCAGTCATCCAAGTAGCCGGTTCCAGAGAAGAAGTTGGGGACAAGGACGTTGCCAGGGGAACGTGAGCTGTGACAAGGCGTTAACCCCAAGCGGGGGGAAGCTGAGTAAACGATATATAACTTTTAGAGACGCATTTTACTTGGGTAATATGAAGACCTTAGTGATCCGCAATACTTATTAGAGATAGGGCTGGCCAGGTGTACGATCGTCCTGCACAGGGGAGCTTTTTGCATGGCATGGAGCATCACCAAATCCGCGTCATCCTAAGCTACGGCTGTTCTAGGTAAGCACGTGTCCTGTAACTCCGCCTTTCCACCCATTGCATTTTTCCTGAAAGGCCCGGCTTATGGAAGCGTCTCGATATCCCGTGCAATTGCTTCCTAAACTTAAACGCAGGAACGCGATAGCGTGTAATTAAACCTAATAAACTTTTTCTTATGCAGCAGCCACGCCTCATAGGGCAAAAGCTGCTCTGGCACCTGCCTGACGTGACCCGCCGGACACGTAGCAAAAGTCCTTGCCATGTCACCGGAATCATGAAGCATGGACAATGGAAATTCATCGCGTCACGCAAGGCTGAGCTCACTGACTTAAGTACCTTTGCTCCCATTATGTGCGGAGCCTTCCCTCCATCCGCATGTTACGCCGTTATCATTTACGAGGCAAGCGTGTACAGCTAGCCCGAGTAATCCTGTTCCATGCCTATGCGTATGTCTGATTTGGGTCGTAGTTAGGAAGCACCGACGAACCGACTCTAGCCGCATAACCGCATAGTCAACACCAGCCACGTACCGCGCTGCTCCCAGCTGGATGCAAATGCATCCTGCGCTATCTTTGCTAACAGGGATTCGATACGATGTAACCTTCTATCCCCACATCGGCTCCCCAGTCCTAAGCCCCAGCACGCAACTGGGCTCGTAGAGCAGTGAGGAGTAGTAACCACCCCATAACAGCCCCACCGACAGCTTCCCTGAAAGAACGACCCTGAACAACTTCAGGAGCGACCGCTCCCTAAAATGCAACAAAGAACCCAGGTCGCCATAAATTTTCTCATCCTTGCACATCTAAAAACAATTGCCTATTCAAAATGGGTCCACGTACTACATCCATGCCTGGACGATTGCGCGCCCTTGGACGACGGACTTGAACACTAACACGGAGTCAAGGCAAAAGCGCTCGCCAACTTCTCTGGTCGCCCCTTACTAATACGTGGCAGGAACCCTACTGCGCCGTCATAACCCCCCACTCCGGCGATCGGTGATCAAGCGCCAGAACCTGCAACCAAAGGAGAGGTCAGGGGAAAAGAAAGCGTCCGGCTGATCCGACTCAAAACATGACAAAGGTAAATGGGAACGCGAGGGAGGGGAAGAGACTTCAAGGCGCAAGGACGCGGAACAACACAGGCACACGGAACAACGACCAGGGGCACATCCGCTACTAGAGCACGATCAGGCCATCTTTTCACTTGGAGGCTCGCAAACGCTGCCAAAGGGACCCCAAACCAAAAAAACACCTCGCTGGGCACTATATACAAGCAATATCACTTAACCGAAAACCTACCCTAACAACCCAGTCTACTAAAAATTCAACCTGTGGGTCAACCTACACCAAACGCTGCGCAATGAACTCAACTCGAAATTCACCGGTTTAAGCCATATGACATGGAAAACCCCTGAAATCTCAAACATGTACGGGAATACGAAAATGCCAACTGAAAAGGTTCTGGAAAGCACGTAACCTCTTCCCTAACCCACCCATTCCACGCACCTGCACCAGCCAATGCGCCACCAGATCGCTCTCCCCCCTGCGCCCGTGAGCGGTCACCATGACACGGGCCATCTCGCACCACAGCTCCACCGGACTAACAACGGATGATAACAGCTGGGAAAGCAACGCGGCGGACTGGGAGCAAGCCGGCAGAGACCGTGGGGTGGGGACCGATGGGGTGAGGTGGGCGCCCCGGATCCGGGTGGCAAGCGGACAGGTAGTAGACAGGGCACATGCGAGCAAAAGGGGAAGGAGGGAAAGGTGAGGAAAGCTGGAGAAGAGGCACAGCGGAGGGGCATGTAGGAGGAGCGCGGACGGAAGGCCGTCCAGTGGAGAAGATGGAAAGGACACGCGACGGCAGCGTACACGTGCGCACACAGCAATACACACAACTTATCTGGGAGGAAGTTAGAGGAAGATCTCTGCACCGCATCCGCATCGCCCCCCCACCTCATCGCAGCCGAGCCCAAGCCAACCCATCCCATGCCATACCGTCAAGTCGACGTATCTCCCCTCCGCCTCCGCTGCATCCATCACTCGACCGCGCCGATCCACGTCCACGAACAAAAACTTCGCCGCTACCATTGCCACTGGCGCCGTCGCCGTCGCCGCCACCGTCGCCGCCACCGTCGTCGTCGTCGTCGTTGTCAATATCTCAGCGGCATCAACCGCCGCCGCCGCTGCCCCATTGCTGACATTGGAAGTCGGAATCCGGTGCGGCGACCGGCTGGCAGTTATTACCGGTATTACCGATGCCGCAACGGGCTTTGCCGGCGCCGCCAACGCCGCCGCCACCACTAGCCAGGCATCGGGGTGAGGCGCCAGCGCTACGGTACGTCCAGCCTGTCTTGCAGCTACTTCCGGTGGCAGGCTGTGGAGCAAGGCGGGGCCTGCGGGGATGAGGAAAAAGGGGAGGCATGGACACGTGTATCACCGGGGGGAGGTTACGGGATGGCGCGAGTGCTAGTGGATGGATCATCCCGACGAAATGAGTGTTGAGCCCTGGGCTGCAAATGAGGGAACCCCAATGGCAAAGACGCTCTCTCCGAACGACACACGACAGGTGATCAGTTCGGGGTCCTTGACAAAGCGTGGCCATGAAATATGAATTCGTTCAGGAGGCATCAAAGATTAAAGGCGCCAGCGGCTAATTTTAACAAGATCCTGGGGTTTGTGAGGAGGACAGAAAGGGTTGAAGACCGGGGAGGAGGGGGATGGAAAGAGAGAAAGATTTTTATGGTTTATGGTTTAGGTGATGGGATGACCTAATGGCCAAACTGACCTCACAGTAATCACTCTTCGTGAAATCGCGCAGCAGATGTGAGTGGGGGCGGGGGGATACCGCCCAGCTGCCACCAGACACTCACCCGGGGACACCCCTGGAGTGCCGCCCGCCGCAGCCTTGACGGGCGCCGCGTGCACGCCCAACCGCCGCGCTACGCTGCAGTACAGCACAGCAAGGCTAAGGGGGATGCCTCGTCGCCGGCTAAGCACCTACATGCGCGCGAAACAATAACCGTGTCGACTCAACACCGTCAACACACCATTATGCACAACCCCACTACATAGCACATACACTCCAATCCTCGCAGCCTCTGCACACACCCTCACCTCTGAATCCCCCCAGGCGAGGCCGCGCTCTCAACGAAATGGTGATAGTGTAAAACATTACATTCACGTACAACACAAGGATGAGGGCCTATGGCTTAATGGATAAAGCGCCGGTCTACGGAACCGGAGATTCCAGGTTCGATCCTTGGTAGGCTCGCGCGACATCTAAAACACTGATATCCATGCCTTTCTATAATAACGAAAGTTGTTTTATAATCTATTGGTGCGGCATTTTCGAGATCGTGCCCAAGATAGCCCGCGTAACCCCCAGCCCTCAGGCCGCCAGGCTCATGTGGCTCAGGTGACTCAGGTCCACAGGAAGGGATGATGTGTGAAACAGGGGGGTATATCTTCACCCGTGGCAGCTACCCTGCGAAACCCTGCCTTCCCCGGGGCACCCTCATCCAATCACCCTAGTCAACTTCTCAGTGGATCGCTCAGGTTCAGCACCCACCACCAGCATCCAACGGGATCTGCCGGGTCGACAGCGGCCCAACTCCATTCCTGGTCGGCTCGCAGTTTTTTACTTTATCCCAGGTCACCACCGTCCATAAACTAGGGGGGCAATACCTTCCACCATCGGAAGGATTTTCGACCCTGACAGGTCTCGATCCCGGGATCTCCCGGGGGCAGTGGTCGCGCGTTACCAGTAGTGCCTAACCCTAAATAATATGTTCTTCCCCACATTGTCAGGCCCCGAGGTCCCCGGCCCAACCCAAAGGATACCTGCGGCAGCAGCGCCGGTGCCAGTCCGTCGTACACCCATTCCACGGGCTCGTGTCGGAACTTGAGCTGTTGAAACAGCACCTGCGGTGGTAGCGGCAGGAGGTTGCCTTGCGGTGCAGAGCCGAGTGTGTGGTATCCATACATGCGAAAGGGGAGGGGGAGTGAACAGCCATGGCACACATAATCGGCTGTATTGGACGAGTTGGACACATTTCGAATTAGGATATCGAAACATATCTGCAAAAATATCTCCCTTAATTGATAGACAATAGTGGGATTTTGGAGACCAGAAGCAGCACAAAGGGAGGTGAGTTACGCGCAATGCAGGTGGGAGCGAAGGATCCACTGTGAATACACCGACTGCCAATATCGCAGCGGGCAAAGGGGGGGGGGGATGGAGGGATTCTGAGGAGGGAGGCGTTAGGTAAGAAATGATGCGGCTCGCGGCGGTTGAGAGGCACCAGATTTCGCCAGGACGTGGGTTACGTGGTAAGTAGTGGACATAACAGCCCGAGATAGCCGTGTAAAATGATGAAGTCTTGAGGGTGAAGGGGTTCACATGAGAGCCGCTCGCGCACTCGGTGATGCAGAAGCATGAGCAGCAAACTCAACTACAGAAAGGTCCCCAAACAAAGCAACAATCCTTTCTATTTCGAAGGGTGCAGAGTTCGGGAATCGGATCTCAAAAAAAACGTTTTGACAACCAGAATTCGCAAGACGCGCAAGACACAAGGGAAGGGGGAGAGGGTTTCAGGATTGCCAGCTGTCGAAAGTGAGGTGCCGTGTACATCCCACCTGGCTGATTGCTTCTAGTTGTTGCCGTAGAAGCTCTTCATCTGGGGCCCCGATGCCACCGCCGCATGCACCAGCCGTGACGCTATAGCTGCTCCCGCCGGTGGGGAAGCACGGAAACAAGCCTTGGTGCGCCTCCGCCACTGCCGCCGCCAGCTCGTCCAACTGCCGCCGAGCCTCCGCCACCGCCGGGACGCGCAGCGGCGCTGGAAGGCCGCTGCTCAACTCCCAGCCTCTGGCGCCTCCGCCACCTTCACCGCCTCGGGCTCCCGCGGCTGTCGCCGCTGCAGCCTCCGCTGGGCCCGTGTCGTCCTCCGTGTCGAAGTCTTCCAGAGAAAGATGGTTTGCGTCGTACAACCGCTCCACAAGTAAAGCCCCTTCCTCCATGGCCGCAGCTAAAACTCTCAACCGCGATGCCAACGCCGCCGCTCCGCCGTCATCGCCGCCGCCGTCATAGGCACCCGTGGCTGGGGCCCCGGCGGCGGCGGCGATGGCTTGTGTGCCGCTGCTTGCCTCCCTGACGCTGCTCACGGCGGCCGTCGGACCGCCGTACACCGTCGCTGCCGCAGCCTCTGCGGGTTTGGTTCCGGAGCCACCATGCAGCCTGTGTGCCCATGACTCGCATAGCTGAAACCAGCAGCGCAGCGCCTGCGAAGTACGACAGCGTTGTACAACATGGTTGGGTCCCGAATGGTTTTCACGGTGTCCCGCACGGCGTCAGAAAGTCCGTGGGGTCAAGAGGGCGGGAACGGCTGGGGAAGGCGCCTTGTCTTGATCGATAAGAGTCCTTTTCGCTTAGGGTTTGCCCAGCTGGAGAAAGAGTTTTGCATGGGCTATGTTGTGGTGATCCAGCCTCGCAGGCATGCTTTTGCTACAACTCGATGGTTTTACCAGAGCTGCTACAACCTCTAAGCGATGGTTTTACCAGAGCTGCTACAACTCATTCTGTAACTTACGACACCGTGAACGGGCCCAATGGGCCCTATGTGTACATGGAGATCCTGGACGGAATGGCTTTGCGTTTGTTCTTGCGGCACCTATGTTTTGGTTACGGGAGGAAGAAATACTGGCGAGCCTCCACACGGACGCGAAACGAGGCTCCGACTGTCAGCACAAAATGCTTTCGTTCCGCCCGGTGCAACCTCCCCATGGCCCGCTGCATGACCCGCTCCCTTTTGACATTGGAATCAGAAGAGCGTGAAGGGAACTAGGTTTGCAGCTGTTCGTTGCAAATTGCAACTCCCAACCGCCATCGACCTTGCCAATGAGGACTAGTAGGCCCAGCCTCTAGTGGCCCCCTACCTCTCGTGTTTCCCCTTCGCTGTTTTTCAGGACTTGCAGCTGTTGCTGAGCCTGGCGGAGGGCGCGAAATCCGTCGCTGCCTTGCCGCACGGGATCCGATGGTATTGCGATCGCGCTGCGAAAAGCGCTTGATAGCTCAGCTTGCGGGTTGAGTGCAGGTGGTGCATCGAAGCCCAGAATGCCGACAAGGGGGATCTGAGCTTTGACGTAGTCTCGCCGCACGCGGTGTAGCAATCGGTACAGTTTGACAGCGATTTGGGGCATTGGTAGCTACTAATTAACTAAATGTATACAGCAAATGGTTTTACGGGAGCGGAACGGCGTCCAGTGTTGTGGTTCCAGGTGTAGCTCCAGTACCGGCACAGAGCCTGCAGGACAGTGACTTTGTCAGCACATCGCCACAAGTGAGCCGCATCATCGCAGGACCTGAAAACTCCAACGTGAAACACTAAGGACATAACACTAGGGTTCATAGGCCTAGATTCTGGTCTTGTGATCCTCAACACACTTCCCTCCCACGCTCTAGTAAGGACATGTCCTACTTGCAACGATTTTGTCAGGTGGGCGATCTAATGATATGACTATGTAATGGCCCTCTTGGAGCACTGCCACCTGACGACACAATCTCGCACCGATACATCAGGGGTCTTCGCTTCGCCATGCGGCGGCAGCCTGGCGAGCCGGTGAGGTGAAGATCGAGGCTTAGTATAAAAACTGTAGGTAGTCATGTCCTGTGGTGGTCCTGTTGTTTGACAACGAGGTCTGCGGGTTGCGTAAACCCTGATAACTGCAGGCGCAACCCAATTGCAAGCCGCACGTGTAGTGGTGGCAGCATCTCAGCGAGTTGCCGCTGCTGCACCTGCGCACATGGCCGGCCCTAAGTCGGCTCCAAGCTTTTCTACCAGCCCGTCCATTCCCGTATCCTTTGCGGCGTCGGGAGTTCAGTCGAGCGCTCCTACCGCAGCAGGTAATGACATCGGCGGATACGACGTTTCGGGGCCTTGCTGATTGTCATGCGACACCCGGATGCAAGCTAGCACCATGTCCGTACCCGCCCTTTCCCTTCACAGAGAGCTATGTTTCCATCGTACCCGTCGCCCCATATGGGCTTCTCTCAAGTCTCCTGGGCTGTATCCAATCTTCTTGACAGGCTGTTCAGGCCCTAGTCAAGAGGCTTTGTTAACCCAACAACGCATAGTGACTGTGAATAAGTCTGACCGTGACTGATGCAGGTCGGCGTCTTATGAGCCAGCTGACCTGTGTACATTTCAGTTTGTGTCTCTAAGATCCCTCAGTACTCGTATAACCAGCCGTCGGCCACATGTGACTTGCGTGGAACCGAAAGCCGTAATCCTACTGTCCGTGTGTGCCCTAGGCCCGGGGCATACATCCCTGAGCTGTCCATCATCTCGCGTGGACCTATTCCACGATCTGATCGGAGCTCGATGAGCTCAGGATTTCCATTCGCTTCCCTCCAACCACAACGCCTGCATACCTTTCCCCTTTTACAGGATTGATCCCGTTCTAATCTATCCAACGTGTTCGTTTTTCCTGTACCAAACCACTTGCCCCTCTAGGACCGTTAGTACTTCGTTTTATCTTTGGGTCTAGTTTTGGTTCCTTAGGGCCTGGTTTTGGTTCTTTACGGTTTCCCTTGTGTGTTGTCCGTGTTTGTATTGAGCATTTGTTTTTCTGTTTCCCCCGGTGACACTTAGGGACGTCTGGCGCTGTGGAGGGCAGCGACTCGGGAGAAGCAGGCAACAGCATGAGTGGGGCTTCCCACACAGGAAGCTTAGGCGATGGCAAGTCACTGAGACGAAGGCGAAAACGTTTTTAGCACCCAGACGTTGAGTGCCGACAAGTGGATTTGTCCGCTGTGTACCCGGCTACTATAGACCTTTCTTGATGGATGAGGTGACTAGTGGCTGGCAGCCCTTTGGAGCAGCATGGGCGGTGCAGATGCTTTGCAATAGAAGCTTTTTGTTGGAGAGGGAACGGTTGGCGCCGCAGGTAGGTGGTCCTCGTCCGTGGACTTGGAATTGTATTAGCGTTTGGTAGAAGGCGGATATGATGAAAGACAGGAAGCGGCCGCCCTTGATGCTGTAAAGGTTATGAGAGGTTCCCGTCGCCCGAAGGACGAGAACGGCATGTATGTATGCATGCGGCCGTCCCTGTGCTGTGCTGTCTGTGAGTTTCCGCGCATTATAATTGTGCCGTAATGGTCTTCAAACCACAGGCGCAGGCACGCGTGACAACCATGGGGCGCCAACCCCGATTTGAGATGTCTTTGCTGCACATATGTGCACTAGTGAAAGGTTGCTGCCACCGAAAGCGACTACCACGATGGTCAAGGTTTCAGATAGTCCGGGGAGTATCGATCATCATCCCGGCCGACGGAAAACTGGCTCGGGAACCGCAGCCAGTGTCTTGCATTGATGTCTGTCGGCATGTGACTGTCCTACCAACTATGCAGCCCAGCGCACGCAGGTAGGGTTTTGCCTGGCAAACCGCCCGCCATTCAGCGTGAAACGGGCGACAGAGAGAAGGTTGGAAGTCCGATAAGTGGCGAAAGAGGCATTGCGTTTACATTGATATGCAACGCAGGCATCGCAATTTACTGCGCTGCTATGAAGTGTGCGCAAGCGCTCACGCGTGATGGGCTGATTCTTTCCTCATGCAGGCCTCTTGTTCCGCGCATGGTGGTCCTCGAGGGTCAGATGTTCGCCCTTCCCAGATCCCTTCGCGTCGCCCTGTTTGTCTGCTGCTTGGACTCTACTGAAGTACCTACGCAGCCTAGAGGTGCTGTAATGTGCCGTACTAGTTGACAACGGTGACATGGCATACTTACAAGTTGTTGTCGCACTGCAACAAACCTCTGCACTATCTGGCCCTGACTGTCTGGCCTTTGCTCCACCTGCGCTGTTGGTGTTGAATTACTGCGCTAAACAACATTGGTCGCGTTAACACGCGGACATTGCCTGCTCGACTTGCCCGCTCAGTCTTTGTCTTGTAGTCAGCTGTGCCCGAACCCTCAGTAGCAAACCACCAGGAGGGGATGGACACCCCTCTCTCCAGCCAATGAGTGAAAGGCCTAAAGCTCTATCCAGCGCGCTTGCTGTCGCAAATGCATCTCGCCAAATAGCATTTGCGCCCTGGCTCCGCGCTAGTGCATTCACGTCCCCAGCAGGTGCACATTGGGGTCTGCACTTTATATATTGACGGCCGGCTGCGTTCAGGAATGGCTGTGTACCGCGACACTGAACGTCCCACACACGGTGATGCCAGCGCCTATGCCAACCCATGCTCGAGAAGCATGCGTCCTCCACACGGGCGCTATGGAAGGAGCATCCACACGCGACATCTTTTCAAATGCAAGTACGCATGCGTGGAGTATCCACACGCTATAGGTAGCCACCACCGGCCGTGCCGACGCCTGACAACTTGAGTTCCAACCCCGTTCAGTTCCGTAAAACTAACCCTACCTGATGTACCAAACATACCAACGTGCTGCGGCAGGTTCGCCACAACCTCAAGCAGACCAGGCAAAGGCGAATGATGCAGGAGATCCGGGGCGTCGTCTTGCAGCTGCACACGTGATGGTGGCAGGAGCCGGTTAAGTGGGTCCATCTGGAGCACGCGTGTGGGAAGCACTGCGGGCACTGGGGGCTTACAAATATCAGCAAGGACTGGCTGAGCACTTAATCCCTGGGCATTACTCCTGCCGCGATGGTCTAGAATGTTAGACGTGGTGGTGTCACAGCGTGGTGCAACGCCTGGGTAACTACAGTTACAGTGTCCGCACAAGTGCGGAGGGGTCCGTCAAAGCCGAGGGTCCCATGGACGTTTGTAATTGTTTATGTTACAGTGTCGGGGGCGATTATCGCTGTCCTCCCGCTCCCGTTTGAGCGCGAAACGCCGAAGCGCTGCGTTCCTAGTTTCCCAGACCTCGTAGTGAAAGCTAGTTAATGCCAGCCGGGGGGGGATCCTCGGCCGCGATCGTGCGCATGTGGCGCTCTTGAAACCCGAGTATGCTCCAATACTTAGCCCTCAAGCGATCATAAGCGGGGCGTTCCCAAAACACATGCAGTTGGCCTTCCACCGCTCCACAGTCACATCACAAAGCCTGCAGGTGCGTGCAATGCGCTCACGGTCATTGGGCCTATTAACCTCTAATTCCCAACCTAAAGACCAGCCTAAAGAGCATAAGGATTTGGTGCAATCGCTGGGGGAAATGAACCCCTGAACCTGAACACGCCTTGAGCAAATGGGCACAACACTTAAACCCCCCATGTAAACAGCCGTCGCAGTATATCGTGCCGCCTCCTTGTAAGCAGTCAATTAGGGAAGGGGCTTCATCAGCTCCTCCTTCAACTTGCAGATCGCATCGTCGAAGTCCTTGTCCGCCAAGGCGCCCATGTCGTGCAGCTTGTTTAAGGCCTCCACCTTCTGCAGGACGATACTCTGCTCTGTGTACAGCTGCCGCGTCCTCCTCTCGACCGGCTCCCACTGCAGCAGCTTCATCACGACGTCCGCGAGCTGTAGAACGGGGAACGATGAGAAGGCAGTGTTAAGTGGTGTCACGGCAGAATGGCAGGGAGCGTGCTAGCAAGCATCCCACCAAATAAATTGTCGGCCTAGGGGCATAAGATCAAGCATTATCATCTGAAGCTGTGGCAGCCAAAAACGCTGTTTTAGGCAACCCACCTTGCCGATGGCATTATAGCAAGCGTCTAGGCACGAGTTCTGCTCACGATACGCCTTCGTGAGGTCCTTCAGGTCATCAGCCAATGCCATGCACATCGCGTCTGTAGGGCTGACCCGCACGGTGGACTTCCCTGGCACGCCAGTGCAGTTGCCGGCCAGGGCGTCAGGAGCCTGGAGGCCCACCGCCACTACTGTGCTGGGCCAAGCACTGCCCTCGCAAGAGCGGTCTCGCATGAGAGCCTGCTGCGCACTGCCCTGCCGGCCCAGATCCCTTCGCGGCACGTAGGCATCAGCAGGGTTGTTGCTGGGCCGGATGTCCGCCAGCTCATCCGTTGCCTTATTCACCTGGGGTGTGATAGGAGGCGTGGTTGGGACAGGAAGGGCAACGGTTTATGGCAGATGCGGGCTGGTAGTATGACATGCAGGCGCACACACAATGCACGTGCCCTGCATTCATGTGTACCGGCACCTATGGGGGGGACCCGTCTACCGTGTGCATAACCCAGCATCACAATGTTACAGGGGAGCGACATTCCCTAAACTGCAAACATATAGCATACCGGGTACGTGATCCGCCTCTTGCATTTGCCCTTCAGCTTGAAGATGGCGTCACGATTTTTTATTTCCGGCATGGACTCGTCGGCGGCCTTGTCGTTGATCTGCTCCGGGGTGTGCCTCACGAGGCGGAATGTCCCGCGGAAAGCTCCCGAGGGGTTCGGGAACGCTTGTTGAAGCCGTGGGAGGGGTCGCTGTCGACCTTCTTCTTCCGCATCATCATCTCTTGAGCACAGCCTGGTGACTGCCACAGTCTCCTGGAGGGTAAAGTTTTGCAGGATGAGGATCGGAGTGAAAGAAGCGAAGCACCGATGAAGGTATTGAAAGGCGCCCATGCAATTGCCCACATGCAAGAAGTTGCACTAATGCATTACCCCCTCTTTTGGGGCGACCCGGGACAGCATCCGGGAGCAAGCGCCAGCGTAACCTACCTCAGTGCGCTTGCGCTTGGCGCCGGCCCTTTTGCCGGCCTGGTCACCACTGTCGTCACCACTGTCGCCATCCACGGCGTCTGGAATGTGCTTGTCGTCACCATCGTCGTCGTCGACCACTGCGTCCTTGGTGATGGGCGGGCGGGGGATCTTGGCTTTGAGGACGACGCGCTGGGGTGAGGTGGCCTTGGGCTTGCGGCCCCTGGGCTTGCCACGACCAGCCTCCTTGGACGCTGGGGCCTCACCCTGGACGGGTGCATCCGGGGCGCAGGGACGCACAACCCCCACGGCGCCGACGGGCACCTAAGAGGGCCTGATTCTCATCATTGGGTTGAAGTTGTTGACTGGTACCATGAGGATGCGCTGCGTGGAGGAAAGGAGGGGAGGGACCTGGATACGGGTGCAGGTCGGAAAAGGGAGTCAAGTGGGGGCGAGAAAGCGTGAGATGAGGAAGCTGAAAGCAAGGGAAGCATCCTTTGAAAACCATGTCATTGTGTTTGTGTACCTGCTGCTGCATCTGCGGAGCCTCGCTGGGCTGCATCACTGGCATGGCCTGCAGCGACGGCTGCACCATGGGAAAGCCCTGCGACCAAGTCATCTGGCTCTGCATGCTAATGTTGTACATGCGGTTCATGGCGGACATGTGGTTGGAAGCAGTTCGAGCGTCGTCGGCGGCACCGATGCCGGGCGTCGCGCGCAGCACCACACCAGGAGGGTGGCCGAAGCCAGCCGTGAAGGAGAAATGAGCAGTTTTGTTGCAGTTGGCCATCTTGAGGAGGTCTTCGGTGACGAGAAAAGAGTCGACGGTTGTTGGTCAAGGCAAAGGAGTCGCGACGAAACGAAAAAGGAAATACAAAGGCTCGACTACTCTGTTGATGGAATTCAAAATGGAGACAATGACTTGTTTGCGCCAAGTAGTTAAAGGATGCCCCGTTGTGGTTAAGGGATGCTCCGGGCCAGCTGTCGATGCCTTACGTAGAGGCACGACTGTTTCCAATGGGCCTCGGGTTCTTTCTCATCCCGCATCAACATTATTATTTTTGCAGAAATAAATATAAAAATTATATGTGAGGTTTAAGTTCATGCTATTTACCGTGAGCGGAGGTGGTCGCGGTGAGGCAGCAACCGGAGCAGCGAAAACGGGTAGCTGTGGGCGGCAGACGGATCGGATGCTTGAGTAGGTGGCTGGGCCACCCAGCGAGTCCTATTGAAGGCAACTTACTGTCTTCGCACTCTTCTGTATATGTACTGTCTGCGCACTCGTCTGTATGTCGCTTATTATGAGCGCACTCTCCTGCAGCGCGCAGCTCTGAAAAGTGTAGTGTCATGTTAAATGTCCAAACGCATCGGAAAGGATGGGATTCTGTTGGGGCACATCACCCCTTCTTGCGAATTGTGTCAGGCAAATTGGTATGTTCACGGGAGCGGTCACCGATGGATGATTAGCTATCACCTATTTTTGATTCTTTTTTTATTTTTTTAACTGGAGGACTTTTGAGGCTTAGGCCTCCTTCAGTAATGATTGTGGGTCCTGAGCCTTCCCTTTGGTCGCGCTTTTGGGTTTCTCCTTTAGATGACTTGCGTTGTCTCCTCTGGGTGGGAGTCTAGTGCGTATGTCCGTCTCTACTGCAGTGCACGGCCAGCTGGCCCGCTGGCTCTACTCTTCGCGAGTCTGGAGCCCACTGTAACAACCATACACACATCATCAAGAAGCACCCAGAACGAAAATGCGAACCGCCAAGGTGTATGTGTAGGCAAAGCCGAGCGAAGGAAGGAAACTCGAAACCCGGGTGGTTAGAAACCTGCTGTCAGGCTGTCTGACATGCAGAACGGCCATTTCATCGACATTTGTTCGCCTGTTTGATGTTCATTGCTCCACGTTCCATCAAAACAGATATGATGCCAAGTGGTATAGCCGTTACAATCCATTAGAGCACCAATTGAGGCAGGTAATTGGCCGTACAACAGGGAGCGGCCCATTCGCACGCGTTCCGTAACCGTACAGCCGTGGGCAAGCTGGCTACGTCCATCCGTATGTGTTCTTAGGCGCGTAGTAACCTACCTGACCTCTTGGAAACGCTGCCCAAATCCTGAACGCAGGAACTGTTGTATGTTCTTATATCTCGTATATAAAGTTAAGGACCTAGATCGCTGCTTTCTGTTTTTCTCCGCAATTTTTCAAGGAACGGAAAAATAATTCCTTAGAACATAATCCTTCGCGCGTATAACGTCACATATGTGCAGCGGCTATTCTGACCTTTTTCTGCATTCCTGGCTATTCAAAGTGGCAGCCCGACATGGCAGAAATCCTAACTGGACGCCGCCTAGGCCAAACGCGTAAGGTTCCAAAGTTGCTTACCGTGGTGATGCTTCTCCTTTCTGTAAACCCTCCGGGCTGTTCCCCATTTCTACGGCACCCCCTGCTCCTCCCACCACCCGCTCCCGTCAAAGACTCTTCTACTATCTTTGGTCCACAACGTAGTACCATGCGTCGCCACCACGTCTACCTCCCCAAACCAAAAACCTTTGCCAGAACACCCGCACGCAAGGGAGCAGCTGTGCCAACGTCGATAAAGGCTGTCCCCCCCGCTACCGCCTACGTGCCGCCTGCGGCCCCCCCTTTTCCTGTTCCTTATCGGAACACACTCCATCTTTCCACATCGCTCTATTTGCCTGCCTAGCTGTTTATCCCCATCCGTGCATCCGTCCGTTGGTGGCTGCCTCAAGCCCAGTTTCGTGAAGGCTCGGTGAAGGCTAGGGTAAGAGGGAGGCTGTGGCGAACTTGGTAAAACCGGTACGCGAATGGGCAAGACCCACTGCTCACCAGTCACCGCTCACTCCTACACAAAACCCAAACCCGAATTCCTGCCTGGTCAGTTTCCGCAACCCGGCGCCGCCTGAGCCCGTCTTTCGCCTCCTCTGCTCTCGCTGTGGTCTTCCTCCTGATCAGCCACCGCACCTGCCCCCACACGGCGACCCCCATCGCACTTCGTTTACCTATCTTCCATCCACAGGTTCATCCATTGGGACTAATTAATCTCTGCGCATGTCTCCTTATCACTCCAGCCTTCTCCAGCACGCTACGCCCAGACCGCCACACAGCCCACCACGTAGCATGTGAGCTCAGCTCGCAAATGGCTGCTAAGTGTGGTTGCAGAAAGTGAAAAGACTCTTTCCCCACTTCCCACACAACAGAGACGTCGCTCTCTGTGTCTCCCACGCCGCCACCACCAGCAGATTTTTCGCAAAATGTCGCACCCATACGCCGACAGACGCTTCCCTACCCCCCCCGCGAGGCGACCTCATGCAACCACCTTCTGGCTCCTGGCGAACAGCGTGTCTACCACCCGCCCCAGCGAATCCAACACGTCCAAGGCGGCGGGGTAGACCACGTCGGGGGATGAAGGGGAGAAGACCTCGAGGCAGCCCGCGCCCTGGTCCAAAGTGCCGCTGAACTTCTTGTCCAAGATCATCTGGGGCGAGGCGGGGTTTTTGTGGTGGGGAGGGGGAAGAGGGAGAACATACGTTTTGAGGCTCGTGGGAAGGTGTAGTGAGTACATACATGCATCAGTCTGAGTCGGGGTCGGGAGCACACAAGACTAACCGACTTGTACTACACGTCCCCGACCCTTCCGCTGTGTTCCGGCTTCGGCCACCGGCTCTCGCGGCCCACAATGTAATCTAAGTCATACATACAAGAGCGCGAGGCACGCGCGCGGATACGCTTGCACCAAAACAGCCCCTACCCCCGGCCCAATTCGCCTCTCTAGTCATGTCTAACTTAGGGTCGACGGTTTCCC
Source organism: Volvox carteri f. nagariensis (assembly GCF_000143455.1). NCBI lineage: Eukaryota > Viridiplantae > Chlorophyta > Chlorophyceae > Chlamydomonadales > Volvocaceae > Volvox > Volvox carteri. Next base: position 1,108,876 of record NW_003307562.1, read on the forward strand.
GTGCTGAATACAAAGGATAGGCTTGTTTCCTCGCTTTGGATGTCGATTGACGGCGATTTTCATGTTCTCAGGGGCTCCCGTAACTGTAAAACCTCAACAAGGTAAACGAAAGGGCACTGCTGGAGGAGGTAAACGACGCAAAGGACACAAAAGAAAAGGGACAGAGGAAAGCCGTCGTGGCACTCGACCATAAAAGTGCATGTCCCGATGGATAAGGAAGTCTAATCTGCTTGGCTTCCTCGGCGGATCTTTCCCTTGTATTGGGGGTGAGAGGAGAGGAAACATTCCGTCGTATCCTATCTTAATTTTTACACCCACCACCCCTCCCCACCTCCTCCCCACAGAGACACATCTGGATTCACCTGGCTGAGTTTAGCCTCTACAGTCGGCACCGGTAGCCCAATCAGGTGCGCCACGTGAGAGATCTCCACTCGACTAAAAGGCTCAATCAGTCGTACAAGGTTTTGCTGCAGCAGCGTGTCGTACAAGAAGGCCAGGTGGGCATGTACGACGACATCGTCCACTAGCTGGGACTTGTGTGCTTCCAGAACATCCTGCGCGCGAAACGAGGCGGCGAGGATGAGAATGAGGATGAGAATGAGAAAGGCGAGCGGTGCGGAGAAGACACAGAGAGAAACCGTGGAGAGGGGAAGAGGAGGGGGAGAGGAGAAGGGAGAAAGCCCCTGCGGCAACCCAACTGCACTATCTCCTTGTTATCTCCTTGTCCAGCCAGGTAAAGAAACCTCCCAGAGCAGCGATGACTCGTCTCTAATCCCCAAACCCCCAACCGAACATCTGCCAAGAGCCCTGTGGAGCCCTGACTACCACATCTCTGTCTGTCTGTCTGTCAGTATGTGTATGTCTGTGCGTGTGTCTGTGTGAGTTACAACCCATCTCAATTTTCATGTCCCACCTGGAAGGCTTGCAGGGAGCGGTCGTGATAGGCCTGAGCCACCGCCCGCAGGGCCTCCACCTCCGGGCCCGTGTACTTGAGACCGGCCTTGGAGCTAATAATACCTGGGAAACGGGAAGACGCGTTTGTGCCCTCGGCAGTTTCCGCTTTTTCATACCTTCTGTTCTACCCCCTTCCCATCTCCCTGCGCCCGGCTCCCCTTCCCTTACCCTTTCCTTCTGTTGCTTCCCCGTCGAGAGATTCGCTTCCTTGCACCTCAGTCCTCCCTACATCCATCCTTCGTTCCTTTCTCCTCAGCCTTCTCCCCATCCTTCACCCAGGCTCCCCATCTGCCACCCGAACCCTCACCCGGCACGTCGTCCGCCTGGTCCAGCATGACCTTAGCCAGCAACATGTACTTCAGAACCTGAATTTGATTTAACAAGGGCGAAGTATATGACGCAAATGCCATCTCAATTAATGGTATACGACTGCAGCAGCATCAATGATATTTAACAACAATATAAAACTTGAAGATAATAATAATAATAATAATAATAATAATAATAATAAAAATAATAATAATAATAATAATAACAACAACTACAACATCAAACACTGAGCTGGCGGGGAGAGGGCGTGGGATATAGGAGGCAGTATTTCTTGTTTTGTAAGTGCAAGGAAGGAGGTAACACGGTACGCTGAGAGGGGTGAACAGAGAGACTCCTAACGCTGTAGGTCCAAGGTACACTCAGGTGCCGGTAAAGACCTTCAAAACCCAATCCATGGACCGCAAACCTGCGGCGGGCTAGCCAGCCCCCTCCTGCCCTCCCCAAAAATGAAACGAAAAAAGAGTCTCTTGACGAGGAGAGGTCCCCGGTTCGACCCCGACTCCCGGACGCACCTGTGCGGCCTGTGGATCGTCGAGCGAGGAGAGCTGCTCGAAGCTCTCAAAGAAGTAGCTGTAGGCTGTCTTGTAGTCCTTCTCTTCCGCACAGAGAATGCCGCTATGGCAGTCGATCTGGGGCCAAACACCCGCACAATTCAAGCCTTTCACCATTCGTCAAGTTCTATATGACCACGCGTGATGCTTCCTCTCCCCGGCATAAATCTCTAGATCTCTAACCACATCGTTGCAGACGGGCCGCCCCGCATGTTTTCCCTGAGCCTGCTAACCGATGTCCACACGCATTACAAATATCCATTTCATTCATACCGCAAGAAAAAAACAGCTCCCAGGTGCTTTCCAGCACACGCCAAAGGAGTTCTTATGCGAACCCTCAGCAGCAGGTGGCTGTCGCCGCATTGTACGGGTCGTACAACCACGTACCCGCCACTACCCACCCATGCAGCTAACCCCCCCGTCACTCCCACCCACCCCTCTCACCCCGAACTCTGCAACATCTCCCCCATTCTCAAACGCCTTCTTTTCGATTGGACTTCTGTTAACATTTAATGACTGTTAACACTTGTCTCCATTCTTCTCCCATTCCTCCTCATCATCATCATCGTAATCGCAATAAGGCCCGCACTACATCCCCCCTATCCTAACTTGCATTTTCAATCTCGGACAATCCCCCATCCTCCCTCCCAAGCACGCAACCCCACCACCACCCTCCCCATCCTAACCACCAAGAAACGCACACACACCAAAGATACGCACACGCTTACCCCCCCTTGAAGCTGAAGCGGCACGTAGATGGCATTGGCGGCAGTGCGTGCCGCTGTGAGGGAAGCTCGGGCCTTGGGCACGTTACGCAGGGCGTGGTTAACTGCAATGTTTAACAAGTTCACGGGATCAGCGTATGTTTGGGGTGTGTTTGTTATTTAGGAAGGAACCAGGGATGCAGGGGGTCCTGACCGGCAGATCAGGTGTGCCTTATTCGGTTATTCCGTGAGGTGATGTTGGGAAGTGACCGACACACATACAATATAATACCAGTGAATGGTGACAGCTGTAGTAGCCGGTACACAGTACGGCACACATAAACTACTACAAATACGCGCTAAGCGCTAACACCAGCATCTCGAGAGGCCTTTTCAGCAGCCAGCTACTACAACAGCACAGGCACAGTAATAGGACCCGAGGGGGTTAAGTTGAACCACTGGCGAATGGAGCAGATCTGAGGGGGTCGGAAAGGGCTGAGTTTAACGCCAGTAAACGCCAGTCGGGTTCAGTGTGGGTGTCTGTGCATATGTGGTATCCACTGCCGAAGTACATATAGCGAAGGGGAAGACACTACACCATCGCCGCCTTCGGTGTCCATGCCAGCCTTACCTTTGCTCTCCAGCAGGTAGACGTCCACCAGCAGCAGCTTGTCATCCAGCTTCTTCACCTCCGAGAGCAACCTGAGGTGAGGGCGGGGGTTAGGGGAATCATAGGGCGGGGTTAGTGCGGCCGGAGGAAGGGAAAGACGAACCACAAACGAGTGAAGCCGCTGCCAGGGCAAGAGTGTAACAGACGTAAAACTGACGGAAAGGCGTCCGTGAAGAAGGCGTCCGGAGGAAGGGAGGCGGGGGAATTATGTGAGGCAAGCAATGCGAAGGACCTAGTGCCAACGTCCAAAGCACACCGAGGGGGCAAGGCGGTGCGGAAATGAAAGTCATACGGTGAACGAGTCAAAGGGTCAAAATGTCAGGGGCCCCTCAATACGTAAGGCAGGGACGACTTTACTGTGTTGCAATTTCATGTTTCACGTGGTCTGAGGGGCAGATAGGGAAACAAGGGAAATTTGAGGAGCGCTCTTCGGCTAGCAGACAGACTGGCTGGCCACCTGCAACCCATCCTGGTGATTGACTCGTTGCCTCCCCCCATTCAGTGGGGCCGGCCCTACGTAAATACGCATTGCTCCGCCCCCCACCCTTCACCCCTTGCTACCACTACAGGGCTCCACACCCAACTCCTGGTGATGATCAAGTGACTCACGTCCCAATAAGCGCCAGAGCTGCAGGGTAGTCCTTGACCTGCGCAGCACAGGAAGCAGGTACAAGCAATCGTCCACACGGCATCGCACGATCAGCTGGTGTACGGCAACACCAACTTTTTGTGACGTGCGCTACCACCGGGAAAAAATGGTGGGCCGGGGGCCCCGGCCACTCGTCTTGCTTGCTTAAGTGCGTACTGTGAATGTCTGGCGCAGACTCTTGGGGCTTGTCGTAATACATGCAAAACACAGTGCACGCCACGCAGTGCAATTACATAACTCTCCCCCCCGGGCCGGAGCCGTCCTCCGCTGTCGCCTCAAAACCCCACCGTCCCCCCCCCCGGCCGCCGACACCCTCCCCAAAGCTGCCCGCTTCCCTCCCCCAACCACCACGTTGCAAACCCCACACCCTATCCACCGCCTTAGCGCCCTTGCCACCGTTTCGCTGTCTCCAAGGCACCCCTTCGATCGGGCCAGACCTGCCCTTATATCCCAGCGTCCACACCTCGCTACATGCTTCCTCACCTGCATGTACAGACTGGCCAGGCGCAGTTCGATGCGCTGACGAAGAAATGTGCGCTTCTCCGCCTTGGCCCACTCCACCTGGGCTCGGCACACCTCCACCTGGACGAGCAATTCGGCAGCAGGAGGAAGCGAGAGAATATGTGGGGCTTGAAACACAATGTTGGCAGCAGTGCAAGTAGGGAAAAGCGGAGAGCATGTTTGCAGCGAGGTGGGAAGTGGCCGAGGATGGAGGCGGAGGTTCGCCACTTGGCCATAATGAGGGGGACGGGTGGGCGGGAAGGGGCAGCTCCCGAGCGTGGAGGCACGTGGAGGCACGCGTGACTTGGCAGACAGGATTTGCTCCGGTGGACGTAGTTTGTTACGTCGAACCTGAATATCTTGTCCATCCATTGCGCATTGCCTCGATACAGTATGCAAAGATGATGATTGCCGCTAGCAATTTGCAGCTTCAAGGTCCCAAGTGTAGATTTTCCTCTGTATGCCGCGCACCTGCAGTTGTGTCGATCCTGGCACTTTTGCAATGGCATCGATAATGCTGCGGACGAGCTTTGCTGTTTTTGCTTTGGGGATGGCGTTGAAAAAAGTTCGCAAAGAGGTCAGTAGATCTGCGAGACCTTGCGCGTTGCTCTGTTTAATGTAAAGCTCGCATAGGTGGGAAATGGCCTGCTCCTTGATATGCACAGCCTCCGTGTCATTGCTACCGTCCTCCAAAACAAGCCCCTTGAGCTGCTCTACCGCGCCTGCGACATCGGAAGTCCCAAGCTCCGTAGCCGTCTTAAGTCTACCCTCCAACGAAGAGGCCATTCTGCAGAGCAGGATCGCTAATGAGTCGATTAGTGTTTGACAATTATCAACAAAGGTCTTCACGCGTATAAACAGTACACGGTTATTCTTGTCTACGCTCCATACACGGCATCAGCGTAACAATTTATCCGGAAAGCTGAATGGAAAATAAAAGGCAAATATTTATCTGGAGTCCTTTGTGTGGCGCTATGTCGAGTGCCGTACCGGGGTGCCACAAATGCACAGGTCAGAAGGCCAGGCAACCGTGCAGAGAGCGTGTAGCCGCTGATGCGCACACTTGTGATCAGTTCGATGACATGGACTCATGGATGACTGTGGTGACTCTGGTACCTTCCGTTACCGTTGCCGATTTGCACGGAGCCGCAATGCTTTGCAAATTGGCTCATGAGCCTCTTGATTCGCTTAGGGCCGTACAAGCTCGTGGAACCTTAACAAACACTTAATCTGAATTGACTACTCCAGCATCGTCTGGCTTTTGGCCTTAGGTAGGCCTGCTATACAAAGAGCCGTGGCCGTAACGGGCAATTATAGCTGGGGTTAGCTGGCTGGACACTGGAAAAACGTTTCTGTAGGGCTAGGCTCCAATAACTTTTTCAAGGTCGTTTCGGAAGGATGCCTCATTATCATGGACCGTATCCTGGATTATGGTAACACGGCAAAGTGTGACTTTCGGCTTCCTATCTGGGAAATGTTTGAAAACCAACCGAACAACCGGACAGCGAACGTACGTGGGCGATGTTTGTACTTATCCGTGCCATGTATTACGCACGGGCATGATATTGGGTCAACATCAAGGATGCGGACGCCCTGGACACTGTTTGCCAGAGCTCTGCCGTAATGTGTAATTCAAATACGACGGACATGCCAACTTCAATGTGGCGACGCGCACAACCTGACTGCTGAATTTTTGTAGCCACATAAATGTTCTGACTGCTTGACACTACTCTGACATGACAACGTACAGACAGCTTACTGATTTTTAGGCGTGGCAGACGGTGAAAAACAGCTTGGCACGTTACTTTCGCTTTCTCCTTTGGTACGCTAGCGTGACAACCTGCTGATTACATAGGATGTCGCTAGCATTCTAAGAGTGACAACCTGCTTACCGGTGGATGAACGTGGCCTAGACATCGGAGAGGGGTTACAGCAGTTGTTGCTGACGACAGTAAAGGTTTTTCGAAGATATGCTAAATTCAGGATTGTGGCTCCTAGGTGCGTTTGGTTAAGGAACTGGCATCCAAGACTTTCAGTAGTTGCTACGCGTTTTGAGCTCCTGCTCTATGACCCCCTTGAAAATCTATGGCTTGTGATTGTCTGGAAACATGTTATGCACACCTGCTGTATGCATGGCGAGGTGCAGGTTTAAAGCCGTATCACTTAATGGCATATCGTTGTATTCGGAACGCATCCAACGGTTCGCTTGGTACTTGGTGGCTACTCATACATAAACGCGAGTGGTTATCTCGTTACGGGATCTGCGACTGCCCCAGCGCAAACCGCAAACTGACGGTTGTGCATGGCAGCTTGAGGGTGCAGCTATGGCCGAGGGAAGACCAGGACCTTTCACAAAACTACGTGCAGGTTTCACCGAATCTGAATCTACTGACCTCTCTGTCCATATACAACCCATGTTCTTCCTTCAGCCTGACTTCCCGTAAACGTGCTGGTTGCTTACGCCAATCGCTTTTTAACTCTTGCATGCAGTTCTCCTGCTCACGACCAGCAGCTCCCCGGACTGCAGCAAACCCAGGCAAACAGCTATAGCCTGTCCGCCTGTGGAGGAAGGAGAAACGCTTGGCCTGGATGCAGGGCCGGGCATCGCGCCTGGCTCAACCCCGCGCCACTCCCTACCGCCACAACCTGCCCGTTACGGAGGATTGCTTGATTTTGGCTCTTACCATAACCATCATGCCCATAGAACCTGGAAAGCTCCCGCTCTAAGGTTATTGAAGAGATCATTGCTCTCATGGATCTGGGCCAGCGTTGGCAATAGCAGCAGTAGCGGCAGCACCTTGAGCCTGGCTGCCACCGGAAGTTGTAGCAGCAGTATCAGTGGCTGCCTTGCAAGGAGCAGTCGAGTTAGCAAAGATACTCCCCGTGCTGCAGGCAGTAGTAGCAGCAGCAAGGGCTGGGGCATTCGGATAGCTTCAGCGGAACTAGTGGATGCGGGAGGCATCAACGTGGACGGGTCAGGGCTACGCGGAGCTCGACAGGCCGTCTCCGGAACCAGTAGCAGAAACCCCTCAACCGCGTCAGCTGGCAGCAGCAGCAACAACGGGGGTGGGAGCAGAAATTCCGGCGGCGGCGGCGGCGCTACCGTGTGTTCGGACACCTGCCCGTTGGTAAGCGCTTACGGGGTAGTCCAGCCCCTTTTAAGTTGATGTTGATTTTTAAGATGTTGCCTTGCTCCTATCATGTTCAGGGATGCTGTTTTTGCCTTGTAATTGGGTCCAGAGGCCGAGATGCAGGGTGGTCCAGGACAGACATTGTGCAGCTGGTGGTGTGGCTGGGCTGACCTGGCGCTCAGTTAGGCAAACAGGGCATGTAGGCCTGTGGGCAAACCAGGGTGGTGGTTATTGTTTGCAATGACGTACTCGTGCGAAGCGTGTGGGAGTATAAAGCTTTGTGGACGCCGCTCTCTTTAAAGGCTTGAAAACTTATTAAGCCAAAGCCAGCCCGAGTGCGGAAGACTTAGTACGCCGCACCTCCACTTCTCTCAATCAACACCTCCCTCCGGTCAGTGGCGGCATGGCGACAATTTAGCAGCCTTCTCACGTAAGCCCCGCGTCGCTCCTTGAACCTCTCCCCCCAAGGACCTCCACTGGTCCTTTGGTAACCCCCACCAGCCCCTCCCCCCTCCTGCGAGTTCTGCGTCTGGTACACTCTTGCCCTGGCAACAGCTTCACTCGTTTGTGGTTCGTCTTTCCCCCCCCCCTCTTTGGTATATCGCGTTGGCGTCGGTCGGCTAGCCGGAATAGAATAGTCGGGTCGGTCGCGCGTTTTAGTTTTTTTTGGGGGTTGGGAGGAGCACTTGCATACCGACAGCCTTTCAGTATCAGCAAATCAGCCTTTTCTCCAGGCCAGCAACTTTAGGCCACCTTTACGACAGCACTATTTTACTCGCCGCCTTCACTACTACTTTTCTACACCTACTTCTTTACGGATTGGCTATACTATTCAGCTTTTTAATTCTGGCGGCTTAGGTAGATAGGATTTCCGACATCAACGTCACTTCGTCATCCCGAGGTCACAGTCGTCACAGTCGCCACGGACGCCTTTCGGTCAGTTTCTACGTTTGCTACTCTCTTGCCCTGGCAGCAGCTTCAATCGTGTGTGGTTCGTCTTTCCCCCTCCTGCGATATCTGGGTATCCTTGGTATCAGCTTCACTCGTCTGTGGTTCGTCTTTCCCTTCCCCTCTGCCTTCCAGAATTCCTCCCCCTCCGAAACCGCTGTAAACTGCAGGCGCGTAATGGCATATGCGAGGATGGCTCCAATATCTCTAAGCTACGACGCGAGGGGGGAGTGCAAGTGGCATGCGACTTTGGTACGGACTGCACGGATTGCGGGCCGTACAAAGGAATCATCTCCACATGGGGGTGAGTTGGGAAGTTTGGGACAGGACAAAACCCCGCAGAGGTTAGATCTCCGCCCAGGTCATCCTCATCCTCACGACCAACACCATTATCTCTACTTTTTCGCCACGACCATTTTTCACCAACAACATGATTGTGACTATTATGTAGGTGGCTTACTGTTTTCGTCCTGTCGCCCAGCCACCGCGCAGACGCCGCCTACAAATTTCCCCAGCATGTAAATTTCGTGGCGCTTACATAGACGCTTACATAGCCTGTACATCGCCTGTACAGTACAGTCCCCCATTTTACCGGACGACGGGAAATGGTTTATCCACTAACTTTTTAGTCGCAATAATTATCCACGGTTTTTTCCTTCTCCTTCTCGGCCTGCGCTTCAGTCAGTGGCAATGCTCCCACATTGCCGGGTCGCTCCAAATCCTGTATGGTGGGCTCTGCTCTGCTCTGCTTGCAGCCTGGCTTCACTACACCGTACAGTGCTCGCTCGTGTTGCATTTTCATGATATTCTCTTCCTCCGCCGCCGCTTTCCTCTGCTTTCCTGTTTTCCTAATCGTTTGGGCGGCGGTTACTGCAACGCCGGCGGAAAACACAGCACCAATGCGGGTTTTAAAGGGCCCATCGACTTCTTGCGGCGCCAGGGCGTCAAGGTGTACGCGCGTCGGGTAGCCTTCGAGCCGCGCTTCCTCTTTGCGTACACGGATCCCAAGGTACGGCATGCGGTACATTCTACGGGTTTTGACGTAGTCGTCATACTAGCATCTGCTGTGTGCTGTGGTGAAGGGAAGGGTCGGGGCAGGGAAGGAGCCATGCTCCTATGCCTGCGCCCTCGTACCGCGTCTCCCCGTGCCGCATACCTCCTCGTAGCTCCATACCCATTGTACCCATTAAGTTGTGGCAATAACGAACGTCGGGAACGAACGCCGGGGTCTGGGAAGGCTTTTGGGTCGATAGCGGCTTGGTTGCTTGCTATCTCGGCCCTCTGCAGTTAGTTCTGTTGTCAACGTATTCCCGTACAAGGGTTCCCCATCCTGTCATACCCCGCCTCCTCTTCACAGATCTTCGCGCCCATTCCTTACCTTATTATGCGTGTATGCTTGTATTCCAACCACCAAGTTTACGTCCTCATGCGGCAGACTTTCTGACGTTTCTTCACCTCAAATGCCGCCATGTCTCCTTCTCCCCCCCTTCCCATACCGCCTTGTTTCACTTGTGTGCCACCTTGCATGCATAAGCGATATGCCTTTTCCACGGTCCCGTGTGGTACGGCATTGCAGGAGGATCTGGACGTGTCAGACCAAATCGAGCGGGTCGGGTGCATGGAGCTGGGAATAGTGCAGGTGAGGGCAGGTTGTGTTAAGACCAGCAAAGCGCCGGACCCCAGCCGAGTCCTATTACTATGGTTACCATCCACTGGTATATGAGTGTCGGTCATTTCCAACAGGTTGGCTTTATCTTTCATGAATATTGCGCCGTTCGGGTTTTCGCTCGGGGCTTTCTTTCGAGGGGGTTGGAATGACCTTACTTGCATTGGATGCGGAGGAGGGACAGGAAAATTGGTGGCGGAAGAGGGGCGCGATCAGTCTCTGAAAACAAGAGGAGTGGAAACACAGCGCGAGAGAGGCAGGGAGGGAGGGAGAGCTGGGGATGAAGGAAGAGCTGGGGATTCCCCAGACATGGTCCCCTCACTCCCTCTATAGCCCCCCTTAATATACCTATACCGACCGCGTACACGTGTACTGTACCCGTACGGGACCTCGTACACCTCGTACACTGACGCTGAGAAGAAGTGCAAACTTAGCATCAGCAGCAGCAGCACCACCACCACGCCAGACGGCACCGCACCTCGCCGCGCCGTGCAGATTTTCCACGAGGTTCTATCACAGCGCTGCGCGCCGTTCCGACCGCCGGCAATGGCGGGAACGGGAGCGGCTCCAAGCGGTGCTTTGGCGCCCCTGGTGGTCGACGTGGGCGCCAACTTTGGCTTCTTTTCAGTGTACGCGGCGATGATGGGCTGCAGGTAAAGCGGGGAGGCCATGCGGCTCCGGGGGTATCATCCTGCAAAAGAAAGTGTTTAGCGTCTAGCCCTGCAAAAAATGCTAGAACGTGGTGGGGGGTACTCCACCACACGGTGCGGGAATCATGCCGTTCGGCACACGGCATCGTTGTGAGTGACTGCACTAGGTACCAGTCTTAAGGAGCGCGTGGGTTTTCAGTCGCGAGGAGGAAGGACACGCCGTCGGATGCAACGTGGTCAAGACCCGAGGTAGACGGGTTGCGGGGTGTCGGGAATAGCTGCGCAATGAACAGAACACAACGCATGCAAGTTTAACGGTTTTTGACGGATGCGTGTGTCCTCTCTCTCTCTCTCCCCCCCCAACACACACAGACACGCATCCGCATGTGCGTGCATTACAACTATGAAAGATTTGTACAACATCATACGACATGGTACTGGAATTGACTGATGAACCAGTCGTATTGCCCATCTTCAGGGTCGTTGCCGTGGAGCCTGTCCCTCGCTTCCTAGCCTTCCTGCACTGGAGCTTAGCAGCGAACGGGCTGAGGGCGGTCAGCGTTCCCGCCGGCTCCGACACCGCCCAGGTCCCGTTTCCCATTCCCGGTCTTCACCCATCTGCCACCGGCGGCGGCAACGGCGGCGGCGGCGGCGGCGCAAGTGCGGTGGTGGTGGTGGAGCGTGTCGTGTCGACCGTGTCTGGAGAGAATGTGACTATGACAGCACCACGAAGGTGAGGAGGGTGGGGTAGGACGAGGCGTGGAGGATAATAGGCGGAGGGGAAGGGGGGGATGTGACGAAAAGCTACGCGATAGATGGACGTTACCACGAAGGGTTTGGGTTTTAGGGCTTTATGTTTTGGGACATGATATTAAATTATATGTATTAAAAGTACATATTATGATTCAAGTATGGTAACTTGTGAAGGGGAAGGAGAGGACGGTAGCGGGAAAATAGGGAACCCTTTAGTGAGAATGGAGGGAAAATAGTAGTACCAATATTTTTACCACATTTATTGCCGGCAGAGATCTGTGGGGTAGGAACGGGTGTAAAAATCCTGTAGGTGGGTTGGGAAAAGGTTTGTGAAACACGGTCTGTCGTGTCGTGTCTGTTCCTTGGGAGCGAAAAAAGGGTGTGGGCCACTGTCACAACACACGGTTGTATTCCTGCGTATGTATTCAACCAGTACCCAGCCACCGCGCCCCTTCCGCCCCGTCACTCTTTCTGCCCCGTGTATCTCTACGGTAGGGGCGTCTGGGGGACGGCCAGCGTTGCCGGCACCGCCAATAACATAGACCAGGTGCGGTTCTGGGCCAGTCTAACGTAGTTGGGTGAGGGCCAGCAGCGGACCTGGACTTGGGACTAGACAGGGCAGGCGGGGCAAGTAGGCGACTGTAATCACGGACAAGACTGCCCAATGCCGAGAAAGTGTGAGAAAAAACGACAACCTGAATGCGGTAGAACCCTAAAACCCTAAGATTGTTGGTTTGTTAGTTGGTTGCACGGCGTGTTGGAGTTTTATGACTCGAGAGGAAACGTAAGCTACCGCAACACACGGAGATAAAAGAAGTGGAGGATTCCGGAGTGACAGCACGCATGTCATGGAAGATCTAACCGTTTGACGCAATTCACCTGCAATGCCGTACTTATGCATTTGATGTTGCTGTACCTATGCCGTACAGGATCTGGAGACAATTGCTGTCGAGTCTGCAGGGCTGGACGAGATCGTGGGATCGGAGCAGGTGTTGCTATTAAAGGTGAGGTTGCAGAGATGGGTTTCGTTTACTGCCCTTCCGTACTTTTGCTGTACATTGGCACCGTACGCACGGCGGCAATCGAGGGTGTCGCTGCACAGGCAAGGTTCCTTGGACCTTAGTGCCTTAACTGCCCCCAGCCATTCACTGTCCCTTGTTTTTACGCAAGCTCATGTCTGCGTTTTGTGTACCCCCCCCCGCCCTCCTCCCCTAACCCATGGCTCCCCACGGCCCCACTTCACGCTGTTTCTCAGATCTAACCCTCATCCGTATTGCGCCGTGCCGCATGCTTGCTCCTGTGTCGTACACGCACCGTACCGCATGGAACGGCATGTCGTACGACACGTACGCAGGTTGATGTGGAAGGTTATGAGCCAGTGGTGTTTCGCTCGGGCGAGCAGCTACTGTCTGACCAACGCGTGGAGCACATCGTCTTGGAATACTCGCCGGGTGGGTTTCGATCGTGTGGATTTCGGGGGTCGAAGCCGAACGCGAATGCGTGCGGATGCTGCGTTGGGTGGGAGAGGATGGCGCAGGCTGGATGTGGGTTACGCAACCCATACATTTTCCGTCGTTCGGCGTCTGCTTTAGGCATCGTATTCGTCGGGTCGCGTCATGATTCGCTTGTCTGTTGCCTAAAGCCGTACGTCCTCTCACAAACGCATCCAGGCATGCCTGAGACCCTGGACCAAGTCTTCCCAGCGATGGGCGGCAAGGTACGTCCCGTACTCCCGCTGCGGATACGCATTTGGGTCATATCGGCTGGTCTGGTCTGTGCTAATTTCTGGGTGTCAATTTGTTTGTTTGTGTGTGTACGCGTGTGTTCGCGCGAGCGGGCGTGCGTGTGTGTATACGTTGTTAAACACATGACATGGTCAGGGGTTGCGTGACCCCGTGCCAAGCTGACCTGTCCATGCAAGCCGTAAGGGGATCCAAGCTCATCGCCAACGAGCTTCACTGTGGAAGACGTTACATTGCAACTTTGGGAGGATGTACGTTGTTAAGGACGCCTGGTGTGGAGCGTTGTGCATCATTCGGTGGGCCGCTGCTGCTGCTGCTGCTGCCGTTGCTGCTGCTGCTGCTACAGGCGCCCGTGGGTACGGAGGATCCTCCCAAGATGCTGCTCGACATTCTTGGCAAGGGTTATTCTGTCGTACATCTGCCGGACAACTTTGCAAAGAGCGGTACGTGAGCTGCCGCCGACTCCATCAGGCACTGTACTCGGGGGGTTACACTGCCCTGGGGCCAGGAGGAGGAGGTTATCTGCATGTGCCTACGTGGCGACATGCATGTCTTCATAATCTGAACCGCGTGTGTATTTGTGTAACTGCACACAGCTGCGTTTGCGTGTGTTTGTGCAACGATTCTAAATCCCGCTGAAACACACCCCCGGGCCCCCGCTTTAGCCGTACCCTACTCTACTGTTCTTTGGGAACCCGTGAGATTGCGCGCTCGCGTGTAGGTAGGTCTTGCCTCGGTTCTGCTGTGTTGTTTGTTTTCTCAGGTCGCACCGCATTCCCCACCCGATCCCATCCCGCGACGTGAAGGCTTTTTGCCGCAGCTCCAGGATCCCCTTCCGGAGTTCCAAGAAGTCACGGCACGCAGCGTGTTGTACGACATTGCTGACTTGGCATGGTTTCGGAACTTCTCGGGATCGGGAGACAGCTGCCCCTGGCCTTCGGAACTACGAGCGGTCAACGAGGGCGCGTGGGGCGGTAGCAGGTGGGTGGCTGGGAAGGATGTAGGTTGTAGGGGACGGCTGGATGACTGGGAAGGGGATGGATAGGTTACCAGGATACATAGGGTGAGTTAAGCAGTGGGAATCGAGCAGGATAGCCATGCAGCGACGGACATCATGGAAGTGTTTTAGAGAACCCCCTGCACAAGGGTCGGACTTTGTCCCCTAAGTTAAACAGGTAAGTTAAACAGGACCAAGAAGACAAAACAGAAGACAAACAATGGGAAGGGAGAGTCATGCCCTGCGGCCTCGTCGCCCTGCGGCCTCATCGCCGAGGCGTCCCGCTTCGGGTCCCGTTTCCGACAACCAACATTTAACGTCCAACCGCCAACTACGTAACACCCCCGTGCCTGTCTGCAGATGTTTGAGAGCCCCCGAAGACTCCCATCCCAAGGTGAAGTGGTGCGGAGTGGTTCGGCAGGGGCAGTTTCCGCTTTCAAGCCAGTACGGCAGGGCATTGCCCGGTTAGCAGGGTTAGATACGGCGTTGGGTTGTGATTGTGACGGTCTGTGTGCCGTACGCGGCATGATCTAGCGCCGCGTTGTGCAGGTCGGTATTGTATTGAGCGTGTTTTTTGTTTTGAGCCCGAAGTTGGGCGTTAGGTGACAGAACTTCTTTGGGGTGCTGGGGTGAGTCTCTGGGGCCGGCGACGGAGGCTACACTCACCGCTGCCACCGCCACTGCTGCGTTTCTTGCTGCTGCGGCTACTGGCTGCTGCTGTTGTTGCTGACCGAGATCTGGACTTCCGCTCCTGTCGCGGTATGGGTCTGGATGGACACTCGCACACTCATATACATGCACACGCACGTTTATTATAGGGCTTGCGAGTGGCGCTGGCGTACAACACCAACCTGTGGGCAGCACGCAACCGCTCCGACATCAAGATTAGCGGAACGGTGGGTCTGTTTGGACCCGACCAGGACGAGACCCGGAGCTGGTCGTCACAGCGCTATCCCGAGACGGTGGGTTTGTTAGGTCTGTAGGGCATTAGAAGGAAGCTGGGGCTTCGGACAGGTAGCCGGGACTGGAAATGGATTGTGGATTGCGGAAGATAACCGCTGGGGACCGGCTGCACGCACCGCTTCAACTGATGTCACCTCGTATCTCGTACACGGTACGACGATGTGTCTATTCATCGTGCGTGCGTTTCTTAACTCCCGCGGCGCCACATCCAGGGAGTGGGCAACCGCGCCTGTCCCTACCTCCCAGCATCCATGATGGTGCGCAGTCGCTGCCGCTGCCTCAAGCCCGACTTGTGCGGCCGAGAAGAGGAGGTGCTGCTGAAGGCACTGGCGGAGGGGCGCTTGCCGCGGCCGCCACCTCCACCGTCGTCATCATGAGGTCGGGTGCTATCCCAGTGCTGAGGGGCCGTGGTCGCCTACTCCTACGGCCAATTCGAGAACTCCCCTTTTACCTCCCTCCCCCCTGGTCCTTCTTGTTTGAGCACATACTCTGCCGGACTGCAGAAACGATGTTAATGGTATACGCGTCTGGTATACGCGTACGGCTTGGTCTCCGCCTGGCTGTACGCAATGGGGTCCAAGCATGCACTAAGGGCATCGCCTTCTGCTGGACCCTCTCGCTAGCTCCCTGCAGCGGGACGCTTCGGTAAAGCCTGCCGGCACGGGGAAGGACGGGGAAGGAATTTTTGAAAGACGAGGGCCGTAGGAGAGGGTTGACCTGCTTGCATGCAAGGGCGGCACGCGAAGCACGGTCTTGGCACGGTCACGATTCTGACGCTTCCAAACCAAAGCTGCGTATGTGTTATTGAACTCCAGGTTGTACGTGTATTATCGGTGTAGTAGAGGGATGTCAATCATTGATTAAGGAGGCGACCAGGATGTGGAGTGGCCGCAAGACCATGTGTTGGTTACACTTCGGACCTCCTCTACCTTGCTTAAGAGTTAGCACACCATACTTCCGCGCTGCCAAGACCGACATGGAGCTTAGGAAGAGGTGGATGGTGGGGTGAGGTGGGGTAATGAGCAGGTAATGGTCTCCGGGGGCCTTGTCGCAACGTAGTAACTTGCAAGAGCTACATGCGCCTTTCTTGACATTCTTTTCGTTTCGTTTCTTCTTTCGCTCTGCCGCCGCGTGAGAACGGCCGGCATTTTTCACTCTTTTCTACTAGGACATTCTTTTGTTCTGCCCTTTCCCAAGTGCTTGGAAAAAGGCCCTGGAACACACTCTTTCCTCCTTGTGCATCGCCCAGCTACCTGTTTTAGGTGTGTTGGGCGGGAAAACCTACTACCCCAGGTGCGTGAACGTGTTTTCGTATTGTGTCTACTTGCGTACGCCTATGCGTATGCCTGTGCATTTTGGCATGGGGAAGGGTGACTTAGGGTTTTCTTGGACCAGTTCATTTTACCGGAGCAAGCGACTATGCATATGAGCATGCATGCATGCCACTGACAAATACCACTACCACTCCGGGGTCGAGTGCTTGCACGAACCTGAAGCGGAGGGAGCATGAGGACGGGGTTCGGAGAGGGGCGGCGAGGATCCAAGTAGGGGAGAGGGCAGGGGCGGCGGGAGGGAGGGTGATGAGGGGAACTGTCAGTTAATGGAAGCGAGCGGTTATCGTCAGCGAGGCATGTGCAGGTTGCGCTTTTGGGAGACTGGTGAGATGCTGTACAGGCTGTACGACACAGCTATGGCGTTGCCTGAATTGCATGCATGGGAGGTACCGAACTACGTGTGGTAGGCGTAGATTGGTGCGGGGAGGGGACGGACGGGCCCCTCCAGTACGCACATGCCAGGGGCATGGTCGCCGTTGTTGGTTCATTGGGGTTTCTCTGTGTCAAGGGATATATCTAAGGGTTATACTTTTCATGGTGCGGCTTTGTTGCATGGGAAGGCGGAACTCACTCATGTTTCTTGCCTCTGCCTTCCGCAAAGAACACATGTCAACTTTACAAACACATGTTCGTACGAAGCCAAATGGTACAGCTCATGATAGGTTCATGGTGGTGATGAAGGTACGCTGCGATGTAAAGGGTCGATAAGAAATATCGGCGTGAGTTCTGATGCCCTGCTTTTGTATTGCCGTGTTGACATTAACCAATCCCCGTTTGGTGGGTGATTAGCGTGCTGAGGCGTACACTCGCAGGTTTTGTGTGGGAAAGGCACGCAGCTATGACCAGACAAACCGTCCTATCTAGCTATGTCCCGGCATAGCATGCACCGACGAATTTTTCTAGCCAATCCAGCTGTAACAGGAGTTCAGTTTTTAAGCCATTCAGGGTCCTCGGATAAGGAAAGGCTCTCGCCATGGTGTCCAAACCATAACCATGAATACCCAAGATGCGTACTGTTGGGATGTAGTCGGGATGTGTACTGTTGGGATGAGGGGTTGTCATACTGTGAGCGGGTTTTTTGGCTTGGGGCTATGTTAGGACGTGGTGAATCGTTCTGGATGCGGGTCAGTTTCCTCGTACGTGTCCGTCTTTCGTTCCATCAGCGCCTAGTAGGGAATATGGAGTGCATTTTTGCAGGATGACAAGCGCTATGCGGCGAGCTACATTTCATCCGTTGTGCGGAGAGGAGCAGTGCTGTCTTATTGCATGTCCCAAGGGTCCGGCAGGCCGGAGAATTGAATATGTTTCTCCCTGCTTTTACATACGGGGCGCATTTTTCGCGCACTTCTTATAATGCGTGTTCGAAATGTGACAGGCCTTTAACATCTGCGAAAGATTATCGCGTCCTCATCTCAAAGGTCAGTACGTGCTGCACCCCCAAGCGTGGAGTTTGCCTAAAAAACTAATCCTTTCTTTAAAGATTTGATTACAAACTTCACTTTTGCAGGATACTGGTGCAGAAGCGTTGTGCCTGCTTGCTGGTCACAATGCAGCGACTGGTTGCCTCATGTTCCTCGGCAACATCTGCGTCGGGGAGAGCGCCCGCCTGCATATACAGTCGACATCAATTAGGGAGATGGGCCGGTCTGCCGATGCCCTGCCCATCAACAAGGCCTCGCAGCCGAGTGCTTGTTCCTCCTGTTGAGATGGGTCGACGCTCCGCAAAAATTGCCTTGCGGAAGGTATAATAAGATCGGTTTTTGATCGCGGCTCCTTAAAACTTTTAGGCACGCATGCAGCATAACGCGCATCACTGTGCCGCCAGGGCAAGTCGGACGCTAAGAAGGCCAAGATCTACGGTCGCGTGGGCAAGAAAATTATTCAATTGTGGGTATTGATGTAATTAGCTGAAACTCGTACGCATTCGGGTTTGGCTGCTGAGTGGAGACATGGTAGTGGCTGATTGGCTGTTCGACGGTTCGGCAATTTCCACAGGGCCAAGGCCGGTGGTGCCGACCCCGTCATGAACGCGGCGCTGGATACTCTACTCCGCCAAGCGAAGGATTTAGGCGTCCCAAAGGATATTGTGGAGCGCAACTTGAAGCGCGCCACAGATTCAAAGCAGGGCGATTACCAGGTCAGTTTCTGCAGCGATCAAGCTTTTACCCCTCTGACCGAGCCGGCTTAGGACACCTGTGGTTGAACAAGCCCAACCTGTCATCCTACTGACCAGGATTATGATGGTTATGATCGGTGCAACCAGCTAACCGGGACGTCAATGAAGGGGATGGGGTTGCAAGGGTGAACTGGGGGATCGCGCACATGACAGCATCTCCAGTCACCGTAACACAACAGGATAGCCCTAACCCAAATTAGTTTGACCGAATGGCACGAGCCCCGATCAGTTACATGCTGAATATGGGTTATGCCAAAAAAACGCAGCAGCATCCTATCCTACCCTCCTTTCCCTTTCCTTCCCCAAAGCATGGCTCGTTTCGTCCTGCTTGCCTAATGGCGAACAGGAAGTGACGTACGAGGCGTACGGTCCTGGCGGTACAGGCCTCATTATCTTCTGTGTGACGGACAACCTGAACCGTACGGCAAGCGAGGTCAAACCCACCGTCATCAAGTCGGGTGCTAAGGTGAGTGCTGCTGCTGCAGCTACGGCTGCTGTACGGCAACTGCTTCATCCCCCTTTCCCTGCTCCCTGTTCTAGACTTCACCCAGCCCAGAGTCCACTGTGCGTGGCTTTACCTGTGCGACACCACGTATCCCTCGCGCATTTTTTATGTGACCCTGCAGCGTCGAAGATGTATGGTACACTGCCTGCAAGCTATGTACTACGACACGGCTTGCTTCTTTGATGATCATGTCATTCCACAGTCCCTCCCGTTTCGGGCCCCGCCTTCCTGACAGGTCGCCGAGCCCGGCTCTGTGATGTTCAACTTCTCTCGTTGTGGCATGATCGTTGTGGACGGAACTACGGAAGACGCGGTGTTTGAGGCGGCCATGGAGGCGGGTGCGGACGACGTGGAGCCGGTGCCTCCCGAGGAGGACGGACAGCCGAGCACCAGCTACAAGGCAAGTTGGGGAAAAGGGGAGGATGCGAGGAGCGAGGAAGCGGAAACTTGCTGGAGTGGGAAGGGAACGGAGTGGAGGGGTTGTGGTCGGGGGAGCGGAGGGAGGTGCGAGGAACGATAGGGGAAGGCAGAGGGGGGGAGATGAGGAGGAGAGCATGCAGAGGACGGGAGAGGAGAGCGGCAACAGGAGGAGAGTGGAGGCCGATGCTAGGAGCTTGGTCGGTGACGGGAAGGGGGTGATGAGAAAGAGGAAGGCTGGGCAATGGCATCGACATGGCGCCGGACCTGTTTTAAAAACTTCCAGGGATGCTCTCGGGTCGCTCTGCTTTTGCCGCCGTACGGCGGCACACGGTGCTGCTTCGTGTGAAGCATTCCTATCAAACCAATGCCTCTCTTCGACAGGAAGTGCCACATGTATGCTATGATGCGTTGGGGGGCCCCCCATTCGCGCCACCTTTAAAAACCCCAATTTGGGCTACACCCACCCATTCCCGCCAAGTCCTTCCTGTGGGTTAGATGCCTGTTGCACTTTTCGTTCTTAGCCAGCCAACACCAATACCAACCACCACACTATCCCCACCTCGCCCTGCTGGACTTCATTCTGCCCTTCAAGAATGTTTCCGTAGCACGGATAATTGGGGGTCATTATTCCTCTCTATCGCACTCGTTCTGTTCTCCATTATGTCGTAAGAATACCGTGTTTTCCGTATTCCGTTAAATCGCGTCTTCCCTACCCGGGCCAAACTTGCCACTGCCGCCCCTGGCTCCCACATGTCAGGTGTTCGTGCCGGTTGAGGCTTTCGCGGCCGCCAAGGCGACGTTGCGGCAATTGGGTTTCTCCGTGAACGAGGAGGACAGCGACCTGGTGTACAAGGCGGCAGCGCCTGTGGAGGTGAACAGAGAGGGGGGAAGGAGCGCGAGGGTGCGGGTGCGGGTGCGCGCGGGAAACTGACAAACGGGAGTAGGGCCTGGTGCTTGCAGGTAAGGGAGGACATAGTCGCAAGGGATTGCGTGCGTTGAGGGGAAAGGCGGGAATGGGTTGGGGGCATCCTGCTCTGGACCCATAACTCCCCCGGCTGCTTGCTGGAATTCGAGCTCGGTAGCCTCGGCTGCCCCCGGCCTGTTGGGCAACTGATCCGGCAATACGTTTAACGCATATTCTTTCTGCAAATTAAGGGGTTATCAATTTGAATTCAAAATTTAAGGATATGATTCAAATAATAGTGTTACAAAATCGCGAACTGCAAATGCCCCACCTCTGTCAGGTGGACGACGAGGCGTTCAGTCGGTGTGAGGCGCTCATGGAGAAGCTTCTGGAGTTGGACGACGTGGACAGCGTTTTCACGAATTGTGACGGCCTGGTGGCGTGAGAATGTGTGTATGTATGTGTCACTATCTCGGGGCCGTACTACACCATAACGGAGAAATGCGGATGCAGGGCGGGAACGGTTGACTGTTGGGGATGTTCAGTCGCCCCATACCCTAGCACCTTCCCGACTCCGGATGTTTTGCGCGCTCACGCAGTCTCGTCCATGGCGCCGTACCTAAGTTGCCGTACCTAGCTCACCACATTTTGTTTGGTGCATGTTCAGACGAGAGCTGGTACGTGAGCTGGCCTATGCGGTGCGGGGTGCGGTGCTGCACAGTGCCGTACGGCACGGGCCTATGCGTGCATGTGTTTACAGAAACGAGCCGCGGCGTGTGCGTGTGAGCGTGTGGCCTAGCAAGCTGTCGAGTGTTTCACGCTGGGTAGTGTGCTTAGGGTGCGCTATCCACACGTGTGTGTGGAGACTTGGTAAATATTAGCCCAGATCGCTTCCAATTTCTGCCCTGAAGCGGACGGTGCTTTCGTCATTCGTTAGGTCGTTAGTCCTGGTTGGTGGTTCTCCTCGGGTGGAGGATAGCTTTGGTGGAGGCCCAACCACGGGATAGCAGCTAGCAAAAAGGGAAACGGGAGCCCCGCCGAGTGGATTTTTGCGCACGCACGTGCACGGCTTTTGGCGTAGGTGCGGGTCAGATCTGAGGACAGTCAGAGGGGCGCAAGGAGAGAGAGCGGGAGGTTCTCCGTGCAGGCAGGGGGAAATACATGCTGCTGGAGACGCCGTCCTGACTGAGGGGGTTGCGTGTGCGGTGGTTGGTGTGATGCGCTGTGCTGTTGGTATGTCGTGTAGGGGAACGAAGGGACGACTGCTTACCGCTTATGTGCAGGTTAAACGAGGAGGACTAATGGGTGTATGGATGGTAAGTTTAAATAGTTAAGAGTAGCCTGCGTTTCATTGGACATACATTTCATGGGCGAGGACTGGGGCCGGAGAGTGGGCATAACAGAGAACGAATATTAGGTGCGACGGTATGCCAAAACCGCCCCGAAGCACCAACCAAGGATGAAGCTGCTTTAATGTCCAGCGTAAAGTTAGAGCCTCAGGTAAATCCAGTGTTGATTGACATCAGAATTAAAACCACTGGCTTGGCGACAATTTGAACACTCTAAAAACTCTAAAACCCTAAAGTGATCGACACATATACCAGGAAATGGTGGAAGCAATAATAGGACCCGGGAGGGGTACGGCCCTTAGCTGTGTTTTACAGGTTATAAGCCCTGTCTAAGTTCGCAGGATCGGAGCCATGGACCCTGCCAGTACGTCGCTGGTGTCAGGCTGGATTCCGAGGGGGTCTGGGCATGCAACACTAATTAATTTCATAACGCCAGTTCTCATACGTCACACAAGGGCCGGGACAATATGGCCTCTTGGTGTGCCGGATAGACTTCAAGAAAGCTTTTAAAGGGGTGGACTGCAACTTTCTGTGGGCGCCGCTGAGAGAAGGTGGGGTGTCGGGCGAAATGCTATTAGAAGTAATTCAGCGCTGCTATGGCAAGGTGAAAAAATTACGTGTGAAGGCCAACAGCAGACGGACCTTTGCTAGCAGTATTACAAAGCTAGCAGTATTACAAAGCTTGTAAATCATAAATCTATTGTAAAATCCTTGCTTCTTGCAAGTTATTCGTTGGTTTTTAACAAAATTTATATTCAGAATTCTAATGGTGGAAATCTTACTTAAAATATTATAGCCAATATACTCATCAGTAATTTAACTTTGATTGTTATATCAAATGATGCTAACGATCCTAGATCTATATCTGTTTCGGGAAGCCTTCTGAGTCAGAGCAGGGGGTAAACCAGGGCTGCCCGTTGAGCCCTGTCCTATTTGGCATGGTTAATGAGAAATGATCGGAGATTCGGTCAAGCGCATAATCCCACGATAGGTAGTCGGGGATACCCCAGGTTCATATGATCTTCATGTTTGTTAAGTGCATGATGCACTTAGCAGAGATGCAGAGGGTCTGGCTTTCGCAGGCCAGCCCCTCCAGCTCAAGGAACGCGCGAAATACCTTGAGCTTTGCTATGGATCCGGGCTCGCTTTTGACTCCTGCCGCATGAATCAGAAACGGCCTTCGGCTCGTATGGTAGTTTTACAGGTATGGGGGTCACGCAACACCAACCATGTATAACACACATACATACAGAAACGAATCCCCTTCAGATCCCAGCTGCCGACATTATGCTGCAGCGCTGTAAGGCCCAACTCCGACCGATCCTGTCGTACGTTACAGAGGTGCTAGGTCCAGACGCTATCTGGGAGGTACTTGCGACAACGGGCAGGCGACGGGCGACGGAATGGCTGAGATGGTGCCAGCGGTGAGGGTCAGGACCACCGAGTGGAGAGGGTGCGGCAAGGTGGGGAATATGGGTCAGAAGTTCGCGAAGGATCGCGGAACGTTTTAGAGATCTAAGGCGGATCCAGTGGTAGATGTGCACAAACTTATCCTCAGGGAGTTTGCTTTGTTGGTGCAAAGCTCCACCTCCCAATAGGCAAACTTTCGCAGAAACGTCGCAGCTACCGCTGCACTATTTTGGGGCACAACTGGTTTTCGGTTTAGGAACCAATTCAGTAAGCAGACCGCAACACTTGCGCGGACGATTGACGCATGGCTTGAAGCAGGGCGACCGCATGAGTGCTCGGAATCTCCCGTTACCTTGGCTTTGTCTACAGGCCGCACTTACACTAGGGAGATACGTTACGACCAAGTGCTGATGGAATGTCCTGCTTAGGAGCCGAACCGCTGAGGCAAGCAGTTGGTTTCCCCTTCCACTTGGATTGCCTAGGAAGGACAGTTGGAGCGATTTGTGCGCTTTCCAGTGATCAAGTTCGAGTTCTGCGGAGATGTCTCCCTTTATGCTCCTGTTGTTGTCGGGATCCAGGAGCGCTTAGCAAGTGAAGACGTTACAGCTCCTGGATCTGATCGGATCTTTGTGTGTGTGTGTGTTACATGGTTGGGGGGTGCGTGACCCCATACCTGTAAGACTACCCATACGAGCCGAAGGCCCAAGGGCAATACTACAACGCCTAAAAGCCACGGAGAAAAGGAAAAAAAACACCGCACATCAGCCCAGACTAGCGTCCAAAGGGGGTAATTGAGTTTCGGTGAGCCCACATACGTTCCAACATCCTCGCCAGGCGTGCGGGTTCCCATTGCATGGCCTCCAACATACTCTGTTGATGATCGAATCCCTCTTCAGCACGAATATCATTATAGGCTGGGCATTCCAATTACACGTGTTTTTCATCCTCAATTCGGCTATTAGGACCACAACAGTGGCAAAACCGCTGCCCCCTGGGAACATGGTACTTGCCCCTTCGTGCTCTGTTCGCCTCCAAAGCCCAGCAACATAAACGAAACCGCATTAGCTTACGATGTGCTAAACGAGGAATGAAAACATTAGCATGTGTTGGCCACATGACGGCTGCGGCTCCCGAAAAGGGCAGCCCCATCCAGTGCTTATACTTCGCCATTTGCACTCCCGGTTGCTTCCCATCTGATGGGTACTCCTCTGGCAAGACAGTCAGACGCGTATGGTCCCAGCCGCTCATCAAACGCTCTCTTAGTGCCGTTATTATCGCTCCTTCTGGTAGAGGTCTACTCAACAACCAGTCAACACGCTCCTTTACCCCCACGACTTCTTGCGGTATTCCGCTCCAAATGTTGCACTCCAAGAAGGAAAACAGTCGTAACATTGAGATTCCCCAACCCTCCCATTCCGGGTTGGTCAGGGCATCGGTTATCTCCTGCCGTAAAACTGCATGAGCAATGGATCCCACTTGCTTTTGAAGGCGGTTCCAGAAACGGAGAATCTGCTTCACCATGTAATATTGTAAGGGGAGTTCAGCCAGCTCCGCGTACAACAGCCTGTGGGATGGCCGTGCCGTCCCCACTACCTGCCTCATGAATAAAATCTGCAGCTGGACTGCACTATCCTTCAAACAGGCTTCGAACATGCCCTCCGCAAGGTTGGCTTTATCCCGCCGCCTTCCCGCCCTGTCCACGACCTCTGCCAGCGCAAAAGGGCCCCACGCCTGGCAGCCATACAACAGAATTGCTCGGACTTGGGTTGCAAAACACCGCATTCGCACATCGGGGGCAAACAGCTTCATTTTGTCCAGCTTTGCGCTTAAGGAAAACATAGCGGACCGACCTGTATCACACAACTGCTGACGGCACGCACTAAAAGGCCGTTCTGGCCCATATGCCAAGCCCAGATAGCGAGCGCTATCTTTGGCAGGTACTACCTGGCCTGATAGCCGTAACTGTTGACATCTCCCGCTAAGTTCCGACTGCTGGGTGCCGTCACATGCCGATCTTTGTGGTAATAACGCTGCCGCCCACTTGCAGCCAGAAGCTAGCCATGGGGCTCCCAGCTTACACAGACACCCCTCCTCACCCTCACCCTCGCCCCCCGCCCGGCAACCCAAACAGCCCAATCTCAATTCCAGCAGTCGCGGCCATATTCTCAGCAGCAGCAGGACACTCCTCCATATGTGTGGTAATTTATAATTTGTAGCTTATCCGCCAAACACTAAATCGGCTGGCAAAGAAGGTCTGCCAAAGCGAGCCTAACCCACACTACGGCCAGAATGGCGGTAAATAACCACTGTCCATGCCCGATATTTTTAAGGGGCGGACCACAAAGGCACGGCCTGCGTCTGGGGCCCAGGATGATGAAGATCACAGACGAGTGCCCGTGCTATCCAAACACGGACACCCTCTCCCAGGCTTATTACTTGGCTGTGCACGGAGTACATAACACGCAGGCACTGTCGGGTGCGTGCCCCAATCACGTATCACCTCGATCAAACACCGAAGCGAGATCCTCACAGAGCCACCGTGCCACAGAACCACCGAAACAATTGTAATGCAGGATAATTGGCTTTTTCAGGCCTACAGAACGACCTAATCGTGTCCCACTGCATGCCCGGTTACAGCCTCTACAGCCCGCACACATCAAAACCACCGCGCAACACATGCATGAGTTTACCGCACTACTGGATAAATCCTGCAGCGCCGGATGACGGGGCCCCGCCGCGTAGGGTCGGTCTCAGTTCCATCGGGGCAGCCTTAGGGATACGAATGCATGAAGAAAGACGTGTACCAGATATCATCAGATTAGATCACCCAACACACCGTTTGTCGTGGAGGACCAGGCCGAAGTCCCTTCCTTCCGAAAAGAAGAACGAGAGAACGAGAGAACGAGCGTCTCTCGTGCATGCCGCCTCAAGCCTTCACGCAGCTTCACGCCGCTGTCGCGTCCGTCCGCTGGCGATAACTAAGGGATCTCCAGGCCGCTGCGTCCCAGACCGCCTACCTGCTTCACCCCTTAGCTTCCGGTCGTTGTTGTTCCGCCATTTTAACCGCCATCGGTCGCCCACCCGACCCGACTTGATCTCCGGCCGCAGCCTGCACAACTGTACGACTCCACAAGTGCTGTTTTGGACTGTTGGTAGGGTGTGGCGTGTTGAGTCTTGTACGGCCATGCCACCCGGGAACCGCCCACATCCACATCAGGCCATTATTCATTCATCTTGCTACATGATGCTATATGCATGTGGGAATAACCCACGGAAACAAGCAGGAAAAAATTCATTAAGCAGCGAATAGAGAGCCTTCGAAATGCAACGACTCGGTAACTGAAATCTCTCCTGGAGGATCAAAACCCACAACGTCACTGCTACCCAGGGAGATTTCCAGCAGCTGTCCTCCCCCTGCCTCCGATTCATCTTCTTCTGAACCCCCTTGTCTTCGCAACGTGCTGCAGTGCGCCTACATGGACCCGCCGGCCCCCCCTGTCACATGCTGCTGAGCTGCGCCCGACTAAGTGCACAGCATCAGCCCTCAAAAAGCACCTTACTATTGCTCCTAAGCTGACACGCAACCCTGTCAAGCCAACAGGTACATGGCCCATCACATCGCCTCCATGCCTTCATGAGTTTCACGCGTTTCACGTCAGGATGACAACCATCCGAGCTGCCACCACAGTCAAGTGGGTATGAGTGGACCCAGCAGTGACTGCGGCAAGCAGGTCCGGCCGCAGTCACTACGAATGTCTGCCAAGCCCCTGGCTGGCACTCGGCGGGCCGCAATCTGCCTCGGACATAACAGCCTCTTGCTCTCGCATGTGGCTTCAGCCCGCTGCCAGCGGGAAATGCCGCCAATCGCGTCCCCACCACATACCTGGTGGTCGCCAATCCACTGGCTTTTCCCAAGGCCACGGCAAACGCCGCCAACGTGAGCAACCACCTGCCGGCCAAAGGTTACACTCCTCGCTCGGACCGGAAAGTTTGGGCCCAATGCGCAACACACATACACAAATACAATCACATGCACACATATATGCAAACAAACATACACAAACACACAGGTTGCAGGACAGTGGAAAGATTTTTGAGAGGTCGCTGCTGTAGGGCTTGGGAGGAGTCGCAGGCGAAGGGTATGTGACGCTATGTGAGTTATGCCGGTGTGGTGCTGCCTCGAGGCATCCCTAGCCCCACCGGTGAACTGATAGCTGCTAGCCTAGTCCGTGCCCGGCCCCCGTCGCGTGCGCTCGAGAGGTCCGTCCCGTGGGGTCCCACCCCTGAGGGGCCGACTCCGGGTTACAAACCCGGTGCATACAGGGCTCCCCCAGAACAACAGGAAATCAGAGGTCACATTACTAGCTTATGAAATCCTGCCCGCAGCCTACCCCCCCATGAACTTGACAGAACCCCTTCTCCATGCATGCCGCCGTAACCTTCGTAGCAGTCGCCGCTTAAATGCCGCATCAATGGCCGCCAGAACGGTTCAGCCCTTGTTACCTGCTGCGCCTGTTCTGCTGGCTCGGCCAACAACCAAAACCGCTGGCCGCTGATTGCCTGCGCGATCGTTGCGCCGTTCCCGCCCTCCACCCGGCCGCGCAGAGGGCCAAACCCGGCCATCTTGCCCGTCTTGCCGGGCATGCGGAGGTTACCCAAGCGGGAATACCATCTATCAGCTACTGAAACGGCCACATATGCCATCTGGCGCAAAAGAATCCTCCAGAGATCTGAATATCATAACGAACCGTGATGCCATCGGGGAGAAGAACCCCAGATGCGCTATGTGTTTCCTCTCCTGCGCATAGTTATTATATGCACTCCCGTTCTCAAAACACCTGTAGAATCCACCATAATTCACTCCCTTCTTCTCGCTTGCTCATATTCTGTGCGTATATTTTTGACGCACAGCCTTAAATCCCACATGCGTGACATCCCCCTCACCTCTTCGACTGACAGATTCCCTTCCTGTGCGCAAATACTTTCACTCATGATTCACTCTGAGTTGCACAAATGGTCCTTTGGGTGGTTGGAGATCAGGTGAACCTGCTGCGAGCTTTAAAAACTGTACGGCATGCGGCAGTGTAGTGACGCTGCGCAACCACTAACGAGCGACAGCGCAGCGTGCCCAGCATTGCGAGGTTGCACTGCAATGACCAGCAGGTTGATGAGCTCGTACAACAGGACGGAAAACTCCTGCTAGCGCAGTGGCGAGGCCTGACGACGCTGAGAAGGGTTATTTGGGGGACGGAAGGATGACGCAACGGCGGAATTTTCGTCTTTGTCGTCCCCCTCCGCTGTCGCCATGTATGGCACGGATGCTGCAAGGGTGAGGCGGCCGCGGGCCCGCCGCCGCCGCCGCCACTGTCTCTGGCTATACGTAGCTGATGCCGTCCCCGATGCTCCCAGCTCCGATGCTCCCAGAGCCGCAGGACACCAGGCAGCGCCCACCCACAGCCGTCAACAGCTTGCCCCGCCCGGAAAGGTGGCAAACACGCGGACACTGTGCCCGTGTCAGCGGTGGCTGCCTCACCTCACCTCGCCTCGCCGCTGCTGGAGCCGTCAGCCGCCCCTGCGCCGTTGCTTGCTTCGACGCGCTGTCACGACATTCATTTCAGCGCAATCCCTTTTCACCTCACAATGTTCAGTCTGGTATTGCTGGTTGAAGATAAAGCAGGTGGTTGCTGAGCACCGGTACCAGCACCTCTAGCGGCAGCTGCCTGCCGCTGTTGATAGTAGGTAGAACGACAGCTGCGGGTCCGGGCCATCCGCCGAATCCGCCGAATCCGCTGGCGCAAATCCATCTGCGACAGCTACACCCGCACCTGCAGCAACTGCATCAACCGCGCCGAACCGCAAAGAGGATAGCTAGCAGGTAGCAGCACCGGGATCCGCTGCGGCAGCCGCTGTCACAGTTTTACCACTGCTGCTACCACAGTATGCGCGCCAGAAGAGCTGCAGGGAGCGAGACTTCATCTCGCTCGTCTAGGTGCCAAGACTCCTCGTTAAGATTGACGTGGTCGACGTAACCGTCGTCGTAGTCGATGCGGTACGGATAATGTAACGAATCGTCAAAATCCGTCACCGTACCCGCGAGGTACTTCTTCTCGGACCACCAGTAGATGCAGATGCGATGATCGACCATCGTATAGCCTGAATGGGTAAGGATAGCTCTCATATATACATGGGCTGTCGTCGGTTGTGTTCGGGCACATTCAGTTGTGTTCGGGCGCGTTCGAGAACTGCAACTGCGAGGAAAGGCAACTGCAAGGAAAGGCACTCCAGATGGGGGATACCCTGAAACCATACCCTGAAACCATACCCTCCCTTGCCTAATCCCGTCCGCCGCTTCTGACAGAGAGCGACAAAACATTAATGAAGAAGAAAAAGTTTCGGTGCGGGCTAGACGATCCGGTTGGCGCAATGTAATTCCTTCAATCAACGAGGACAACATCAACGGCTGCAATGAAAATATTAAGACAGTACGACACACCAGGATACGGCAACCGGGCGGTAATAACCCACCCTGCAATTCGGGCGGAACCATCCTGGGGACGTTGGGCGGTAGCACGGGGAAGAGCGCTGCCCGGTGGCGGGGTCCTAGCTGGCTGTAGCTGGGCATTCGGAACGAGCGCTGCAGGAGGGATCCTATCGGCAACAGAGGAGCTGCCATTTTGGCTGGCTGTACGACATTAATACCCGGCGGTGGCGGCAGCGCCTGCTGCTGCTGCTGCTGCTGCTGCTGCTGCGCCTGCTGCTCGGATTTGGCTGCAGCGACGGCGGCTGCTTCTGGTAGGATGGGCAGCGGCGGCAGCAGTGGTGCGACGGTGCAAGATGGCGCCAAGGAAACATTTCTGATTCGCATGTCTTCGATGCTCAGGAGCCGACATTGGCTCATCGAACTGCCAGATGGGTTGGGGGGGGAGGAGGACCAGGGCGCGCAGCCTAAGCCGCCCACGTGCATACTGCTTTTCTGTCGCTTGTTGGCGCCCATGCCGGCATGGCGCTCGAACTCGAAGGGGCTTGAGGCTTTGCCGCGACCGTGTGGCTCACGCAAGCGACGAGTGCACGAGTCCACCAGACTCGCCTGCAGCGGTTGCAGCGGTTGCAGAAGCAGCGGGGTCGCAGCCTCTTGCTGGTAATGCGAGGACGAGGTGACCTGTGTGATTGTTGGATGTGGACCGCTTGCAATTGGGGCCGCCACCGCGCTGCGGCCCATCGTCGTCGTCGCCGCCTCTGCGCTCCCCACCACCCCCGGGATCGCCGACTCCGGCACCCGTGAAGCACGCGGAGTCGCCGCTTCGGTGTTGGGCGCCCCGGCGGAGGCGGCATGTTGTGGAAGTTCCCTCCGGACCAGTATATTCCTGTCGTTACGAAACCCAAGGTGAAGCAGCGGCGGCAGCAGTGACGGCTCAGGGTGGGCCTGCTGTTCCCGGCCAGCCGGCGCCGTCCGCCGCATATCTTCATCGAATGCATCACTTGCGGGCGGCAGCCCTCTTTCGATTTGGGGCCCAGGACTCCCTGCTGCGTCTGCCCCGCCTGCTGTTTCTGCGGATACTGCTGCTGCTGCTGCTGTTGCTGCTGCTGTTGCTGCTGCTGTTGCTGCTGCTGCTGCAGGCATCACACCTGTTTCATTTAGTGCGCTGTCATTGTTGGATCTTGGCCCGCTGCCGTGGTCGCTACCGCCAGGCGCGGGTTGTGCGAGGCGCCGCTTGACCTGCGTCTTCATGATTGTGTCCATGGCCGATTCCGATCCTGAGTAGCCCTTCGTGGGACCTGCTTGAATTGACGGGGCAGTAGCAGGGGCAGTTCGTGCCTGTGATGGAGCCAGGCATGGAGCCAGGCAAAGCAGCATGGGAGGGGTTTAGGACCAGAAAACCGCCTCGTGACTTCTTAGAGGCAGCCCGACTGCGTGCGGCAATCAGAGCTATGCGGTTGCGGCGTGGTTGGACCTGTCTGGGTCCAACCGTCGGACCCAGACAGGTCCAACCGTCGGAGGGAAGCTCGGATGAAGTGGGGGGGGGGGGGAGAAGCAGTGCACCGGGAGGGGGGGTGAAGTGCGACGTGGCGTGGTTGGCACACAGCGCAACCCCATGTGGGGACTAGAGCAGCAGCGATGGAGCCTGGTCGCCGTCCCCTCGGCGGTGGTAGTGAGTTATGCATCGTCTTGAGCGTGTGCAGCATTAGCAACAGGTTTATGACTGGTTATCTCTCATAATAATTGTTCATAATGATGTACGTTGGTTGGCTTTCGGAAGGAAAAAGCGTTGAAGCAGTAACCCTCCACCCCAGAAAGGACACGCAGATCGTGCTTCGGTCGAGTCGTCGAAAGCGTTAGACGCGCAAAGCTGCTTTCCATCCTTTTGGCAACCAAGAAACCGAGATCCCGCTACCCATTAAGAAGGCGATACAGCCCTCGATGCGAGACATAACCATTACTAGTGCGCGGGCAGTTAACACGTTACCTTTGACGCCTCGCCTTTCCAACAGAAGGAAGAACGATATTGAACGATTCAGACGCCAACAGTACCGGAAACGCGATTTCTGATCGACCGATCTCATCTCGCGCAGCTTCTCACCTGCTGCCGGTCTTGCAAAGTATTCCTGTTTATGGAGAGATGCAGTAATTTGTGGCCGTCGACCTCGCTATATGCGTTGCCTTTGGGAGGCCCTTTGCCGGCGTCGACTCGGCCTGACAGGCGAAATGGAGCTAGGATCAACCAAGCTAGGATTCATGCCACAGAAACGCTTAACCTGCTATGCAGTGTTGGGGCTGTCACCAGGCAACGCCAGTGCCTTCACCCACCTTGCTCGCGCGCTCTGACAGGTCACGTGTTGGCCAGGCAGCTGCGAGCTCTAAAGCTAAACTGATAGTTAGCCAAAATAAGCAGAGAAACAGGATGAAGGGATGCCTGTGGCTCGGCCGTGCCTGCGCCTGTCTGCTTGGCTGTCTGTGCTGAGGGAGGCTCGCTCAGCTATGCCTTAGGAGATACTTACCGACAAAAAATAGGTTAAGAGGCATTTTCCTTGAAGCAAGTGCATATTATCGGCTCTGCGCCCGGCTTTTCCGCTGATCCGATCTCTCGATGCGCCTCGGCTCGTTCGATGTACGCCAAAGTTGATACCGCACGATCCGAACCGATCAATCAGTTCGGTGCCCATGTTTTGCACATATAATAATAATTATAAGGATAGGCTGCCCAAATCTGCCTGGCTTCAGGCATGGACAATGCCCCAATCATGTCTGCGTGAAGACCTGATTGAGCCAGCTCGATTTCCTTCTTGGGCATCGGTAAGATGCAAGGTGCGTAATTATTATGCAGAAATAATAATTTAGTGTGTTGAAGCTTGGCGTTGGCTGGCTGGCGATGAAGCTTTGGTTGCCTTTGGCTGCGCGGACGACCCAGCTCCACTAGACTCCTCCGTGATGCTGCTCAGGAGCAGCTTGCTGTGTCAGCTGAATTCCAAAGTGCACACCACGAAGGCGATGTTGACTTGTGCTACCAGCGTAACTTCGTTGCGCAGGAGGATTTGTGAAGTGGTCAGGTGATAACGCGTTTTCGGGCCGATGCTGCCCGAAAACAGGCACTGGCAATACACTCACGTCGCCATCCATATGCTTTTGAGCAACGGTACCAGGTATCTTGCTACCTCCCCCAGTGGTATCCATCCGACCGCGGCTAGCAGCAAGGTTGGTCCGCGGAGCGGAACAACTCCAGTCTTTCATTTGTTCTCAATCCTAGCATAACACGCAAAATATTGACATTGTTGCTGATGCTGATGGCCCAGTAAGCACTTTAGTGCTGCAGAGCTCCCATGCAACTCCGCGTCCCTCCCCCTTCCCCCAGCCGTACGAACCGCGGCCGTCCCTCTTCCTTTTTTCACCCGTGCTGCGACCCTGCCTCTTCCGCTGACACGTGAAAAAAACCACATATCGTCCACGCCACTAAACTTAGATGGGAGCAGGGCCACGAACGGAGCAAATTTTTGAGATCAGAGTGGCATGTATGCCAGCTGCGCAGCCTTCCAGAACCTGTCTACTTCCATTCCAACGACCAAGCAGAGAAACGTATGACACCATCAATCTTGATACTTCGTGCAACGACCAGGAATCTTGCTTCCATTTCGAAATCTCAGTAGTCCCCTCGAATCCATTACGTACCGCCGTTGTTATGCAGGTGCACTCATCTATGTCAGATCTGCTGCATGCTCCCCTGCCCGCTTGTATCTAGGCACCCGCCGAAAGATCCCTTAACTCTTGCTCAGCTTCATCCAGCTGCCCTGTCACGATTAATGCCCAGTACACAAACTGTATTTTCCTTCGTAGAGGCCAATTACAGGACAGGAAAGAAGGATAAGCACGCCCGGGACGACCATTGCAGCATGCTCCACCTTGGAGGGGAGAAAGACATGCTCGCCCGGGAAAGCACAAATAACTTACGACCGCCACCCCACAAACGGACTGGTTATGACAGAAGACGAAACACGGAAAGCACAGGGCAATAACGACAGCGACACCCGCAAAGCAGAAGCCTTGGACAAAAACCTAAAACAGAGGTCCAAGCAAGGGAACACCTACAGCCCTACAAAGCTCCCTACAAAGGCGCTCCTCCCCGCAATGGCTAGGGCGGTGGGAGTCAAGCCAACACCCCTGCACCCTTCGTAAAACTGCTGGACTTCTGCCCGTGATGGACAACTCCCAACCGCCTCACGCACACCGGGTCACCAGGCCGCAACGCCAAGAAGAGAGCAGTACCGAAAACAATAAAAACATTCATGGGGTAGGACCTGGCAGACAGGTATCATGCCAAAGGGTAATCGCACTTGGACGCTCGCGGACTCATCCAAAACCTCTAATCAACGAAGCAATATACTCGTAAGAAGTGAGATAACTAGGACTGCGGTCATCCGTAACCAGAGAGCAGTACACCGCAGGGGACTTTGCCTTTTCAACCGGATCGGTGATGCTATGACGTGCTATTGCACTTGGGATATAGCTATCGCCAAAGATTCCACTTTCTCTTCCCGGTTGAACAATGTTTCAAAGCCCCTCGAAGAACCGTCGGAGGTCCTGCCTCTTACCAGCAAGCCCAGCCCTTTCTGTCGCATCATACGACTGTGTAGCAGAGACAAAACATGTGCGTAGGAGCAGACTCGACTACCTTGTAAACAAAACACTACGAACTGCCGCAGGGCAGGCCTCAAACTGCTTCGAAATGACCCAGACAGGCGGCGGCCAGGCGGGTATCAGTTACTACAATACCCGCTTAACACACACACACACACACACACACACACACACACACACACACACACACACACACACACACACACACACACACACACGCGCGCAAACTATAGAGATTCGTGGAGCCGTAAAGCGATACCGGTCTTCTTTCTCCTTGACCCTCCGTGGTGACGCAGGTGTCTACGTCCATTCATCACCACCACCCATCGCCCTGGCCTCCAGGGCTGTGTACCCATCTGCATGCATGCTTATGACACACGCCATGCATGGACACAGGGAACCTAGACAGACGTCCTGGGTGCAGGGTGGCTACGCCATGCACAACGTCTGATAAGATGCATCCCACCTGAAGCCTGGCCCAACTACTTAACACGCGCCGGGGTTCAGGTCTATAGGAGTAATCTTTACTTTCCTTTCTTCCACACAGCAGCAGGATACTGCACACATTCACCACCCTGAAATGCTACGATTGCTGACGTCTTAAAATCACAGATCAGACATGTTGGGGACTACACTGAAGTTAATCACGTCACCGTTGTTTCCAACCCAACGGAACCTACGTGCGCACACAGACACCACCCCACCTCACCTCACCTCACCCGGGACGCTCTTCTCATCTTCGAAAATCACTTCCACAAGCGTGACCGTTCCTTGTCGCGACAGCCTCCTCGGTTGTCACATCCCTTCCTGGCAAACTTCCACAACATACACGTATTGACTCATCAATCACCAGGACATAAAAGCCCCATAAATCGCGTTCCTCACAGCGCGGCCATCAGCGTCGTAGCTGTATGTATGTTGTTACAGGGTGGTATATTTACCCGGGTACGGGGGTACAAAGCTGTTGGGTGACGAGAGATGACGTGTAGCGGCAAAATGCCACACACAATGCCACGTGGCCGAGTATACTCGAGTAATTATATCTGAATAATCAGGTTGCCCTCCTCATGTGCACGTACGGCAACCTCCTCGAATTATGACAGCTGTGGGGGGCCCCCCGACCCTGCCGTGAAGGGGCATGAGGCAGGTGAGAATGACAATGTTAAGAGGAATGTGATATGATAGTAAGAATTTTGGCGGCGTTGTCAGCTCGAATTGAAGCACACTCGTCTCGTCGCCCAGGTACCCGAGGAGGAGGGTGGAGGGGATGAAGCGACATTTGGGCAGCCTAGTCCCTAACCACAAATGAATGAATGAATGAATGAATGAATGAATGAATGAATGAATGAATGAATGAATGAATGAATGAATGAATGAATGAATGAATGAATGAATGAATGAATGAATGAATGAATGAATGAATGAATGAATGAATGAATGAATGAATGAATGAATGAATGAATGAATGAATGAATGAATGAATGAATGAATGAATGAATGAATGAATGAATGAATGAATGAATGAATGAATGAATGAATGAATGAATGAATGAATGAATGAATGAATGAATGAATGAATGAATGAATGAATGAATGAATGAATGAATGAATGAATGAATGAATGAATGAATGAATGAATGAATGAATGAATGAATGAATGAATGAATGAATGAATGAATGAATGAATGAATGAATGAATGAATGAATGAATGAATGAATGAATGAATGAATGAATGAATGAATGAATGAATGAATGAATGAATGAATGAATGAATGAATGAATGAATGAATGAATGAATGAATGAATGAATGAATGAATGAATGAATGAATGAATTCGACGTGGATCTGACAGTAAATGATTGGAGGCAGCCGCAAGCAAGGGGGCAGAGGTGTTTAACTGGATCATGCGTGAGGGAAGGGAAAACGTTATGACGGGGCGGGGGTAGCCCCCGTGTGTCGTACAGAGAGGGGGACGGAGGGGGAGGGGGGTTGGGGAAGATGCGGGATATCGATGACAGTGGGGTACGTAGTGGTGGTAATGGTGGGGAAGGCTTTCGAGTAGTGCAGGGTTTTAGGAGAGAGGAGATGACTTGAAGGCGAAGAGAGGAAAGAGGAAGCTCATACATCTCCAGAGCCGGGAAGAATGCCCGTACTTGCAGGTACATCTGTCTACTCGCTCTGTGCAGGAATCGATCCGGAAAAACCTTGCCGCCACTTCTGGCCCTATTACGGAACCCCCCTCACCTTGAGCCTTCTCAGCTATCAAACTACAAACTTGAAGCCAGGCGGGTTGGCATAGTACGGAATCTGGTCCTGGATGGAAGCGTAAAAAGCGAGGAAAAAGTCGGAAAGGAGGAATTCGAATTTCCAAGATGGATTTTTTAAAATGTTAACTGGAGTCAGAGCCTTATTCATTAAGTGTTTTCCTGTTTACATGTCAAAAAATTAAATCAGCAGATCTTTAAAATGTTTCCCTAAGGAATGATGTGCGGTGCTTCTGTCCTCCTCGTCTCCTCCTCTAACCTCCCTCCCTTACGCTTAACAACAGGCTCTAGACCCTCCCAGCCACTCACATCGACGTCAGGATTTACAATCCCGACCTCAAATCGGCCAGCCTTGTCGTCGGTAAATGAGTAGTCGTCGTCGACAGTGGCGGTTTCGGCCTCGAGAGGTTCAGCACGAGGGCCAGTGGTAGCCGTAATGTCAAGCCTCGGTCGCTTTGCGGCTGGCGGCGGCGGTGGAGGCATGCTGCCGGAGCCGCTGGGCCCACCTTCACCTCCCGGCGCCGGCGGCGATTTCGAATGCGGCGTTCCAACTGCCGCGACTGGGGCCCCTTTTCGCTCCACTGCATCCGCTATGGCTGCTGCAACAGCGATTTTGTGGGTCGCTGGAGGAGCGGAGCCTGCAGCTTTCCCAGGGGCGCCGGTGGTGTTGTCGGACGGGGCCGCCGCCGGCGCCGGCGCTACTGCTGACTTGGCACTCCTGGTCGGGGCCTAGGGGAGGGAAGGGACAGATTCAACGCATTGCGCCACGGGAATTCGTTGGCGAGGGAGGGG
Source organism: Volvox carteri f. nagariensis (assembly GCF_000143455.1). Lineage (NCBI taxonomy): Eukaryota > Viridiplantae > Chlorophyta > Chlorophyceae > Chlamydomonadales > Volvocaceae > Volvox > Volvox carteri. Next base: position 1,146,368 of record NW_003307562.1, read on the forward strand.
AGAATGGAAAAGTTGTGGTAGAACTAAAGCGAACGGAAGCGAGGAAGAGCTGACTGAAAAAAGGAAAGAAAGAAAGGAAATATTGGAAGAGGGGTTACAGATTGGAAGGGTGTTGCCGAACGCTGAACACCGAACACCGAACACCCAACGCCAACTTGGGTGAAACCCAAGCGTGTGCGTGTCCCTCTCCCGTCTCCTTCTGGGCTCCCTCGTCCTCCCAGCCTCTCTCGTCGCCTCTCCTCACCACCACGCACCCACGTAGCTCTAGTAACGACCCTCCGCCTCATGAACCGCAACCGTGACACGAGCCCTCACCTCACCACCCTTCACTTCCCCCCCCTTACCCGAAGGCACTGCTTGACCTCCGCCGCGTCAACTTCCCATCGCCTCCTGTTGCTACACGTCGCCACCAGGCCGTGGCGTGCAAGCCATGCGCCAATGGATTCCCCACCGCCGTCGTTGACGGCAGGGTGGCCTGGCTTCGGAGCCGCTGCCGCCGACCCCGCCGCTGCCGCCGACCCCGCCGCTGCCGCCGACCCCGCCGCTGCCGCCGACCCCGCCGCGGCCACCGCCGCCGCCATGTTCGGACGTCTGAGGCGAACGCTGTCCTTCCACTTCCTCCAGCTCCGCAGCCCTGTGCCGATGGGGATTATTGTACGGCAATAACGTCATTTATCTCAAGTGTAAAGTCATTGGCACGTGATTGGCAATTCCTTTGTCCTCAGTGGGCCTGCCAGCGGCATACGTTTTGTGTACGGAAACCTAGAGTTTGTTGCAGATGTGTATGTATGTGTGTATGTATGTGTGTATGTATGTGTGTATGTGTGTTTTGTTTGGGGTCCATAGGAGCCCCGACGAAGTGCCCGAGGGCCAGTAGCCTAGGGCTGTCCGCCCTATTTATACACATCATCGAATACGCAAGAAACACTAATGTCCTACTAATTCCACCCAGGCCCCCGAATAACTATGAACTAACTGCACCCACGCATCTGCATGTTCCTTACAGCCCAACACGTATATCGCCCCGTACGCATGCCGTACACAGCCCGCTATATCCCAGCACCCACGCACCTGCATGTTCCTCAAAGCCGACGAGGGTCCAACAAACCCTCTTGCCGTTCTCATTGGGGCCCACACAACCCACGCAGTCGCAAGCCACCAACTGATGTCGCAGCAGGAACCAGCCGTCGATGTAGTTGCACGTCACCGGTAATGCCCCGTCCAGCTCACGTGCCATTCCTGCCGTCGACCTTGTCGCTTGCACTGTAGCTGCCTCCCGCCATGGACGATACGGAGGCAGCGCCTTGGCAGGTTTTGCGGACACCACCGTCGGCCTTACATTCCCACCTTTCCCGCCTGATCCTAGGACTGGATCCTTGGCGACCTTGTGCTTTACCTCCCTCGTCTCGCCCCTCCGGGTCGCATCCTTTTTCACGCGACCATCCGCGGCTGGACCAATCATGCGGGCGCCCATAGCCTTTTCCAGGCCTGTCCTGATGGTTCCGGAGCCGCCGCGGCTTCCGTGATGTACATGTACCCCATCCACCGAGCCCGCCGTACCATCCCCTGCCGCTTCCTCCTCTTCTCCTCCTCCTCCGCGCTCTCCGTCTACCTCTGTCCCCCCGTCCTCGGACGCCGCTGCACGTCATAAATTTGGATTGGGATCTCGGAAGTTGCGTGTGCGACAGTTGGGTTGTGTGTTGAAGTCAGCCAGATGATGCGGGTTTTTGGAGGGAGGAGGGCACGCTGGAGGGTGTGCACGTTCACCTCGATGCGGTGAATAATGGCTGCCCTAAGGTTTTTTGCCGCATAACAATATGATGGGTTCAACTCTCGCTGGGTGGTGAGATACGTTGGGGTTTAGTACGCCCCCTTGCAGTCTTCGTCCTATCGGCGTAGAGTGGCTTTTAAAACGGTGATACTTCTCCTTCGGCTGGTCGGCTCTTGATCCTCGTGGTTGGGGTCCCCACTGTTGGCTACTTTTCCCCCTCGGTGAAACACTTATCCTCGGCCCCCAATGGGCCTTTAGATGTGCAGGGCAGGGCGGTTCTGTCGATTCTCGGTGCTGTCCCCGCCCTGGTGCGGGGCCCGCCTGGTGCGGTACTTCCTAGGGCCATATCTTTATATAGCCTACAGAGTGTTTTGGGCCTTCGGCTCGTATGGGTAGTCTTACAGGTATGGGGTCACGCACCCCCAAACCATGTAACACACACAATATAGCCTACAGGGTGTTTTATGTGCAGGCCACACCGGTGAGCTGTTCGGATCCCCTGCAACATCGTCCATCCATCCATTCATTCATTCATCCAAGACAAGATACAGCGATAGAGCATAGACATCAAGACAGCAGACAGCAACACCGTACCTTGCAGGTCGGGCGACCTGAGACCCCGTGGTGGGATGTTGCACAACGTCGTCGGGGGCAGCGCTGCTCGGTGGTGGTGGTGGAGTAGTCCTAGCTGGCCGTATCTGGGCAACGGAGCCCATGGCTGCCGGGACTGCTGTCCAGATCCTGGTGGCGGTGGCGGTGGCGGCGGTGGCGGTCCGCCTGGCATTCCGCCATGCATCCCTAGCTGCTGCTGCTGCTGCTGCTGTTGTTGCGGTAGCAGTGGCCGCCGTGGCGGCTCGAAGCCGGGCGTGGGTGCGACGGCAATCTCCGGTAAGAAGGGCGAGGGTGGCGGCGGCGGCGGCGGCCTCAATGCCGGCACGCGCGCCAAGGCAGTGGGATTAACTCGAACCTTGTGGTCCTCCACAAAACGGCCATCATGCCCCATCCAGCTGTCGGCGGCCGCCCCGGCGCCGGCGCCAGCGGCGGCGGCGGCGGAGGACACGTAGCTCACGCCTGAGGCCATCTGAGCGCTGGATTCCCATAGCGGGTTGTCAGCGCCTAAGCCGGCGGCGTGGCGGTCTAAGCCAAAGGGATAGGGGCCGCAGGATGACTCGCTGCCGGGGAGGCACCTGGAAAGCATGTTGTGGAGCCCATGGGGCCCGTGTGGGACATAACTGTTACAACAGAACCTAAGGGCCGACTGCTTCGTACTATGTGTGCGCAGGTCTGGCTCAAGCATGCGGCACTGTTGTGATGTCACGTGATGACGCGTTATGTCATCAAGACTTGAAGAGACGGATCTCCAAGCGAGGTTTGACCATAATGGGATGGAGTTACAGTCGTCCTGATTATTGATTGGCCGAAAGGCTTATGTGGCAACGAACTGTAAGGGAAGAGAATACCTTATGACCAGGGGCATGTAGAAACACCGGAGTGGGGAATCACATGCAAGAAGCAAGGGGTCAACTGCTGACGTTCAAATATCCTGGCGGGGCAGGAGCCGGCGGTTATAATGGCAGGAGCGCAGCTCGGAGTAAGAAAAAATTAGAAGAATAATGTGTGTTGGAAGCATGGACAGTTTGATGTGGACAGCAGGCCTGTCAGGAGTTCTTTGAACAGAAGTGGACGGGATTCGTGCGGATTGGAGATGCCAAGGGCGGAACAGGGAACGGAGCAGGCGCGCTGCACAGAGTGAGCTATATGTGTCTTTGTGCATGTAAAAACATAATATAAATGGCATGATTTATAAATGATTAGAAAACAATTCAATCAGCCGAAAGAGAGAGAGGCCCTCAGAGATGGCTTTCCTTGGCTCTCCTGGCACACCGTTGCAACATCTATAGTCACATGTAATCAGTCAGCCGCGCGATTGAGAAGAGAGCCGAGGTTGAGGACAAGAAAAATGAACTTCGGGGGTAGCAAGCAAGCAGAGGTGGGCGTGTGGCGTAAAGTGGATCTGGCCATGTTTGTTCTGTGTCTTACTCCTTGAGTTGCGCTACCCTTCAAAATATGTATTGGATGCTTATTTTTAAGCGCAATGTGCCGCCACGAGACGCCCCATACACTTATGTGCGTACGTCTACCGCACATCCTGGATACACACGTGCTTTCGGTACAAAGAAGCAAAGCCCCCCTGCCTAAAACCAAATGTACAGCCCTATGAGCACAGCAAATACAACGAGTCCCGCTAGCAAGGTCAGCAGCTAGCTGAGGCGCACTCGACGACCTAATAATACCTGCTGCTCGCGGCGTTGTTGGGCTCCGAACACGGCATCCCTCTGTAGCCGTTATAGTCCGCGGGATAACCCGGCAGAGACTGTCCTGACATGCACTCCGCCGACCGAGCGGCAGCGGCGACCGGCACCAGTTCGATTTGCTGCTGTTGCTGTTGTGGTAGCGGTTGCTGCGGGTTCGGCGGCAGCAGCGAGCGCCGTGGTAGTTGCAGTGTTTGCAGAGGCAGCTGTGGCGAATATTCCTGCGGATGCTCCGGTGGCGAAGCGGCTAGTGTAACATTGCGATATGGACCGCTTGCAATTGGGGCCGCCACCGCGCTGCGGCCCATCGTCGTCGCCGCCGCCGCTGCGCTCCCCACCACCCCCGGAATCGCCAACTCCGGCACCCATGAAGATGAAGCACGCGGAGTCGCCGCTTCGGTGTTGGGCGCCCCGGCGGAGGCGGCATGTTGTGGAAGTTCCCTCCAAACCATCACGTCGCTGTCGTAGCGTCCCGGCGGGTTCAGCAGCCTAGCTTCATGCTCGATGCCCATCTGCGACCAGATAAGCTGGCCACGTTCTTGATGATGTTGTTGCGGAGGTGGTGGTAGCGAAAACGGTGGTTGAGAAGATGATGGTAGCGAAGGCGGAGATATCGAAGACGGCGCTAAATAGTTGCTCCTGGAATGGTGATGGGCCTGCGGCGTCCCGACGGCACTGCCCAATGCCGAGTAGTGCTCGTGGCGGTTCATGGAGGCTGCAGAACATTATTATTGGGAAGTTTGTGAGCGGGGGGAATCCAGCAGGTGTGTCGAGGTTAGCATAGCACCAGGAAAACGTTTCATGATTCATTAAGCCATGTTCAGCGCGCAAATGGTCCATCATGCTATGTGGGTAAAGGTGCAAACGGGGGCATTGCCGTGTATATGCTGGCAGATGCTAATAAGGATTTTGATGCTAAAGGGGAGGGGAGGGGGCAGGGTGGAAGGGGTGGAAGGGAGGGACGGGAGGGACGGGAGGGAAGGGTTTGGGCGGCATGGCTGACGCATCGTGCGCATGGGCTCCATGTACTGTGGTGGCGGCAGCGGTGAGCACTGGCCCTCGTGCCGTGCAGTATGTCTCCGTCGTGCGCACGAAGAGTATTAAGGACTTGTTGCCCAGAGTTCCTGACGACGACTAGTGGCAATGCACCAGACTTAGGTAAAAGCAGACTCGAAGCACCTGACAGTTTGTTTTCAAGAAATCCAAGTTTTAAGTCGATGCGCTATCATAATCGTGCGCGTTCGCCGCGCAAAGTTGCCTTTTTCCTGTCCTTCCTGTTGCTGGTCAGGCCGCCGTGACCCGCCGCGAACCATGACAGCGTCGAACCAAAGCTTGGCTTGGTTTGGAGAATGCACATCTGACGTGTTATTTCGGCGCCTGACCTTTTCAGCAGGAGGACGAATCGTCCAAAAGCGTTGGAGACGCGACCGACCTTCCTCACCTCTCGCTTTTCCTCGCTTGCTGTCTGTAAGGATGGATATTTCTCCTTTTTTAATACTTAGTGATGTGAAGTCGAGCTGCAGCTTGCCGTCGACTTCTTCACGCGTGTTGCCTTTGCTGGATTCGATTCAACTTGATGGACAAAATGGCGCCGAGATCATGAACTTTGTCCCCAGAAATGCCCTAAGCCGTTCTGCATAGTTGTGGATGCGGACCAGGAATGACGGCGCCTTGGCAGCACTCTGTCCGCGCGTTCAGACAGCTCACTAGTTGGCCAAATGAGCACCTGGTTCTAGCAGAGATATGCTGTAAATGAAAGAAGTTTAGGCAAGCGGGATAAATCCATGCTGCTGATTTGCAGTTCGTTGCCTGCTGTCTGGTACTGAGAGAAGTCGCGTAGCTGTGTGCAGAATATCGAGTTACAAGTAATAAAACAGTGTCACTTAATCATGCTTAGGATCAAAAAATCAGGATTGAACGATTGCAGGGCCTTCTGCTGGCCAAGTTAGTTCAGATCTGTCGAGGTGCCTCGATGGCTCGAACACATCAAACGTGATATGGCACGCTTCAGCAACCTGCAGCCCTTCAGGAGCACGCTTCTAGCATAGATTATAATGTTTTATAATTTTCGCAATTGGCGCGATTCGTAGGAAGGAAGATTGCATCAGTCGACCTTTCTTGTGGGCGAGCTGACGCGAACTCAAAAGCAGTTCCTTATCTTTGGCCATCGACAAGATGCCGAAGTACATTCAATGCTAATATGATAGGAAACTGAATCCTTAGTGCCTTTTAAGCAAACTTGGTGGCGATGAGGTTGTAAAAAATCGGCCAAGCTTCCAAACTCTGTTACAACCGTAGCTTCCTCCTGCGCCAGATGGAAGGATTCTAAAACATACGCTGTCAGGAGGATCCGCGATAATCTCATACTCATTATAAGAACAACGACTTGCTTTCGACATAGCCACGCTTGACAAAGGGAAGAAAACTACACTTCTGAGTGACAACCTTTTGCGCTCAAAGCTGTCCCCGGGTTATCTTCCCTTTTTGCGTTGCATCCGTGGCAGAGCTACCGGGTCCCCTTTCTCGCTGTTTCCGAGATCCCAGCCAGAACAGCGAAGTGCTTCGATCTCCGTTGCCCGTTCGTTTCTCGTCCGAGAGGAACACGCTGCTATAACAACACTAACCTGCCATTTGGGCTGCTGCTGATGCTGAATATACTTCGAACAAATCAAACAGCAGCAAATGGCTTTGTAAGGAAAATGAACGGATTGCAAATGACCTGAATCAAATAAGGTAGATCAGAGCTCCCAAGCAACTCCGCGTCCCTCCCCCTTCCCCCAGCCGTACGAACCGCGGCCGTCCCTCTTCCTTTTTTTTACCCGTGCTGCGACCCTCTACCTTCCTCATCCGTCGACGTGTTAATATATATCCCACCGGTATGAGTACTATACGCACGAAGTGGACCTCAGGCCTCCGAATCGGACGACCATGCCCATGCCTCGCAGGAAGTGGACTGCAAACGCCGCACAGCCTGACGACAGAGCTCCCAGGCACACAAGCACCAGCGCTGCCAGAGCCCATCTATCAAAACGCATGATACGGGCTTTCGACCGGCTGAAATGATGCAAATCATCACGCTTTGGCGCCCCTGTCGCACGTTCTTTTCGTCAGCATCACGCCGCGCGTCGCCACGTCAAGCAGTAGCCAACCCAACCCAACCCAGGCCAACTACGCGGCGAGACGGGTAAAAAAGAAGGAGCGTCCTGCTTTGGCGGCACATGGCCTAACGGAATCCCAAAACCCGTTTTACAGGTCGGTACTCCAACTCATACCAGCGAACTTGCCAACCGCTTCTAAGCTAACGCGCCCCGGGCACGCTCGCGAACCAGCGGATGGCCATTTGGATGAATCGCTCCAGCGCCGGGACCTGACGCCTGTACGGCAACGTGAGGTCATTAATCTTCCGCCAAACCTGCAAAGCAGGGTCAGCAGCCCCGTGATACGGGTTTGCGAAGGCGGGGCGGAGGAGTCAGTGGAGTCAGTAGAAATCGGTCAAGGCAGGCCATGAGGCAACGCGCCCATGAAGACCTGAGGCAGTGATGGCGAAACGGCCAATCGTGATGGGCCAAAATGGCTTGTTCCCCTTTAGGGGATGGGATGGGGAACAAGTTGCAGTGTAGCTCGCGCTAGTAAGCTCAGAAGTCGTGGAGACGATTCGACATGTGTGTGTGTGTGTGTGTTACATGGTTGGGGGTGCGTGACCCCATACCTGTAAGACTACCCATAAGAGCCGAAGGCCCAAGGCCCTTGGGCCAAGGGCAATACTACAACCCCTAAAAGCCACGATTCGACATGCGCCGGGAAGGATGCCCGTCTCCACAATATACACGAACGAACACATAGCCCTGCGGTGCCCTACATCCCATATTTACGAAGCTTAATTACTAAGTCGAAACTTTAAACTCTTTCTTTTTTCAAATGATCTCCCCAGAGAACCCTAGCCCGCAATAGAGGGCCTCGCGTTTCCCATGCCTGGCTCTCGGCCGGCTATTATTGACGTCATCGGCAAGCCAGACGGTCTCCAGTGTCAATGATATTCCAGCACAACTCTTGCTCCTCTATTTCACACAGCTCTGGAACCCTGATGCCATACCCCGATGATGCCATTGCCTACCTGTCTGTTTGTCTATATGCCATACAATGACAGTAAGTCTGTTTATGTATCTGTCTTACGGATATCCAAGTAAAGCCAGGAACAGGAAGGAGTCGGAGACACATCCCCAAACCCCGCAACTCCTCCTCCCGCCGCCTTTCCCCTTTTCCCACCTGCCGATGTTGCGGTGCGCTGTCCGGCACGTGCAGCTTGAGCTTCAGAATCTGTCCGTAAAACACCAGAGTGAGGAGGCTGCGAGCTGGTGTAAGCAGCTGCAGCACCAACAAGGCCGCGGTACCGATCTCACAAAAGGCGTTGAGCAGCAGCGCGTCGGCCTGGCGAAGGAGGGAGGGGTTGCGTGGGATTACATAAAGTCCCTGCAGTAACCCCCTAGGCACACGTACACACACACACACACACACCACGCCACACACACACGCACACACACCATTTCCGCCTGCGCGCTTAAATCACAGCCTGGCCCGGTCCTCAGTCCGCCTGCCTCCCTCATCCCTGACTTCTCCTTCTTTTTTTGACGCCTTCAGGCAGCAGGTCATTTATCTGCATTCCTTGCAGCATATGATTTCCCCCTCCCCCTCTCCCTCCCCCTCCCCCTCTCCCTCCCCCTCCCCCTCCCCCTCTCCCGCGACCCGGGGGTGAGCACCGGGCGCACTCAGACCGCCTACCTGCTTTCGAAGCATCGCCACGTGTAGGCGGCTGCCGTACCGCTGCCACAGAGCATGATTGGAGAAGTGCGCGGCGCAGTAGGCGGCTGCATGGTAGGCTGCCAGCACCAGCAGCGGCACGGCCACCAGGACCATGGGCGGCTGGGCGGAGAAGCTCAGAGCGGTTATGAGCTGAAGGAAGTCCGATGTGGGCATCACGCGCTGGAACCAGGCCTGTGTGCAGGTAGTTAATGTAGTTGGCAATTATGCTGTTGGGTGCTCGTTAGGTAGTTAGGTAGTTGTTAAGTTTGCTGTTGGGTACTTGTCTGTCTGTCTGTGTCTATATGTCTGTATGTCTTATACCGCGCGCTCCTCTGGAAATACGTAACGGAGTCGAATAATCGACTGGAGCAGTCTAAACCAAAGGTGACGACACCTTTCCTTGTCCGTATGTATGTATGATGTGTGTGAAACAGGGGGGTGTATCTCCGCCCGTGGCAGCTACCCTGCGAAACCATGCCTTCCTCAGTATTTCGGGGCACCCTCATCCATTCACCCTCGTCAACTTCTCAGTGGATCGCTCAGGTTCCGCACCCACCACCAGCATCCAACGGAATCTGCCGGCTCGACAGCGGCCCAACTCCATTTCTGGTCGGCTCGTAGGTTAACTTTATCCAAGGTCACCACCGTCCATCGAATAGGAGCGCAAGACCTTCCATCATCGGAAGAATTTTCGACCCTGATAGGTCTCAATCCCGGGATCTCCCGGGGGCAATGGTCGCGCGTTACCAGTAGTGCCTAACCTATATGTATGTATGTTGTTACAGGGTGGTTGTTACAGCTTCACCAGCGGGCCCCTTTCCCGAGGCAGTTCCCTGCTCTCCCCTGCTAGAGGGGCACCCTAATCCGTTCACCCCATCCAACTTCAGAATGTTTCGTTGGGTTCAGCAACTCACCACCAGCATCCAACCAAGTCTAGCGGATCAACGGCGCCTCAACTTAGTTCCTGGTCAGCTCGCAAGTATGTATGAATGGTATGAATGACCAAGCCCCAATCAACACAATCTCCCTACGACCCTTACCCCCTACCTTAGAGAACCTCAGCTTTGGAACAACTTAATTGCTGCTAAGACGGCTAAAGTAATAAAAGGCTTTACGCTAATAACTTCCCTTTTTGCTTCTTGCGACGAGTCCTAAGCGCACTGGCAAGCCTTCACATAGTTGCAAAAAAAGCCGTCGTTCGTTTTCCCGCCACACATACACACACACACACACTCACCGTCATCATGCTCACAGGACGAAAGGACGGTAACCCGTGTTGCAGATAAATCTTGTAGCCCAGCGCCAAAATGGATAGCCGCATCAGGTACACGTATCCTAGACGGCTGTACGGCAGGAATGGTACGACAACAAAAACTCCGAGCAACAGCATTCCAACGTGCATGAGGAACAGCCGCTGCTGGGCGCTGACACCTCCATACGTCCCGCTGCTGGCGGCGCCATACCGAGGTGGTGGCGGCGGCGGCGGCGGCGGCGCCCGGGGGGTGTACTCAGTGTTGCCGCGTGACGTCGTACCACTGCCGGTACCGCTGTTTGCGGCGGCAGGCGCGCCGGACGTGGCGCCGCCAGAGCCGAACGCTCGAGCGCCTGAGGAAAGCGCACGGTAAGAGGTTCGAGGCACGAAGAACGTATATGAAAAATGGTGAAGAAAGATAAAAGAAATACTCAAGAAACCCGCATGACAGGGGCGTGATGCCGGCCAAGCTGCAAGCCAAGGACCTCGCGGGGAAGTGTTCTTTGGGAAGGGGCAATGGGGGGGGCCCCATGTATGTGCCACAATCATACACCCACGCTGCAACAACATTCAGCTGTGCCCCTAAGCTTTATGGGGACCAAGGACTCTGCCTTGCGGGGCTGGGGCTGTGCAGGCTGTGCTACGGCCCCATCCGTCGGCGCTGGAGCGCTACAGCGCCTCTGGGGATCTAGCTGTGGGCAGAACGCCTTTGGCTGCTCCGAAACCGTCATCCCTGGGCCCTTTCTCCCTCCGAGGCGTGGTGTGATTCAAACCGCAGGATCCAAACCGCATCAAGACGGCCAGCGACGGCAGCGGGCGGGCACATGACGCCATGGCGAGAACGAGCGGCGTATACGCAGATACCTTTTAAACTAAGGGAAATGTTTGTAGCTGGCAGTCGAGTCTGCAGCTCAGAAGACCGGGGGAGCTAGGATTGGCCACCTGGTTGAGCATGCTAAGAGGAATGGGCAATAGGATGATGCGGTCGCAGGAGCCGTAACGTTCACGAACGGGTGCGTGAGGCTAACTGCGCTTACTGCTGGCTGGGTGGTGGTGGTAAGATGCGGCATAGGAAAACGGCCAAGGTGTGGCTGGGGGAAATTGTGTTGGTGGCTAAATGGGGATCCCACTAATGCATTATGTGCTGCGTAACGGGTTGTATGCATCGCACTGGCGATGGAGGCTTACGTTGCTGTAGCCACCGACTAGCAGCCCACATCTGTAAGCGCAACCTCTGAGTTCGACGCATAGTGGCCAGGGCAACAGGCCAGAACATGGCGTCCCTGAAATTCTATTCTCGCCCAGCTGGGATTGACATATGCAAACTTGCGCACAGGCCTGCTAGCATGCTCCATTTTTTGTTCTGGCCTTAGCCTTCCAGTCTCCGACTTACTCTGAGGCTGCGGCTGTGCTTTCGCCCCCGAACTGACTTGGTTCAGGTCAAAGTTGGGGTCTATGTTTTTCTTGTACCAACGCGCCTTCACACGAAGCATCGCCTCCTCGGCATCGCGCGCAGGTAGCTCGACCGATCGAATGTATGCCTTCCAGTTCTCATCGTTGTGAAAATCGTATTGCTTGAATGCATCCATGCTGCTAAAGGTATCAACAGCGCTCCTCGCCGCCAACCCACTCCACGTATCTTCCCTAACGTGATCCCCAAAGTCTTTGTTACTACACGCCAGAACCCGTTATCCGTAAGGGGTTGCGCTTACTGTTCGGGCAAGCTGAGGACGGAATGTTGTAGAGCCGAACAAATAATTATGAGTCATGCAGTAACAATCAGACCCCGGAAAGAAATTAACCTAGTCAGGACGCCACAATTGGATCACACAATTGTAAGCGCGTTTCAACAAACTAACCCTAACCGCCGATCTTTTACAGATAGTCTACAGTTCATTGGCAATCCATGCGGGATTGTGCGAGTCAATATAGGAGGGTTATTCAGTGCTTATTTCAACTTAACGTGACTTGAACGCGTTAACGCCTCGGTGTGCTTGATCGCATTGGGAGGTGCAGTGTCGCTGCAAGCCCCACCTGGCCAAGGATTTAAGATTACTGATTGAATACGGACTCCTTGACTTGCTTGTATTATGGAAGGCTACGGGTTATGGGTTCGTGGATTTGGCACCTGAGGTCCTTAGTGGTACCATGGCCGACGCTGCCTTCGCTGCCGATGGAGGCCTATTGATAATTCACCGCGCGCACATAACATTTAGTTGAAAGGGTATTACCTCGAATACGCGTAAGGATGTCATGCTATATAATTTATGTGAGTGGGGAAATTTTTGACGGACCCTGACGAGCAACCACCGCCAGAAATAGCGGAAACCAATCGGCCTGTAAAGCGGAACACTATGACAGTTTTCATACAAAACGTAGCGTTAAAAAGGGTGCTGTATTGTATATAATATCTGTATTCATTAGCCAACGGTGAGGGCAGCGGCGTCCATTCCAAGCCCCAACCCCCCCAACCTTTATGAACCAACCAATTCGTCGCTCGCTTAGGACATTTCGTCGATGAAACCCTTAAACAATCTACAAAACTGATAATAAGTATCGAGGGCCATAAATGAATCCAAGATACCAAATGGCAAGGGAAGGAGGGACGACGCCATTGTGAAAGAGCTGCGAGTGTGAACGCCCTCCGCCGGCGGCTTAAACATTATCAATAATTGAAGGATAAAATCTACTTTTATCTCTTTGATGTATTCCGGGGAATCTTGTATGCTCCACATGCATTCATAGGTACGGAATGCTGTACGCTTAACGGCAGCAAAGCCTGGCCATCCACGCGTTTATTCATAGTATTGCTACTCTAGTCGAAAAAATGTTGGGACTCTGGCTCCGGCATGTCGCGCTGAGCTGATGGCTGTCCATCGCAGTTAATGTATAATTCTTGCATCTTGGTGCTTGCCAGCTCTAGTCTCCACAACCCTTCTTAGTAAAAATTTTAATGTAACCTATCAACTAATTAGGCGCTACTTGATCACCATAACGCGCTGAGGGGAAATGCATAGATGGCTGGGGTTTCTTTTGGGTTGTATAAGACCGGATGTTGCGGACTTAAAGTCAAACAATAGGAGAGAAGCTGTCCAAAATGACGGGGCCCTTGACGGTCAGTCAGTGTCCTGCAGTTTGGTGAAGAGGAGTGGACGATTACCAGCCAGTTGCAGTCAAACAGGCATAACAGCAAAAGATGGTTTTCCGGAGGCGCACATCCGGGATATGCCTTTGGCAGCTTCGCGGAGGCGGAGCAGCAGCAACGCGGATATCCTTGCTCCTCTTGTTGAGGACGAAGCTTTGGGACTTATGGATCAAGGTAGGTTGCGGCAATTGCACATGACCTGGTAGATATGCTTTGCCTTCACTGCATTTCTGCCGGTTGCACGCATGAGGTTGCAAAGAGTAGTCCTGGCCAAGGATTTGGTTCATAGAGATCACTCTAGGTACAGTTTTAAAATTCCCCTGTAACCGGATGTGCAGGTGTTATTGACGATGCAGCCAATCGAACGGAGTGGAGTGAGGCCTCTCGCAGTTCATGTCCCACCCTTGTCGTGGCTCGTGGTTGCTCGTCTTGCGTTGGTTTGGACCCTGCTGCTGCCTTAGGACAAGCAGCCATCAGGTGGGTCAAGCGTGCCATCTCCGGAATAAGGCTGCTCCTTTCTAAACACAACCAGCCTGCCAACCTGCTGAGGAATGACTGATCGGCCATGTCATTGGGCCGCTTTTGGTGTTTACGTCAACGTTTGGGAGAGAGTCTGAGTCGCCCCTTTCAGGGCCGCAATGCCTGGAAATGTTGACCTGCACAGCCCACGACTCTTCCGCTCCTTGTCCTTTCGCGTCACTTTTCGGTATAGCTGTTCATCGCCGTGGTTTCTGTGTGCTGTGATGAGGTGAGTTGAGGTCAGCCTGCTGCAGGCTGGCGATGAGGCGCCCGACCCACTTCTTCTCCTACTTAAGCATTCGCGTGCGCCAGCACAAGCTGCCCACTTTCTGCATAAGAAGCTCCAGAGGGTTGCATCGAGGACCAAACTCTGTGGACCCAGCTCTGCTTCGAGACGCAATTTTCCTTGTCGTGGACGTACGAATAGATCCCGTTACACAGTACATTCGAGCGGATCACAACCCTGGGGTATACCTTCTGAAGTCTACAAACCCTAAACCTCCTGAACGGCACGATGCAACGAGGGGGGCAGCATGTGACACGTGTGTGTGTGCGTGTGTGTTCGCCTGTGTTTGTGTGGAGGGCGGTGGAGGTGATGTCCCAGGTGTGGGAATGGCCCCCTCCTACATGCACAGCAGCGCAAATTGCAAACCACTTGCAGAGCACGTACGTACATACATACATACATACATACATACATACATGCATACATACATACATACAGATATCCTGCTGCTGTGCATGGCGGATGGATGATCCATGGTAGCCTGGACGATGGGGGAATTGAATGCGACTCCAAAGGACTGGCCGCCAGCAGCCGTAGCGGATTTCACTCTTTCCTGGACAAGGACCGTTCTGATTCCCTCCCTTCCCGCCATTGCATTAACGTTCTTCCCCATCCTCCCCTCCCCTCCCGTTTCCTTACCTTCCAAACCATCACCACCATCACCACCACCATCATCACCACCATCATCACCACCTTGTCCAGGCCTCACTCGGCGGTGGGGGGTGCGCCGGTGAAGCCCGGCGGCCCCTCCGTATCCCCGGTGTCCGCCGCCACCTCCAGATCGATTGCATCGCCCATGAGACTGGACTTCATGACCCTCATGCGCCAGGTGGGGGTGCGTGGGGGTAGGGGGCGGGGCAGGGGGTAGCCGGTGTGGCCACCTTTGTTAAGGGGTAGTGGGTGCGGGGTAGCGGGAAGTACGACATCACCAGTACCCCCCGCGCGTTCTGCGTCCATTATCCGCGTCATACGGGCCATACCCCGCTTGCACGAATACACACACACACACACACACACACACGGCACCATCCTCTCCCCCCCGCCCGGACTCCCCCCCCCGCCCGGACTCCCCCCGGGCCCCCAGGCGAGCAATCGCGGTAGCTCCGGCGGACTGACCGGAGACCCGGGAACTCCGACCCGGGGGCTGCCGCCGCCATGGAGCTCCGGCCTGATGGCGCCATCAGATACATGCCGCAGCGGCAGCGCCGCCGCCGCCGCCGCCGCCGCCGAGTGCCGACTCAGCCCCGCCGACTGTGCGGTAACGGCAGCATCACAGCAAGAAACATACGGCGGCAACACCTCGGCATTGGATGCCGCACAACAGCGGCGGAAGCGTCGTGCGTCGGCGCTCGCAGCTGCGGGAAACGGCGGCGCGCTTGGCGGCGGCAGTACGGTGGCAGCCGCTGCAACCACGCCGGGCGGCGGCGCGGCTAGCTGCTGTCCTCCTGGTCACGGTCCTGGTTCTTCAGTCGGTACTTCAGCTGCAGCAGTGGCAGCAGTAGCATTCGCCAGGTGTTCTAGTAGTCCGGACATAAGGCCCGGCGGCGGGGTTTTGTCGGGGACTGTGTGCTCGAGCACGGCGTCAGGGGAACGCGCGGCGGCGGCGCCGCCGCACCTGATGACGTACGCGCCGTACACCGCGCCGCGCTCCGTCGAGCAGCCGGGCAGCAGCACCGCGAGCAGCCGGAGCTATTACGTTGGGGGTTGTCGCGGCGGATGCGGCAGTAGTAGCCGAAGGTGCAGCGTAAGCGGTGGCGGCAGTAGCAGCGGCGGCTGTGGCGGCGGCGGCGGCGTGCCGCCAGGGGCTGTTTTCCGGACTTGCCAGGTCAGCGCTGGTCGAAACAGCGTGGAAGTGCGTGCTGTGCAGCCGCCGTCGCTGTCGCCGCTGCGCCCTAGGGGCTTGCCGATGCGCACGGCGGCGGCGGCCGCTGCCGCTGCCGCATGCGCTGTTAGCGGCCATTCAACCTCTGCACTACCGAAATACACCTATGCGCCCAGTATCGGCGGCGACGTTGACGTCGACGGTGGCGGCGACGGCGGCGGCGGCGACGGCAGCTCAGGGAAGCGGACAACTTCCGACGCTTTGAGCTTCTACGGGAGCAGCTATCAACAAGCTCGGCTTCTACAACAGCTTCGGGAGCAACGTGACCGGTACTCCCAGCTACAGCAGCAAACGACGATAGCTGTAGCCGCAGCCCCGAATGCTGCGGCTGTAGCTGCAGCGGCGGCGGCAGCCGCCGCAGTCGCCGCGGGGGCGGCGACGGGAGCAACAGAATCGACGGCAGCGCCGTCGCTGGCAGGATTTCCCATCCGTCCCAGTACGGCTGGAGGTTTGAAAGCCACAGGCGCGATTAGCTGGATCGACTCATGCGTTCCCCGAGGGCTGGCGGCGGTGGTACCGCCGCTGCCGGCGGCGGCGGCAAAGCCGGAAGTTGTACGGCGCGAAGTTGTCGATATGGAGGGTGCTGTTGCAATGGCTGCTACCGCGGCGGTGCGGCCGCCGTTTGGATCCGGCGTCACTGCCGATGCTGACGCGGCGGCTGCCGCTGTCAGGGGCCTTATGGAGCAACTGTCAGGGCCGTTGGCGCTTTCGGGGGAATGTTCGGGTGTGCTACTGCCTGATAGACCTAGCGATAGTAGCGCCGCACAGCCGTACATAACAAGATTTCTGAAGGCAGCGCCGGCGGCGGGCTGGATAAGCCGCGGCTACTGCTGCACTGGTGGTGGTGGCGGTGACGGCGGCGGCCCCACGGCCGGCAGTGCAGCCGCCGAAAGCTGGGGAGCCGGCAGCAGCAGCCGCGGCGGCGGCGGCGGCACGCTGCCGTTGCCGACACTACCACCTGCTGCTACAGCCGCCATCACCGTGCTGCCAACCAGCGCATTCGCTGACGACGACGCCAGCGGCGGCGCTGGCGCTGACGGCGACCCCTCAGCGAACGTCGCCTTACTGCAAGGGGTTGTTGTGGGTAGCTTGGGCGATACGCTGACTGCCGTCGACGGCTGCCCCGACGGCGCCGCCAGCTCTGTGGTCCGTACGGGTGCGCAAACGCAGCCTGGGGTAGGCGCTTCTTCCGTCGCCGAAGCGGAACAAGCAATCCTCGTGATCCAAAACCTTTTGGAACGTGACGTACTGCCTGACGGCACGGAGCCGCTGGCACCCGTTGCGACGGCCGACGCCACCTCTGCCCCCCTTCTCACACCGGCGGTTGGCCGGCACGCCGCCAGCCCGTCGCCACAGCTGTTCAAGGCATTTAACAGCAATCGAGGTCAGGTGGGTTGTGGCTGCGGCAGCGGCGGCGGCGGCGGCGGCGGAGGCCACCGTCGTACGGAAGCCCACCAACACCGCCATCTGTTGTCGGTAGGCGACGGGCGGGGGACCATGCCAGCGGCATCGCGGGCGCCCCCCTGGGATGGGGATGGGGATGGGGATGTGTTGAGGCCTGCCTCAAACTCCCAGCTGCCCGTGGCGGCGGCGCCCATGCAGGCGTCGTGGAACGCGATGACGTTGCCCGGCGGCGGCGGTGGCGACGGCGGGCATCTGGCTGTGCATGGCTCGGTGAGAGCCGACGGCGCGCATGTTGATGCAGCCTCTGCGGAGCCGGTGCTGGCGTTTCTCTCCCGTACAGCAAGCCCTGGGCCAGACTCCCTGTACGACGGCGGCTCCGTGATGACGTCACGCTCCGGACTGTCCCTGCTTGCCAGCCCGCAGCTCAGAGCCGGTGTGGGGGCCCCGACGGCAGCGGCGGCGGCGACCACATCCCAGGCGGCCCAGTACGGCCCAGTACGGCTGCCTGTGGATATCGGCGAGTGTCGTGCACCGAGTGTTTGCAGCCCCACTCCGAGTCACTTGCTGACTAGCCCGACGTTTCTGGCGTCGTCGGCGTCGCCGTCGACATTCCCGTACCATGGAGGCCTTGAATCCTTCGTATCGGTGCAGAATATTTCCGGGAACGCTAGCGGCGGCGGCAGCAGCGCCGCCGCCGCCGCCGCCGCCGCCGCCGCTGGAGGATCCATGTCCAACCGCAGCGGTCGTACGCTCAAGATTGAGCCCTGCAGTCGATGCATGCCGTCGCCGCCGCATCTGCGAGACATTCCCAGAATAGGCACCTGCGAAATGGAAGCAGCTGCCTTAGGTGGTGGCGGCGACCGCGGTGGCGGCGGCGGCGGTGGCGGCGGAGAGTCGGCCCCGTGGGTCGCTGCGCTTAATAACGGCGGCGCCGCGATGCGCGGTCGCCACTCTTTGGGCACACGTCGCGGGTCGTCGGTAATCGCATCTGAGTCCAGCCTCGCTGCGATTGCACTGCTGCGGTCCGCTGCGCCGAACTGCCCGCTGCCGGACGACAGTGCCGGCAGCGGCGGCGGTTCACAGCTCTCCGTACTGCATACCGTTGGCGCCGGCGGAGGTACGACAAGCATCCGGGGGGCCGACGGCTCCTCCCGGGGTCTCGCTTCCGACGGTTTATCCGCCCTTATTGCTCCGCCGGCTTCCGCCGCCGCCACCGCCGCCGCCGCCGCCGCCGCCGCCGCTGGCTCCGGCGCAATGGACTCGACAGCTGACGCCGGTTCTTTCTCCGACGCCGCACATTCCCTGCCGTTAGCGTCGCCGTTCAACACCGTGGCTTGGCCGCCGCTGAAAGCGCTACTGCCTGCATCGCCGCCGCTGTCGCCGGGACGGCCGTCGCCATCACTCCCACCGCCAGCGGCTGCCGTACAACAAGTTGACGGTGGTTCCCCGCATACTTTACGGCTTGAGGACGGTTTGGTGTCGGACCCGTTGCTGTTAGTGGACGGGCTGTGTCACCTGTCGTACGTAACAAGTGGGGCTTATGCGGCAGTCTACCGAGGTACGGCGAGCAGGCGTGGTTCCGCACGTGTCCCTGTACCCATGTACGGAAAAATGTTCCCATTTGCGGATTTTGCTAAGCAGGAATGCAGGCGGCGCCCGCATCGGATTGTGTCGCGATTGTTTACATTTGTTTTGTTTTCCAAAAGCTGCTCTGGCTTTTTGCCGTTTGGCTCAGCTTTCATTTCCCCGCGTTTCCCCCCACCTCCCCGCTAGCGTATTACTTGTATAAGTGATGTCCTTTTTCCCCCTGTGCGGTGTGTGTGCACGCGCGTATGTCCCTTACCCCGTCTTGAACCGCCATCTGTGACTCGTGTGAACCCTGTCTCCTGCACTCGCGTGAATCGCCTCGTCGCCTCACCTCGCCCTGCCCCAGCCTTCTCATAGCCTTACTTTTCCTTTCCTTCCCTCGCCTTAACTGGCCTTGCCTGTTTAGGCACTCCTCATGGCATCAATGTGGATGATAATTGTTTTGCGTTGCCTTGCCTTCCCTGGCCTTGCCTGTCTAGGCAACCTAAATGACATCGTATAGATTTTTTTATTCGAATACATATCCGAACGAAGTTTACTAAAGTTAGATATTATCAACTGCGAAGCGATGAATTCTGTTTAAACGTCTGGCCGTTTCATGTTTTTCTTGGTTTCCCTCCTCTGGTCCTGGTGCCTGTTTAGGCAACAATTAGTCATTTTCACTTCGCTTGCCTTCCCTAGCCTTCCCTAGCCTTCCCTGTTAGCCAATCATCAATAATGTTTCATTTTCCTTGCCTTCCTTGGCCTTTCCTGTTTAGGCACTTTGGATGGCATCAACGTGGGGATTAAATTTCTGGCGAGCACCTCCCTGGACTTGAAGGCGCCCGCCGTCAGGGAAGCCCTGTTGGGGCCCGGCTTGGAACACGAAAACATTATCCGTACATACACCACCCGGGTGGCGCGTGTCGATCGGCGCGCCGTGTCCCAGCTCAAGGCCATCGCCGCCGCCGCCGCCATGGCGGCGGCGGCCGTGCTACAGCGCAAGAAGCACAGTAGCGCCGGCACCCGGCGCTACTCAAACGGCACTTCCGCCGCCGCTTGCTCGCCTTTGTCGCTGCCTTCGACGCCGCAGCTACGCGCTGGGGCCGCAGCCTCGCAGTGGAAGGCGACGATGACGACGACGACGACGACGGCGCCGGCAGGAGGTGTTGCAGCGGGGGCGCTGTCGGCGGGTGCGTCGCCTGGACGGGCCGTCAGCTCGACATCTCCCAGGACGCCGATAGGTGCCGCTGTCGCTGACGCTAATGTTACTGCTAATATCACTTGTGGCATTGGTACCGCCGGATTCGCTGGCTACGGCGGCGGCGGCGGCGGCGGCGGCGACGCTGCAATCTCTGCCGTCGGATCTTGCCGTCGGCATCTGGCGGTGCGGGAAGAAGCGACAAAGGCTATGGCCAAGGTGCCTGCCGGGCCGATGCTCGGCTTAGCGCTCTGTAATGACGTCGTCGTGTCGCGAGGAGGAGTAGCAGCAGCAACCGCAGTAGCAGCAGGCAGAGTGCAAAACTCACCGCAAGGGGAGGTGAAAGGGCGGTTGTCCAGTGCATCTGGTGTGCCGAGCGAAGACCGTGATAGGGTTGGGCCAGCAGCAGCTGCTGCTGCGGCGGCGGCCGCGGTGGCGGCGGCGGGTGGTAGCAGCGGCGGACTGCCGCGACAGTTGTACATCCGCAAATCACTTTCCGCCAATGCGCGCACAGAAATAGCGGCGTACGACGATGACGCAGCTGTGATGGCGGCAGCAGCGGCGGCGGCGGCGGCGGTAGAGGAGCCGCCGTCAGCGCCGTCGGCTCCGTTAGCGGGGCTGGTCGCCACCGCGGATGCATGCCGTACACACGGGCAGCGTGCGGTGCCATGGCACGGCAGCGTGCGGATACTCGGGGTTGGCGCTCGGGTTACGTTGCTGCCGCAGCTGCTTCAATCAGTGGACCCCGGAATGCCCAGTCGCGTGCTGGTTGCTGGCCCCGGTCCTGCGCCGTCATGCCACGGCTCCGCAGCTGCACCGCCCCGGGGGCCAGGGCCGGGACCGCCGCGTGGCGGGATCGCCGCCAAACGACTGCTGGACGTCTTGCGGACTGTCGGCGTGGTCGGACCCACGGGTCACCCGACGGCGGAGGCACATTACGTCACGGTGGTTGTGATGGAATATGCAGACGCGGTGAGGTTGCTGTGCGCTTCCTGTACGCTGATTCGGATGGTGTTTTTGGGGGTGGGGGTTGTGGGGAAGGGTCAGCTTTCTGGCTGGCTGGCTGGCTGGCTGGCTGGCTGGCTGGCTGGCTGGCTGGCTGGCTGTCTGGCTGGCGCAGGTGTCCTGTTTGGATTGTGTTCGTATGGTGTCGTATTTATAGCTGTTCCGTGGCATCTAGTTTTCGGCGCTCGTGTTTTAGTGTCTTCGTTCAGAAACAGTGAGCTAGGAAAAGAGGGAGTGCGTTTCCCACTTCCCTCTCTGCTTTCACTCGTTCCACTTGCCACACCTCCTCCTCGTGCACACACACGCACACACATACACACACATACAATGGCGCGTGCGCGCCTATGCAGGGCAATCTGGACTCCTTCTCCAGCTCCGAAACCCCTTGCGACCTGGCCACCGCCGTGTACCTGCTACGACAAGTGGCATGTGGCATGTCGTACCTGCACGCACACGGTCTTGTGCATGGAGACCTGAAGGTACGACAACAACAGTGCGGTAGCGGCTGCATGGGTTGCCAGCATATGCGCATATGAGCACAGACCGCCGCTTGAAGAGCCGAATTCCGACGGTTTTGGCGCACTGAAAAGAGCTCTGATGGCCAGCGCCGCGAAGTTGTGCTTCCCCATGCCCGGGGGTATCGTTTGGAAATGCATAACATGGTCATGTGGTGCTATGATGCTCGAGGGACTTTACAAACAACGGCAATGTACCACAGTACACTATCCTGGGAGGGATGCGTCAGTTTGGAAGATTGCCGAACAGTGGACGAGTGGAACATTTACTGCGGTCGCTGCGGCATCTTCTTGACTACATATGCCCCTCGCTACTCGCTTTCCCCTCCTCGCCCCCTCCTCGCCCCCTCCTCGCCCCCTCCTCGCCCCGTTGCCTCTTTTGGTACTTCAAAAACTGTTGTAACTCAACAAAGCTAGCAAAGTCAAAATTAAAATTCCCGCTGCCCCATCCGCCATGCCCCCTGTCTGGCATACACAGGGTTCCTCCCCATATCCGCATGCCTGCCACTGTGCGCAGGCCACACCTGCAACACAACACGCCGTGCCGTGCCTTCCTCCCCACCCATTCGCATTAATTCCCCCGCACCCGTGTGTTTTTCCACCACCGTGCCATGCCCAGCCCGCCAACGTCCTGCTGCTACGGGACCCCTCTACGGGTCGGCTCACCGCCAAGGTGGGTGGGGAGGACGGGCAGACCGGCTGTCTGTGTATGACTGCGCGATGGTGGTTCGTGCGTGTAGGAGCGGAGGAGGGACGCTGTCTGCTTGAGGAGGATAAGTGTGTGTGTGTGTGTGTGTGTGTGTGTGTGTGTGTGTGTGTGTGTGCATGGCGGGCATGCGTTTAATCCATCGACTGCTTCTTCAAATGCTTCTGCTTATATGATAAATAAGAATGCAGGAGTCCAAAATTGAAATCTTGCTGCTCTTGCTGATGCTTTGGGAGCCTGGTGATACCAGCGTCTCTGATTTCCGTAGTCGTTTACTTCCCCTGAATATCAATGCTGCAGCTATTGCTCTTGCTCCCGCTGCTCTTGCTGCTCCTGCTGCTCCTGCTCCTCCCTTTTGCTACCAGAGCTCCTCTCCTCCGCATCTTCATCCCCTTTTTCCGCTGCAGGTTGCCGACTTCGGGCTGTCAGGGCTGTCAGGCCACCAGGGTACCAACGGCGGCGCGGACACTTGCGGTACGGTGGCGTACAGCGCCCCGGAGCGGTTGGCCGATGAGGAGGACAGCAGCGGGGCGGAGCAGGCGGCTGACGTGTATAGCTTTGGAATTTGCATGCAGCAGCTGGTGTCGGGAGTACGGCCGTTTGCGGATCTCACCTTTGGTGAGGAGGTTGGGAGAGGCTGTGGGAGTGGGATGCGGCATAGCGTGTAGTGGAGTGGCGTGGTAACAGTGTGTGGCATTGGCGCGATGTGAATGAGGCTGGATTCAGAGGAACCGTTCATTTTTTTATCTAGTTTAATTTATTGCTTATCATTGTATATTTATAGATTATTACATTATTAAATTTATATATTAATATTATTGCTTAATATTATATACTTATATATTATTACATTGGTACATAATTTTACTCTTATATTAATGTATTATATATGTTATTACTATTATATTAAATTAAATTATACTATATTATATTATTAACCATCTTATGTTACAGGAACAACTTGAACAACTTCGTGTGTTTACAAGTATCGCGTTTAAAAATCATGATCCTGAAAATGTTTCTGTTTTGTTTTGCAACAGGCCAGGTAATGTTCAGCGTGTTATGCCTCAAGATGCGGCCGTCCTGGCCTGAAGGCAGGTGTGGGGCTCTGGAGCCGCTGTACAACATGTGTTGCGATCCTCAGCCCGAGAAACGTCCTACGTTTGAACAGGTGACCGCTTGGTTTGACTCACTAAGAGTCTAACCACTGCCTCTATTGGCCATGTGCGCGTTTCGCGGCAGGCCCGAGGTCGGTTCATCGATCTGTCTGAAGAGCTGCCGCCCCGTTTTCTCGATCTTCTGCTTGCTCCCCCGCCGATTGGTCTACGGTCTATTTACTTGTCAACAGGCTGATCTAGCTGACTTGGTTGAGTACTCAGGCGGGCATGAGCGCGGACGTGGCTAGGGGGAGAAAAGGGTCACCGGAGGGCAAGAAGGGATGGGGGCGGACGGAGTGCGGTGTCGCTTCTGTTGCGGCTGTGTGTCAGAGACCGAGACCTTGTGAGGGGCTGCTTGTGAGGGGATAACGAGAGGAGGTGCACGGAAGGGGGCCGGCCGTGAGGAGCTCAAAGAGGCACACAGCCGTTTTAGCCCACATGTTACCTACCGTGGTGAAGGTGCTCGTTTAGAAGGAGCGGGATTTCATTTGACGAGGAGCAGGAGAAGAGGAGAGGAGAGGAGAGGAGAGCGCGGCGCTGACGCGGCAGCAGCCGGCTGGGGGGAAGGGAGGAAGGATACGGATAGGGAGGGCGGCGAGGGGGCGACGGGCGCTGTGGCGCGGGGCTTGTTCCGTCTCGTGCTGCCCCTTGGGGCTCGTGCACCTTGTTGCACGGTCCTTCCAAGGTTGTTGATTGATCTAAGTTTACGTGGCGCGTCTCGTACTCTGCATTGGCCCACATTCAGATGCGGAATATCATGCAGATATCAGGAAGAGAAATTTTCCGGCTGCCTTCCGCACAGTAGGCTAAGCATTGGGCAGTGTATACCTGCCTGCGCGCTTGGCTTGGCGTGAGTGAATGCGCGCACAGCAAGGGGGGGAGGGGCTGGGTCTGCCCCTCTGCCGTCTTATGCCGGGTGAGAGCCTTTTTCCCCATGCGCCCGGTCTAGCGGTCCCCAGCGCTGCTGCCGCTGCTCGCACTGCGCACACCCCTTTCCCTCGCTCCACGTGTCTCTTTCCTTTCCCTCACCACGACTACACCTACGCAACACATATTTAGTGGTACTGTTAGGCACGGGAAGCGATTTTGCTGCCTCTGTGGCCAGCATTTGCTAAAAAATACGTGTCGCGCTGGGCTCATGCGGGCACATGCTCAAACACAAAGGTATCTTTGTCCTTCTTGTCGTCCTCATCATTTCTTAGGCCGCCTTTTTTCATCTCCGCTCTTGGGCCTGCGGCTCTCTCCATCGTGGCAACCTACCTCTCTCTCACGTTGCCTCCCCATCACGTTGCCCGTGGATAATCATTTGTGTGGGTGACCAACCACCGCATGCGCTTGATGGGCTTTAGGTACTGTATTTGACAAGTTCGTACGTGGGTTTTGCTTGGGCCCTTTTTTGGTTCTTTGGACCGTCATCTATAGCAGCAGGAACAGCAACGGCCGAGTAGATTTCCCCAATCCCGTTGCTGCTGCTGCTGCTGCTGCTGTTGTAGGTAATGGTAATGACCGTTCTGACCGAGGGCTGCTGCAAATTAACTTGCCAAGGGCTCACATGTTTTGTCATGTATTACATTGCTGCGTAGCTCGTGAACAAACAATAATGTGATATGTGGATAATATTTTTCACTTGTGGGTTGCGAGCATATACAACGGAGGCGGCTTGTGTGTCGTTAATGATGCACATCCCGACGGGGGGGGGTTGGATTGTGCGATGAGCACTTTTCGCTCGAAAATAGTGTCGTACAACGGTACGGCATCCGCAGGTTAATTTTGGTCGTAGTGCTCTGTAGTTGGTGCATATGCGTGTTTGGTACATGCATATGCGGGTGCGGATTGTGGAGTATATTACATATGGGCGGAGTACTTAAGTACTATACTACGACAGTACGGAGGAAAGGAAGGCCGTTGTGAGGGCGCGTGTGCGATGGTGCGAGTGAGCGAGCGAGGGAGTGTGAGCCCATGCGAGTGAGAAGACGAGAGGATGGTAAAGAGCTCGGAGCATTCGCAGAATCGCGCGGCACAGCAGGTGCAGTACGCTGCAGTACAGTGCAGTACGGCACGTTGGCGAGCAGCGCCAATCGGGGGGTGCCCGCCTTCCTAAAGCATTACACATATTAATATTTTCATAAAAGCATTATAAACATAATATATATATTATGTTTATTTATCATTATTATTATTATATTATTATACATTGCCTGTCCTGGCAGTTTCTGCATATATAAGAACTAAAGCACGGAGGGGCAAATCGACCCCGACCACAAAAAGCTGATCTGAGAGGCCAGCCGCTGCGTGCTTCGCTGCATTGAAGCGAGGCACAGTCTTGCGTAGTGGCTAGTACGTAATACTGTTTCATTGGAGGTG
This sequence comes from Volvox carteri f. nagariensis, assembly GCF_000143455.1. Classification (NCBI taxonomy): domain Eukaryota; kingdom Viridiplantae; phylum Chlorophyta; class Chlorophyceae; order Chlamydomonadales; family Volvocaceae; genus Volvox; species Volvox carteri. The sequence continues at coordinate 1,172,253 of NW_003307562.1, forward strand.
AGGCAGGGGCCCTCCAGGACAGTCAAGGCGGGGCAGGGCCGATAGCCGCCGGCTGCGAGGCCGCATGCATCAATTTGTGCCGCAGGTCCTTAGATCGCGGAGGTGTACAGTGACTTTCATGCAAACCTGCTTCGTCGTTCGTATTTCCCTTCCTTGTTCCTTTCCTCCTTAATTGGTGGCCTCGTACTCGCTGGCGCCCAACCCCCGCGCCTACCGTCTGCCTCCTCCTCGAACCTCCCTCCATCGCATCTCACCGGGGCGTGCTATTTAAGTATTCGAATTTGTATTTCAGGGGGCACTGTGGAAGTTGATGATGGACGGAGGGCGAGAGTCGCGTGTGCTACAGGGCTAGGAGCGGTGTACTACTATGGCGGCGTAGGAAGGGGAGGAGGAGAAAGGAGGGAGGAGGAGGAGAAAGGAGGGGAGGAGGCTTGAGGGCGAGTTTAAAGTACGGTAACTCGTATGTGTGGCTTCCAATCCTACAACATGCTCAAACAAGCGGGCGGGGGAGGGAGAGGGAGGGTTTATGCAGCGCGGGCGCGCAAACGTTGTAAGAGGATATCCCGCACTGCGATCCGTGATTTGGTTGTGGTTCCTCAGGCAGGCAAGGAAAGAGGAGCGGGGGTGATTTGGAAAGAGTATCGAACTGCACTCTCAGTGGCATCAGCAGCAGGATGCAGCTGGCTATGCGCACATGCACCCTCGCTATTGAAGTTGCAGGTGGTTGGTCAGTTGGCTGTTGGTGTGGTCGTTAGGGCGGTTGGTCAGTGTCGGGTTCGGTGGGTTGGTGCTGGTATATCGCATACACATGCATATGCGCGCGCGCGCGCGAGAGAGAGAGAGAGGGAGAGGGGAGGAAGCAGGTGGATGGTGGCCTCACGTGTGGGGCTCTTGTCAGCTGCCACCGGAAGGCGCGCTGCACAGTGGCTGCAATGAGTCGTTGTGCTCAGATTGCGTGGCTTCTTATGGCTCTTATCCTCAACTAACGCTCACCATCAAATAGAAACATCCAAGTGATGGAATTGGTTTGGTGGAAGTTGCACACATTATCTGTTATCTTGGCCCAAGATCAACGGCGGACGTTGTTTAAGTACTGGAATTCTTGGTTTCGGAAATGGAAAAAACTAGCCTGAAATTATAAATCTGTTCCGGAGTGCGCTGAAAACACACGTGGTTACGCTGCAGCAGCGTGATGGGCAGCAGCGTGCTTGAGGGTGCGCGCATGTAATTTAGTTGCGTGCATGGCGTAAGGCGCACGCGGGTATTTCACTGCATTCTTTTCTTCGACTTGAGACGAAAATGATCCTCCCATGTCGAGAGTGAAGCCATCGAGGCTGTGATTGGACCGAGCCTGGCCGCATATATGTAATGTGTGGGACAGGGGGGCATATCTTCACCCGTGGCCGCTACCCGGCGAAACCCTGCCTTCCGCGGTACTTTGGGGCACCCTCATCTAGTCACCCTAGTCAACTTCTCAGTGGATCGCTCAGGTTCCGCACCCACCACCGGCATCCAACGAAATCTGCCGGATTGACGGCGGCCCTACTCCATTCCTGGTCAACTTGCAAGTCAACTTTATCCCAGGTCACCACCGTCCATCGACTAGGGACACTTTACTTTCCCCCATCAGAAGGTTTTTCGACCCGGACAGGTCTCGATTCCGGGATCTCCCGGGGGTATTGGTGCGGGCTCCACCAGTAGTGCCTAACCTAGATATATGTATGCCACAGGAGTTGAGACGGATATTGCCACAGAGTGTGCGGAAGAAACCCCCTTCTTGGTCTCATCTTGGAGTATCCGTCTTTTTCTTTTCTTCAATCGTCTGTGCTTCGTGGTACCCCTCCCTTTTGGAAAACCTCCCTTTTAGAAGAAACCCAGGGGGTACGGCTGCACTCGACTGGGAGGTGGTGGTAATTGAGCGGCACGGGTGTAGAGGGGGTTGGGAGGGGGGGGTACAGCACGCATGGTTAGAAGCGCGCATGGTTACCAACGGATGGTGGACGCTGATCCATCTAGGTTACATGAATCCATTGATCCGCACACACAATGAAGTCAGGACTGAAGTCATAAGGCCTTTTTGACACTCGGCCAAACAATGTGCTACAGCCTGATGGGGAGCCGGTGTGTCACGTGAAGACAGAAGGTAAAGCTGCCGCAGCCGATTTGCTGTTGTTGCTTGTTTTGTTACGCGCGGGAGAAAGGATGGAGTGGGCACAACGTCACAACAATGTACGTCATCGCTATGGAGCATGTACGAGCAAGCAAACTCGTACATATCTTCGCGACAACAAGTGTGTGACAAACAGCATCCCTTTCATATAGCTGAGGTGATTGAGTGACGGGGGGGTATGTAGTTGTTTCGGGGGGACAATGAATAAAACGGCCACGGTTTTGTATATTATCATTAGGAGGCTCGCCCTGGAAAGGAAGATGAGTCCTAGAAACGAGGATTAGGTCGTTGTAAATTGTAAAGATGATTCCCGTGACATTGTGTTCAACTGAGGGTGCGCGCATCGGTTGTGAATGAATGAACTCCCCGGGATGCCCCTAGCAAGCGAGGAGAATGTGGGGAACGCCTGGCTGAGACTACCTGCAGGTCGCAAAGAGTCGCAGCACATTCCCAGGAACCTGCCAACCCTAGGATCTGGCGCTTCCGCTGCCGTCATGTTCGTTGCACTGAATAGTTTGCGAGGCCATTGCATGATGACAGTTGTTGGTTGCTGGTTGGTGGGGACTGTTTGCTGCTCTCGTTTGGATGTCGGCTATGCTGCCGCCTAGCCGCTGCATCTGTGTGTGTGTGTGTGTGTGTGTGTGTGTGTTAAATGGTCGTGGGGTGCGTTCCCCGTACCTGCAAACCGCCCAATACAAGCCGAGGACTCAAGGGCTCATATATCCCTCATACTCCCCTGCATCTCATATATATTCGGGATACATATTGTACGGAATGTGCGCCGCCGGCTCCTCGTGCCGTACATGGTGAGTGTTAATTAGGGATGTTAATTAGGCAAGGACGCGCACCGCATGCTCGTATCCCTGGACTGGATATCAGTGGATTGGTTAGTCGGTGACGGAGTTGGTTTGCTTGTTGGTTGCATCGACGTGGCTTTCTCAGGGCCAATAGTTGGGCCAGATTATTACACGTGTCTTCACAGGGCACGTTTTTCCTTTTTTTTTAGCAATAACGCTTACGTTATGACAACTCCCGTTACTCAGTTCAGCGCCCAAGATGTTTGCATCGGGATCGGGGTTGGTACCCGTAAAGTGTCCTTGAAGCTAGCCACGCTGCTTCTTATCGTATCGTTCTTAACATTAGTCGGATATTGCTCTCTGGCACCCATCGCGGGATGTAAATGAAAGTGTCCTGCCTCTTTCTTCCAGGCTACACATGCCAATCAGTTGTGCTAATGCCGTTTATCGGTAGTACGACCACTCCAGCCGTCGACGACTGTGCAGTAGGGCACCACGTCTTTCATAGTATTATTTATTGCCGTCCTTTGCAAAGTCTGTGCGATCTCATATAACCACATAGAGTAGGTATCGCGCTGAGGCTGCAAAACGGATCGCCTCTGGATGTGGATGGGGCCGCTTCTGTACATAGTTGAGATGCCGTATCATGCTTTGTGTTGACCAGCTGCAGAAGCCATCCATCGCCGTCGCGCGGTACAGCCATCATCACCGCACGCCTTTGTCAGCTTAAGGGAAGCCACATCCTATTCGTGAATTAGCATAACGCCCACGAAGGTGACTCGTCACGGAGCGACAACGCAGCATCTTTCCGTTTGCGTATGAGTGGCGTCGAAGGGAATCAGGCGCAGAAGCGCGCAATGGTGGGATTAGATATATGGTGGAGATGGAAATGGAAATGGGGTGCAGGAGAGATGTGTGCAGATGTGGATTATGTATCTACCTATGTATGTATCTCTGTATGTACAGCATGCACGTGTCACACGCACGTGCTAATAACGGTTCAGATTTACAAGGCCACGCGTGTACGGGTGTGCTAATTAGCAGAAAGAACCCCATATGACCACATCCATGACCAAGTCGTTCCCCGAGTGTAATAGTATGTGTAATCATAAGGTTGTGTTGTACATTTATGGATAGATGTGCGATCTGATGGAAAAGGCGAATAGTGACAATACACAGGGGGGGTCGGGTAAGGGGTTATTTGGGAGTGAAAAAGCGGAGTGGAGGCATCCCGCGGCACAAGGGGTGCGGACTTCCATCCAACTGCGTACGGAAGAAGACACGTCGGATTCATGTATGTGTACGACAGCGGCACCTCAGCCCCCTAACAAAACAGGGAATACTTGTGATGTTGTGGCAGGGAAGGATGTTGCCGCCGTCATGCTAAAGACAGACGCTTTAGGGCATGGAGATGGTCCCTCCCAAACGATTTCCATGAACATAGCTTGCTAGAAAGGCCAATGCCAGGAAGGAAAAAAATCAAACAGCAGCTGCTGTGGCAGGCAGACACATTCCTGTAGAAGAATTTTGACTTGAAGCTCGGACGACAGGCAAGCTGAATTCCTTTTTTCCTAGGAGTTTTAGTGGAATCGAGCCTTTCTGACACACTCCTGCCCGGAATGAATTCTGATGGAGGAAATTTTCTTACTGTGAATGTGATGTTATGTTAAGTTACAAGCTCGCGAGCGATCTTAAGACACTGACGAGCCATGCGGCTCATGGATCGCGAGTTATAGCGTAGTCAAAGAGAAGAAAGAAAATATACACCGGCACATCTTAAGCCCTGGGTTACGGTTGTCCGACACAAATTCCCGGGATGTCATAATAAGGCGTGGGTTCTGCCAGTCATCATCAAATCGCTCCTACAGATCTAAAATTGATCGGTTCGACGAAACGAATTTGATCTTCCCCTCTCCATCCAGGTCCGGGTGCAGCGCCGGGAAGTGCCCTAAGCACCTGAGACGTTTCAGGATGATGGCAACCCAGTTGGAGGCAATATAATCAGAACGTACTGCGAGACATATCTCTCATCACGCAAAACATTGCGAAACACAGTCTTCTTCGCAAGGATAACCCTGTTCCAAAAACGGTAAATGGAGCCCAGTGAAGGTGGAGGTTCCATTGATCAAGCTCCCTAGAAACGACACACGATTATCCGGTATCCTCCCTAACCCAGAGAGATGCTTTAGAAACGTGCGTTGCAGCTCGGCCATGCGATCCTCTAGAGACCTTTTGAAGTAGCGACCGCCCATGCGCGTCGGGTAGTCGTTCAACGACCTGGAGAATAAGCTGCGGTCCCATCACCTGGACTCCATAAGACAGAATGGATCATACTTGCACTTCAAAACATTTGAGCGCTATCTTAAGCAGAAACAGTTCTTTCCTACGCAATTTTGCCTTTGTATGTACGATCTGTGCCAGGCTGAGCCGCGGCCGGCGCTCGGCCAAGTCGAGTTCCGTACTTTTGTTCGACTGGTCTGCGGTCCATAGCGCAAAACCGCTGCCGCTTTGCGAGGTCGTGATCCGGCGTGCTCGTCTAAAGTCGCGAGGCCCAGTGCTCGGCAACTGTTGCTTAGTAAGCAGTCTTTCGTTGGCTTAGTTTATGTACTAAGTTATGGACTTTCAAAACAAGGACGAAACAGAAGGAACTGAGAGCCGCAGAAACCTACGGCGCACGTATGTTTGTACTTGTAACTCGCAAAACTTTTTCAATACTAGATTGTGCACAGTTTATATCCGGCAGCGGTAGTATTAGGACTACAGTCCTCCACCCAGCTGCTTCCATTTTCGCGGAAGCGACTGAGAGACCCATAGCCGCGCTTTACTTTTTTCTCGATAAATTTTTATAATTTATTTGAGTTATAAAATATGTTTTAACAAGAGGCAGGATTGAACCATAACTCGATACCATATGAAAGGAACTGGCTCCAGTTGGCGACTGGAGGAAGCATTAGTTCCTAACTTGCCCGATCTGCAGAGCCCGACATCAATCGCTGACTGAGAGACAAGGAAGAGAAGAATACTAAGCTTACAAATAATGGTGTAGGAATGCCTTAAATAGTCTGGCAAAGCCTTGCACGACACAGAGTCGTACCGATCAAAGCCAAACCATACGTACTCGGTAACGAACACAAATCCCTTACACTCCACACGTTTATTAAAGCTGGAATGCATCTGGGGGAGCTGTCGTACCGCATCTGGGAAAGCTGTCGTAATGCATTTGGGCAAGCTGTGACAGCGGAGAGGGGACCCAAACAGTAGCTGCTACGGACGTCAAGAAATGCAGGCTAAGCATCGCCAAGCATCAAAACGGGCATCTCCAGAGGCAAGCTGCTTCTGCTCGCGTCCGATAATAAGCAGGAATTAGGTGCGCGCTCCAAGACTACTTGGATGAGCTGGGACCTGGTGCGGACAGCTTGCTGAAGCAATCAACTGACGGCACATTAATGTCATGCGGTGGCATGGCGCCGCATCGATCAATGTGCATGTGCGGGGTATGTAAAATCCCATTCGCTCACTGCTGTCACGGTTATGACGTACGTGAAGAGGCCTATCTTCTTGTCAGTCAGTCATCACACGCCTCATGCTCCCGGAATCCCGGCGAAGATTACATAGCCCAGCGCATGACTATACACGTGCCAGGACAAGCTGGCCCACAGTTTGCTTCTGTGCTCTCATCTGCTTCATGGATCACACGCCCGCCGTCAGCGCGTCCACGTGCTTGCTCTTTCCCCTTATTCCTGTTGTGTGAAACGCAATGAAGTGTCTTTACTGTACTTTTGTGGCTAGGGCCGGCAGCACATAGCCCACACGGAAATGCCATGCGACCAGGCAGGGCCCCCAACGAAATTCTTTTAGCTGGCATGCGGGTATGCAACTGTATCCATGCGGCGGCACGGCGGTACAGGGTGGCAGCGCAGTGTGTTGTACGACAGGGTGGCACCACCGACTAGTAGATGGTAATGGGCTCTACGCGCAGAATGATATAAGATGAATACGCGTGGCGCCTCCTAATACCTTAGGACGCATGGAATAATTTTGGATCCAAATCAAGATTTAGATCCACAGGTGAAGATTGCCGCCAATCGATGAATCCATCCGGCAAGTCAGGATAAATCGATATTAATCGAATCGATAAGTACCAAAGTTGCAAAACGTTTTGCACAAAGCCGACGTACCCCGTTTGCAACTACCAATCCACTTGTGCCAAAGGCCTTCGCTGAGCAGAGGCTTGTCAGCCTATGTCACATGCAAAAAGCGCAGGCAATAACTCGCAAGAAGCAGCCATGAACCAAAAGCAATAATTCAACAACAATTTCGTATCATACCATGGTACTGTACGTGGCCACGTACAGTATAAGAGATGGGCAGGGGTGGACGTCTATGCGTGTCTGTCAGGGGGCAGCAAGGTGCCTAAACACATTTGCATTTAAGAGAAATGTGCTAACACTTGTTTCGGCGCTTCTTAATTACCGCACCGACGAAGCATGGGGGATCGGTTCGGCATCGGTTGTCCGTTGCCGAATTGTCGTGTGCGGTTTCTGAAGGTTTCTCGCTGAACCCGAGATCTCAATCATAAGCGATGTAACCTTTTAAGTTTGGCGCCATTTGCTGGTGATTTGCTATTTAAGGCCAAAACATAGGTGTTACCGTGGCGTCGTGCCAGTGCCAACTGTGTGTCATTAGCCTTCAAATTGAGGCTTGGGCCGGTCCTTTGTAAGCAGTTTGGGCGCCTTCTACTTCGGCGTTGCATCCTTCTTCGTTCGCGCTACTGCTGGCTCCGGCCGATTCAGCTGGAGCGCAAGCCCCCCACGAATATGTCCGTATCTGCTTCGGTCGAGCACTTAGTGTAAAAATCATCACAGTACAGGTTTTATATTTAGTTCTACGTCATGGACGTACTCGCAGAGCTGTTAGGCATGAAACCCAACAACAACGTCCGGTCACAAACGAATTAAAACCAGGTTGGTCGGTCTTATGTACTTCAGAATCGAGCCGTATCCCTTAGTCCCAACCTACAAAAATCTACCATCTGTTCGAGCCCAGATTTGAATACTTAACCGGTTCCTCCTTTCGTGAACTGCCCGAGGATGCCCGCGACCGCTCTGGACTGCACGCAAGCCATGCGCTAGGTTGCGTGGTTATGTCATTGAGCGCGATACGCTGGCTCACTTAGATATTTGTAAAAGCTATTTTTAATGTAAGTATTTTCAAAAGACATTCAGGAGTTTGTTGTGGAAGCTGCCCATGTGCCGCTGCAGGTATGACACATATGGATCCGTACAATACTTCCTTAACCGTGAGCCGAACAAAAAATGTAGTCATGTTAATACAGAGGTAGAAGGACTGGTTCAAAGCATCAGTTTATCGTTACAAGCTGTTCGACTGCGCACGATTAAACCGGGGCGCGTTTCAGCGATTAGATGCGACTGTATGTCAAATCCCAGCTTAACGTAGGTTTCAGACATTTATTACACATCTCCTGAGAACACAGGTGTCGTACACAGGCAGATGCCTTTTGCCACGGCTTTGTAAGCGGCTGTGAGGCTTCAAGGTAGGTGGTTGAAGTGGGAAGGCAAATCCTCGTGACCTTGCTTATGTTTTTGTCTTTGCGCATTTGCAGGCTGCCATGCTGCGAGGAGCGGAGCGATATGCGTTTTGGCGATGCCTTCTCTTGTATCTCTCAACAAGTGCTTTGATTACATCAACTAAATCTCTTTCGACTTGCGTTTTTAGCTTCCTGGGTGCACCCAGTTCGGGTGATCTAGGGGAACCCGGTTCGGGCGACCGCCATTTGCAACTGCGCCCGGAATCTTCTTGTAGCTGCACGGAATTCCCACCTAGTTCCAAGAATGTCTCAATACATTACTCCGATGGAAATGAAAACCTCGTCCGCGTATGTGGCCCTTTCGGAGTTGCTGGCGGTCCGACTGGTAAGCTGCTCGCGCTGTGCGAATACGGTGCAATTTCTTTCCAGTCCTCTGTTCCACTCAATGATACATAATCACCTCGCAGCTGGGGTAGCATTGACAAGGGTGAATAGGTGAGGTGAGGCAAGTGGATTGATGGGATGGCTGGGTGCTGCTCGTCGAGTGCCTGGCCTGCGTACTTTTTTGGAACCCAAAACTGAGGAAAGATAGGGAACGACTGCGTGTATACATGTGTTTGGATGACTGTGAGGCCAGGGGGGTTAGCTACGAGGGGGCGAGGGATCTGGAGGTTTCACCTGTCCCAACCCATGTTCGTTATCTACTTTGTCGCATGCCATGCAAGTTTGCATGTTTGCCGTCGGGAGCGAGCAGCTGTGGGGCAAACCAAAGCCTTTGGCATTCGTCCAGGGAGGTGTTAAGGTGTTAGCTGACATGTGAACTCCAAGCCTTGAAAGGAACAAACCTCGGGGCACACCTAGTTTTAAAACCTGGAGAGTTGTTACATGTTGCCTTTCTAGGACCGATTCCGTTGATCAATAATCCGTATCAACGGCGAAAGCTTGAATGCTATCTGGGCATAAGTTTGAAGATCTTTCAGTTCCAGTCAACGGTGGCATTAGTAATGTCAGCACGGCGCGGATGCAACCGTTCATACGCCTGCCTTGCCTGCATTACTTTCTTAACAGCTAGCATGCCATTTTGTTCGTAAAATTTCCCGTCAAGCACGAGCAAATCGCGCTACATCGTGTGTCGCAGTGGGTAAGTTGACGAACCATGGCCTAATTAGCTCTCTCTGTCATTGTTGCCCTGAACGCGTCTTCCTGTTGTTGCTTCTTTCCTCCTTTTGTGTGGCTATTACTGCGCCTATTCCTTGTTGCTTATTCTTCAGGATATACAATTGCACGTTTTGCTGTTGCTTGTTTCGTCTTCCTCTGCTAGCTAGCTAGTAGCTACACGATGCAGCAAGGGATATGCTTCCATGCCGCTTGCCAGGCGGGCTTCCCTGCGTTAGACGGACTGTCTGATGTATTTATTATCTGTCCGTTCCCTTGGGGAGCGTGGCTCCTTTGCACTTGGCTTGACGTGATGGTTCCCTTGCAATTCGCTTCTTATTTTATTAGCCTAGATTTGGTAAAGTTTTCGATCACATGTGTAGGCGACGCCCGTATACTTAGTGAGGACCATCCGCATCTATCCTGAGAATAGCTATCTGTTCTCTCGCTTCACGGGCCCCGGGCCAACCTGCCTAGCATGGCTCCATGGATGGTCTCCTTCGCGCGAAACCCCACCCGCGTCAGCATGCATGCGTGGCCACTTGTTGTGTCATAACGACGCCGTTGTACGGTAAACCGTTACAACAGAGCTCATTATTATGGTTGGCGAATGCCCTGCGGTGCAACTGCCGTGTCGGACCTGGTATCAGTAGTGTTGCATTGGTATCGCGGCACGGTTCGCGATTGCTATGGTTATGAACTCTGTAACGGCCCTACCGTGCGCTGTTCAGCCTGGCGGTGAGGAAGTATGTAGTCAGTTTGCAGAAATGAGAAGTGTCTATAGACTATTTATGTTCAGACCTATCTATTATACATATCATGGCATGATCTATAGACCATTCTATCTATACCATGAATATATATACAATCAGTTTCTTAATCGTATCTATTATGCGATGGCCCTTTTTTCTGAACATTAAATTATTTAGAGGCAGATCTCTAGAAGATGTTCATGTGTGCTGCCCAGCCGACTGTATGTGTGAACCCCGCCTCTGCATTATTGCAGCAGCAGCCAGCCAAGCAAACCATGTCCCCGCCCGAACAACGATGCACGGACTATGCGTATGTACATACGACACGTAGATTTGGTCCTGACTGGAGTTTGCAGTTACTTCCTGGTTGCATTGGACGAGACACTAACTCTGGAGAAACGGGAACCGTACAATCTGACAATAATGGACGACAAACGCTGTGACAAAAAACTGTGCAACGACGAGATGATGTGCAACAGCGAAATATACGAATGTAAAAACACCTAGAAGGTCGCTCGCCCTAGAGCGTTAGCACCGTAATGACCTTGACAAAATGAATGCGTGCACTGCCCCTGCTTCATTCTTCCCGGCATGTAGATGCTGGAGGCAACGACACCATAAGCCTAACGTTCAGTGGCGGCGAGGGGCTGGTGGTGGATGGCTCTCTGTTACCCACACCCACAGCTGCCAACTTGAACCTGGCAGCAGCCAACGGCCGCACCTTCCCGTTGCTGCGCTTTTACAAGGTTAACGGCTTGGTGCTCCGAAACCTTATCTTTCGGGATTTGGACATCTCGGCACCCCTCATTCTTATCCAGGACTGCACGAACGTTACAATCCAAAATGTGACCCTATTGCGGGTGGCAGACGTGAGAGATGCATCATCGCCATCACCATCCCCCCCTTTCGCGGTATCACCGCCATCGAAACCACCAACTGCTCCGGTAGGTGTTGACATCCAAGGCCAGGGACACCAGGCAAGATATGCTGATGGAGGACAGTTTGGTGGTTTCCTTGTGGATTCGCAGTCGCTGCTATGAATGAGTTATCGTGCAGCTGCTTATCATGGATTCCAAATCACTGTGATTGGTTCTTCCGTGCTGTACGGCATTAAGATAGGCGTCTCAGCCTTTAGCTGGTGCAACCTAACTATTGGTAAGATGCAATAGGTAGAGCAAACCCTGTACTATGTCTCGGACAACACCAGGCAACCAGCAGAGACACTCGCTCCCCTGACCCTGAGCTTGCTGTTCTGTAAAACGTTTATTCCCCTCATGCAGGGCCACGCGGGTGCGGTATTTGTTTGGGTACTCTTTTATTAGCTAATATGCTATAGCTATTGTGCCCACTTTCGCGACTTTTCGACTTGCGTGCATAGAATATGTATAATCGTGAGCTATGAAGTATATCGGGGGTTTGAACACATGGTCGTTCGTTCCTTAGGGACCGTACGATACAAGCAGCGGAACTGTTCCATCTTGCATGGCAGCAGCTGTGGTGTATGCCTTTTCATGGGCTGGTACATGTCCTTGCACGGGTACTTTTCGAATAGAGGGGCAGTGGCGCCAACCTATTGGCTCCGCCAATCTCATTTCGTCCCCGTATTCATGCATGCGCGCCGCGCCTGCCTCTGCATGCAGCCTGGGGAACCATCAACGTCCCGACTGCAATCACAACTGGGGAGTAATTCAATGGCGAGAAGCTCTGCCGGCGGTAATGACGGTGGCGCGCTGCTGCCTAGCGATTTATCATCCATAGGCAGCCACGGCGGGGCAATTTGGCTACAGAGCGTTTCGGCAGCACGTTTGGAAAATCTTGACATCACATTTTATCGTCACAACTCGTCTTACAGTAGCTTGCACGGCCTGCTGATAGCAGCTAGCCGGAACATCTCAGCCTCTGGGATTCACGTCTACGGCTTCGATGCTTTTTTGGCTGCTGCTGTCCCAGAGACCGCAGACTCCAGGGCTGTGATGATTGAGGGAACCGCTGACGTATCGGTGCTCAGTATGAACTGCAGCTTGAGTAAGGCTGCCTGCGGCCCATGCTTGGCAGCGATCGACTCGTCCCTGATTATCGTGTCCAGCAACTTCTCAGGCAACGGTGCGGAAGGCTGCACAGGTGGTGCTGTGTGTCTCAAGTCGGAGCAGACTGGCATCGAGTCGAAGGCAACGCTTTTGGATACCGTTTTTAGTAACAACACAGCTGGACAAGGAGGAGGTAGGCGAAGAAGTAAAATCGGAGGGCGGGTATATAGAAGCGGCTGCATGCATGTTATGCCGCCGGGTGCGGTGCTAATTACACGCAATAAATTGCTATTTGGTGGTATACTCCCCTACACAGCTAATTGGATTGCACATATATATCGCGCACCTGTATCCGCCGACGTTGCTTGGGGCGCACTTTCTGCTGCCGCCGGCCTGCAGCTGCGTGCGTGGCGGCGCCCGCGGCAAGCTATGATGCTATGACGCACGTCAGGCAATGTATATATAGGCACGACAGGCAGTATATACATGCTTATTTATATTTGCATGTAACCCATAAACGTATATATTTTGTCATATAGTAATATTATATACATATTACCCGCATTCATATTATACAAACTCAACTCATTATATATATGTATATATGTGATGTGTATGTATGTATGCATAGGGTTGCTCGGCTTAACCGTAATGGTTCCATTGTTTCATACACCTATACTTTATCGTAAGCCTAACATGTAGCCATTACGCCGGCTATCGGAAAGCGCGTCAGTCCCTGTAAGACAAGGCGGGATTTGTGGCCACAAGCGAGATTTGAATCTTTTTAGGTCGGCGGGGCAAAACTGGTATAGAGAGCAGCAGCCTGGACGGCCCCGCTCTTTATAGTCGATTAGTTCCGGGCGCCACGCCCCGCCGGCTCGGTGGTGGCCATATGCCGCGGTCAAATGCACAGCCGGAGGGGTGCGTGGGGGAAGACGTGTGGGACCACAGGGTTTGCGAACATTCCAGCAGGTGACGGTTTTTCATTCGGGAGGCTGCTGCAAAGACGTATGAGCGGCACAGGTCGTTATCTGAGTGGCTCCAACTGCTAAATTGCCAGCTTCGCTCTACACCTGGGCTCACGGCCCCGGGATGGTAAAGTTACCATTTCCTTTTTACCTTATGTAGTGATCATGCTATAACACTGCTAGCTCTGCCAAGCACGTTCTGCATATGCATGCATGCCAGTAGCTCCGGGCTGTGGGTTATCGAGTGCCGTACGGTTTTTAGGTTCTTGAGTGTAGAGAGTTGCCCCGTGTGCATGTGTATGTACGCAGCAATCGCTCTGCTGGCGGGAAGTGATGGATACGGCCCCCTCGTGGAGATCAGACATAGCTTGTTTGACGGAAACCGTGCAACTTCGCAAGGCGGCGACGTCTACATTTCCGAGGGCAGCAGGCTTTTTGTCCATTCATCTGCATTCAAGTATAGCAGCACCCCTGCAGGAGATGGCGGATGCGTTTGCGGAATTGCAGCCCAAGCTTCGTTCTTTAACTCCAGCTTTACTGGATGCACCGCAAGGAAGGGCGGCGCGCTCTGGTTCGAAAGCGTAAGTGGGTGATGCGCAATAATCGTTATATATGCTCGGTTTACGCAGATACACACAGGAACACACACACACACACACACACAACTTGAGACACGAAACCGGAAAGAACCGTGGGCGCGCGCGCGCGTGTGTGTGTGTGTGCTGTTATCTAGTGGTCTCCAGAATCACGAAGGGTAGAGAGCCAGCGGGCCAGCTGGCCGTGCACTGCACTGGGCGTGTAGTAGCTGGACGCTGAAAAGATGCGGGCAGAGCGCCGTAGCGCGTAATTTCAGACGATATGCACGCCGTACTGTACGACAGCTACTACAGGGCGGAATCGAACATTTAAAGCAGGTTCGGCGACACCAGATGCCGCGGAGACGCCATCAAGGGACAACCGAGAAAACGGAAGCAAGAAGCGAGCGCGAACTGATAACTGGTCACACCGAATTTTCCTCAAAATGCGCCTGTGGGCCCTACGCCCGCTCCCTTAGCAAACCAATTCTCGAAGCGGGTGATTTTGAAGTGGTCGAATCCTTCGTGCACGGGCGGGAGCTATCGTCTGCTTGGCTTGGTGAACGTCCCGTCAGGTGGGGGCCTGATTGCAAATCCGAGGCTCGAGCCTCACTAGCCTGGACCGTGATATTGTTGTATACTGGGCATATCACGGGATCTGCATCCGCCGATCGATACTTTTCTGAAGCCGTGGCAAAACAGATATATAGGGGTAATATACCGCGATAGCGTCGGTTTGCTATTCCCGGCAGGTGATGAGCCCACCTTTCTTTGTTAAGCCCTGGGTGCCTGCCTACACCCTTAATGAAACACAGGTTGATGAAGCGCCTATCTCAAATATTGTGGTGGATGAATGTGTCTTTACTGGCAATAGAGCTGATAGCACTGGCGGCGGTATAGCAGCAGTTGCGGACCACTCGGATGGCGTAAGTACCCGTTTGCGATAAATGCATTTGATTTGGACAGAATATTCTGATGGATTATTCCTTGTCTTCCTGAGTATCCTTATTGTTAGTGCCTGTTACTTGTCGTCGTTGCGTCCTCATCACTTGCTTTTTACGTCGCATGCAATTCCTCTGGCTTCTGTAGGCAGCCACACATGCAGCTATATTCTTAGATCGGACAAGTGTTAACAAAAAGCTCTTGAATGGCCTGCAGGCGCTGAGGTTAAACCTCACCATTTCCAATTCAGACTTCACGGAGAACGTCGCTGTTGAACATGTAAGTAACGCCTTCGTGTTTTTCTTACCATTGATTGGAGCTGCAAAATGGAAAGTCGCAAACAAACACCTAACTGTATTGCGCTCCCTTTCCATCCTTGTGGTGCGACCAATTGGACTCGGGTGATCCATGATGCCGTACGTATGTCAAGGGCGGAGCTGTGTCGCTTGGTGCCAAGGTAAAGCCGAAATCACATGGCAGTTACAAATGCAAGCTTTTACTGGGAACATTGGCGTTCAATTTTAAACCTTAATTCGTAGGAAATGGATTTAAAAGTAGCATGGGTATGTTGTACTTGCGGACGTCGTTGTGCACCGTTTTACACCTTTACCCTCTGAGGTCTGTCTACACGCTTATTCCCCGCCTCCATTTACAGCAAAAGTGCTGGCTGCATTGTTTGCCTGCGTAAATGTTTGGTTGCTATCGGTGTCTGCAGCTATATCGTGTCTCTGTGGCCACGCAGGATGCAACAGGGGGCGCCCCCAGCGGGGTCGTAGCATCTGCACGTCTGCGCAACGTGGACTTCAGGGGAAACATGGTCGACACTGGCGACAGTGGCGCACTGTATGCTTCCGGATGGGATGTTAGCTTGGATGGCGGCGAATTTACACAAAATATGAAAGGCTGGTCATCGGATAACAGCCTAGGCGGCGCAATGTCCGTCCGCAACTGCCCCATGGCAATCCAAATCAGCAACGTAGGTGTCGTGATGCAGCGCTGTTGGGACTAAACCGCGGACGACGGCCCGTCCAGGGGAAAGCATATAAATTATAGTTATATATCGTAATTTTTGGTTTTCTGAGTTTTTCGAAGAAGAACATGGTTTTCTGCAGTACACGATGGGCGGGCGTTGTTTGGTTCTGGAGCGGGTGAACTCCTTTTGAGTCACAAAGCGTCTGTATTTGTTATCTTTCGGAGGACATGTAGCGCTACCGAACGTGCTGACTTTGGACTTTACGGCCTATTCGTGAGGCATTAAAGAATAAAATCATATAAATAATAAAAAGGATAGCACAAAATATATTACACGTACTATACTTTATCTTATATTTTAATTCATTTTGGATTTTTTGTATTTTATAAATTACTTTTCATGATTTATTTATATATATTGCATCCTAGCTACCGTTCATCTGACGCCGAGCGGGAGCATGCTTCGGCGTCAGGGTTTCTAAAATGATGATATCTGCATTGCGCGATGTCCGATTGCACATCCCGCCCGTGACGCATGTGCGGGCTGCGCAGGTCAAGTACCAGGAGAACACCGGCATCTACGGGGGGGCACTTGGAGCCGACTGGTGCAGCTTGACTCTACGGAATGTCGAGTTCACCCAAAACAGCGCAGACACTGACGGAGTAAGTGCACGCCGACGTACCTGGCTATGGCGGGATAGACACGCTGCCAAGCACATGTAGTGCTCACATGACATGAAGAATGCATGGGGCTTAACCACGTAAGTCTCGTCGGTTAGGTGGTCAGTCAACGGATTTGCCGTATTCAGTTCACACTAACCTGCTTCCCACCTGCCTAAATGCCATGCTGCTTCAAAGTCCTAACTGTCCCACAAATTTAGATCTCATGGGTTAGCGTGGCTCAGCGTTGTTAATTACTACCCACCCAACCCATGTATACACACACCAGCGCGGCGGTTGTCCTTAAGATGGTCCCATTTCATTTGTTGCTGTGCAACATTCAGGGTGGCCTCTACGTGGGATGCATCTCGTCTTGGGGGACTCAAGGTCGAGACAAGAGTGCATATACGCATATCCTGACCAACGTGACGTTCAAGGGCAACTCCGCTGGGATTGGCAGCGGGGGGGGCCTTCTGGTACGTATGTACAACAAGCAAGCAAACACCCAGATTGTTGTGCAGACCCATAGATCCAGCAGACGACACCGCTGTGTGGGCTCAGCCGAGTGCTTAATAATCTTGCGCCCATGCTCACCCGTATGCGAGTAGAGGAGGCTGCTGGACAGGTGCATACATAGATATTGCCGGCGCATCGATACAAGCGCGGAACCACAGCTGTGGCGTGCGGGTTAGATGAGCGTGAATGAGGCATGGAAAGGCAGCAACGATATAAGGCAGCTGGTTGTCGCTGACGCCCATGCAGCTGTGAGCCAGAGGCAAAACTTCAAGTGCCTTCTCACGGTCCGAACAAAAAACTACCGGCACGCCTGCTGTATGTTTTGTATGCACGCAGGTCGATTGTGGCAACATCACTATGACGGACTCGAGCCTGACTGAAAACTCAGCCTTCACTGTAAGTGCATGAATGCCTGAGCCAACACGTGAGATGTCTGCCTAGTTACCTGTCTAGTAGCTATCGGCACACACATGACCGTTACATGCGCACTACTATGTAAAGCGCACTCCAAACAGCAATCTCGAAAGGCCTTTTCGGCGACAAGCTCGCGATAATAAGAAACACAAGATGGCCAGCAGGCAAACCTCATGCCGGCGGGTTATTTAGTTAAGAGGGCGATCGCACAATGTTATAGGCATATATACTAAGCTCAGTAGGAAACTGCTGATACCATGCCACGTACCTAGCTGCTGAGGATGGTTAGGAAGCTAAAACAAGGTGACTTCAGACATTATCGCTGCATTTAAGAAGATATACATACATGTATCAGACATGTATATACATTCCACATGATGCGTTACTCGTTGGTTGTTTCAGTTATCTTCACGCTTCTGCGTGAAAACTCTGGTTATATTAGGAGCGAAAGGGTCTATCTCGTCTGTAAAAAATCTCAAGACATACGGACGCATGTGCTGCAATTATCTCACATCTGTCGTATATATAGGCAAGGTTTTACGTGCCACGGGCAAATGTCGATTTAGCTGTAGTGTCTGGCGGGCCAATGTGATGAACCCTCTGCGTGTTGACGGGGAAGCATTGATACATTCGGCCGTCGCCAGAAGCCGGGGCTTACTAGTGTCATAACTGAAATGGCTGGCTTGCAAGTACATCAAGCCTGCATGCAAATTTGCATTCAAGCGGCCTTGTGTCACGTATGTGTGTATGTGTGTGAACGTTGCAAACATCTGACCGGGCCTGACACTGGCCAGGGGCTGCTGCCCAGCCCCAACGGAAAGGCCGCCTAAGCTCTCTCCCGCGGACGGGAGAGGGCCGTGAGGGGCCTCTGTCCCCTCGTAAGAAGCCGAGAGCCGCAGGTCCGCTAGATCTGCTCTCCTCCCCCCCGGTGGGAGGAGTCGCACGCGCGCACGCTCTCACGAGTCAAGTCTCCATCACGCGAGTTCGCGCACTGAGCCTGAAACACGAAAAAGACTCCCCTCCATCCCCGGCCTGATCCGGCTCTTTTGATGAGGGTTCACAAAGACAGCGGAAAACCTGCGGGTCTGTACAGCTGTACAGACCCTACCCATCCCTACCACGGCACGCGGCCCTATTAGAAAGCTCGGTCTCTCACCCAATTCTCCATGGCGGGGGACCGGGCGGGGTTCAAGAAATTCGTACTAACTACCTTTCGAGCACACGCGACGGGAGGCGGGCACGGACTAGGCTATCAGCTATCAGCTCACCGACGGGCTAGGGATGCCTCAAGGCAGCACCACACCAACACAACCCACACAGCGTCACCCAGTCTCTCTACAGCCACCCCCTTCGCCCTTCCAAGCCCTACACCAGCGACCTCTCAAAATCCTCCCACTGCCCCTGCCTTGGCGCAACCTGTGGCGAGGTGGCGAGCCTTCCCCCTCGAAAAGCCCTATACCCAGACCCAGCAAAGAAAAAGCCTCAGGCCTATCCCCTGTGTGTGCGCATAACATCTGGTATTCCGTGCTCGGTGTATGCTGCTCGTGTTTCCGTGTAACCTTGTAGGCCGGCGGCATAAAAGTAGCTCCTCCAATGGTTGTGGTAAGTAAGCGATGTTTGTGTGTGTTTTATTTGGGTTGTACCGTAGGACATATCGTCAGAAATGGTGCCATAATGACAACGCTTGACTTTCTTGAGCTTTGAGGTGATGGTGGCCTGCCGATTGAGGGGACATGCATGCTCACCCGCGCAATTATTAGAGCATCGATAACCACCCATTCGGTTATACACATGCATGTGTTCAGTCGTCCACACCCAGCGAGGCCGCACGCCTTTCGTCTCCACTCCCACCCCTCTACTAGCTAGCGTCAAACGTGCGGTGGCCCCAGCCCATCTGCTCCGCTAGCTTTATGAATTGACGCTGAAAAGCCTGACTGAAGCTTCTAGTCATAGACAAATCTTCACATGCTCTGAAAGGCGCCCTGAAATGTGCTTCAGGTAAGCTGAAGGGCTTCAAGTCGATGGACTTGTTCCGACAGGTTTTTTTTGGTGCACCACTACTGAGCTAACATTGGCCATACGTATTCGCTCATGCTGGGATATATACAGCATGCGTGTCCCTGGCTCTCATCATATGCCTACGTGCTTTACATGACAACGCAACGGATGTGTTTGTATCGGGCCTTTGTAAATCTCCGTTCATGCACCTCTGGATGTATGGCTGCCGCGGGTATTCCGCTGGCTGGGTGAATCGGTGTTAACACTTGGTCGTGTGTCTGTTGTGGTGTGGAAATCCGCTGTCACGCCATATGACGTGCTAACAGACATAAGAAATGCGGATGGATCACTAATCCGCCGTGTGCAAGCTGTTAACTGGGCCGCGAGTTTGCTAGCCAGCTGCAGGTTCTCCTCCACGTCATGTATCGGCTTACGTTGAATGCATACGCACATACATATAAAACGGCAATCGGCTGGCGTCGAACGCTATGTTCGGCAGCAGGAAGCATTGTATAATCCTAAATGTCTGATGTCTGATATGCCTTCCCTCGCGTATGCATAGGTTGGTGGGAAAGCTTCACATGCCGTTTTACGCGGAGTACGTTTTACGAGAAACAATGCCAATTCCAAAAGTGGTGGGCTTCATGCTAGCGATGTGTACTTAACCTTGGAGAAGGTGGACTTTGTGGAGAATTACTTGACAATTGACGCGACGCATGGCGGCGCCATGTACGTCGCAAGATGCCTAGACGCCGTAGACATTCGAAGTGTAAGTGGTTTCGGCGGTGCCGAGTAGTGACGGGTGTATCGCACGCTTTGCTTTCCAATTCTTTTTGCGCAATTGTGAAGTCTGACAGGAAAGCGGGCTACGGTTGTCGCCATACCTGGGTCGGGCGGCTACTCATTCATGGTGGCCAACAGTATTACATACTGATTACGTAATCAAACGTCAACAACCCCAGTTGTTGATAATAGCACGCATGGGAATGGCATGGGAATGGCATGGGAATGGCATGCATGCACATTATTATTGCAAAGGTTAACCTTTTACCTCCCCGTAACCCCCTGAGGATCGCTATACATGTAACCTGTGTTGCGATGACGTGTGCAGGTGACCTTTAAAGGTAACACGGCACCTCAAGGCGGCGCCGCATACTTCGAGGCATGCGGGGCGATAATGCAAAACACCACATTCGAGGACAACAACGCCACGCTTCATGGGGTATGTGTAGCTCCAGTAGTAGTGTGCTTATGTCAGAGTTGATTGATGACGTCTTGCCGGCATGATGATGCATTTCTGCAAGTATTCTGTCAGTCACGTGGAAATTGTAAACCTCAATTCACAGCGCGGTCGAACCCGACGGCGCGGGAACACCCTTTAGAGGACCTCAACTTCCAGAATTTTTTTTACCTGCTCATATATATTAGCGCAGGTAAAATTTCTGGAAATTGAGGTCCTCCAAAAAGGGTGTTTCCCTACTACTCAACCAACTATTCAATGATTGCATCGGGTGGATTCGCAATCGGCAGGGTAAGCGTGCTTTCGATCGACTTGAATGCCAGAAATTATCAAAATGTACAAAGGGTACCTGCGAGCAATTGAAATAAGTGTAGATAGGCCGGGTGGAGGCTCCAGTTACCGCGAGGCAATCCACTAGACCTGGACACCTAACGCCTCACAGCAGCGACCTAATGTAGCTACGAAACCCGAAAGACACTCTAGAACACCGGAGCGACCTCCTTAACTGGCATTACATGCCGTACCAACCCGCATAACCAACTCTTCTGAGGAAACCTGGTTTTTCTAATGATATCGTTACGTATACTCTCAGAAAACCTTCAGTTCCATTGGTATACATTTCATCATGGACTTGCTTTACTTGGTCTATTTGCCTATCCACTTTGGTTCCGTACATATGCATGCAGGGTGCACTTGTGGTAAGCCAGCTTAGCCAGCAGGAGCTACTTACCATAAATATAGTGAATGCCACTTTTAAGGGCAACACTGCTGCTAACGGGAACGGCGGAGCCTTAAAGGTGAGGTACTGCGTCACTTCATACACACTGGTACTGGTACACATGTCAGGCACTACTGGTAGAGCACGTACTCATGCATCCGGAGGTTCCAGGATGGCGACCCGTCAGGTTCGAAAAATCGTTCCGATGTTGGAAGGTAAAAAGTGTCCCTAGTCGATGGATGGTGGTGATCTGAGTAAAGTTGACCTGCGAGCTGACCAGGAATGCAGATGAGCCGCCGTCGATCTGGCAGATTCCGTTGGATGCCGGTGGTGGGTGCTGAACCTGAGCAATCCACTGAGAAGTTGGCTACGGTGACTAGATGAGGGTGCCCCAAAGTACCGGGGAAGGCAGGGTCTGACGGATAGCGGCCGCAGGGTGAAGATATGACTCCCCTGTCCCACACAGCACACTGGTGCTGGTACGACTTCGATTTACTCATCAGCAGTGTACCAATACCAGTGCCGGGCTGCACGCCATGCCGCGTTCTCATGCACACTACCGTGATATATCTACTTCTACTTAGCTAAATAAATGGAACCTGCATTTGACATTCTGTATCGCTCATGTCCTCATTAAAACGCATGCATGACACCGGTCAGAGCTGTAGTAATGATAGGTGTTGGGGGCTTTCATTCTGCGGTTTTATACGGAAGAAACCTGTGTCGACAAGGCCTGCAGTGCATGCACCATCGTTGTTTTAACACTACCAATAAATAGTTCCCAGCTCGGAGGAGCCGTGTGCGTAATGATTGTACGGGGACTTCTATTGTCCAGCAGCTAGCTGATAGAGGATAGTGGGCCAGCCATCTTTCTTGCGCCGGTACTGTCTGTGCTTCTGCACTGCGTGCAGGCGTTTATGGCCATTGTCACAGCCACGGATGTCGCCTTCATCGGCAACGAGGCTCGGGGAGCAGTAAGTTCATTCTCAGCTCTGTGTGCTTACTCCAATAGGGACAATAAAATTAATGTCTGTGCCCGCACGCGTCCCTTAGGTTGATTGGAACCGACGTTCATTTACTTTCCATAACCGTACCGCGTGCGAGCATCACCGCTGACGCATCGCAAAACGTTGGCTGGCGGATCAATGCCGGGCGAGGCTCGACACACCCACCCGCCCGGACGCCGGCCTCGGAGGCCGCCTTCCGGTTGATGACCCAGCCAGCAGCAGGGCCCCTTACTTCCGTATATCTGTCAGCCAAATCTTGCATTTTAAGGATTTCCTGTCTGCACCAAATACACCCTCGCGCTGTAGGGCACGTCCCGCGACCCACATAGCTAACCAATGTTTGTAACCTTACTCGTGCCCTGTGCATGTCAACCTGCTGCGCGCGGGGTCCGTACCGTCGCCAGGGTGGCGCTGTGTACCTGGAGGTGGGTTGGTTGTGTGAGCGCGCTTTTATCTGTTGGAGCATTAATCCTAAGCCGGCCATGGGTGGCCCGTTACAACTCGCAGACCTCCGTCGGGACACAGATAGAAGGGAGCAAGCTTGCCTAGCCATGCATGTACCTGCTTGTAATGGAAACCCACGACCTGACAGAGGGACCAACTACTCAAAGCCTACAAATAAAGGAGTCGTTTTAGTCGGTGTCGATCTTGATTCGGACGTCGTAGGTTCGTTGAGCACGCACAACCGTAGTTGCCTATACTATAACAGGATTTTAGTAGCTGGCCGCTGAAAAGATGCATCTTTTGAAAAGTTGCATATGCTGGGAGATCTCCTTAGCGCGTGTTTATAGACGATGTGTGTGCTTAACAGTGCCATACTACAGCAACTACATAATACAGGGTGGAAAAGAGCTGGATTAGGGCATGGTGTACCGTATCTTATTTGCCCAGACATCGGAGTACGTAATTACGTCTTGCGGAAAAATGTACTTTTGAGTTCGAAAATGCGCACCTAGCTGGGCTCTTGCGGAAAAAATGTACTTTTGTATTCGAAAAGTACATTTTTTTCGGCAAGAGCCCAGCTAGGTGCGCATTTAATTACCATGGACAGTCGCTGAGGCTACCTACTGAAAGATAGCTGGCAGTAGTAGTTTTTTCGTATATGCGCATACATACGTTATGTAAACATACATAGATGGGCTTCACCCACCGTTGCAATCCACGGCAACTTTCTTGGTAAGGATCTCTACCTTGCTTGGAGATGCCACGAAAACCGGCTTACCTGTTGCTGCACGTACGTAAGAAATAATGACGGATGGCGCTATCTATCTATCTTTCTATTTATGCATAAATAGATATGTATCTATTCGCTGGCTTCCTGCGCCGGTATCTGCCCACCCGTCTGCCCGATACGTACTCTGGATGGCAGACATGATAACCACCCTGTACTGCTGTACATATGTTTTGCACATCAGGAAGCATTCTGGGCACCGGAAAGTCAGGAGACACCACAAGCTAAGGTAATAGTAGTGAGATGCGCGCGTATTGTATGTGGGTGTGTACGTTCACGCGATGTGTGAAACCATGCCAATCGTAAACGTGCTATAGACTGGTTGCTATAGACTGCTTGGTTGCCATCATGTTATGAAAACAACAGTAACGGCAGGCAGCAGGATGGACCTTACTTGCATTCGGGTTGCGGTTTGAACCTGGATTACATTCGACAATCGGCGTGTCGTTTACAGCGAAACCGTTTTTGTTGGCCCCTAGAAAGGAGGACATAGTAAACTTGCCCATAGCTAGCAAGTCGCCGCAGTTTGGTATGGTGTAAAACATTTTGTCGACACTTAACGGTATCCAATTCCTCACTGACAACCTATCGTGTGGCATTATTATCCAAGCGAGTCGCCGGACCTATGCGGGCAGGCGTGATGACCATTCCTCCTCTGTGCTTTTTACCACATGATGTAGCTCGTCCAAGCAGCTTTCAGTCATTGTCAATTCCTCAACAACACCGCTGCCGGCCTGGGAGGTGCCATCTACCACTCATCGTCCGCCCTGGGGCTTAGTAACTGCAGTTTTCTTGGCAATGCTGCGGACAGCAGCGGGACCGACAGCGGGGCAGTCCGAGGGCCAGTCAGCGGAGATAGATGGTCGTCAAACTCGGGGGGAGCCATCTATGCCCTGCGTTGCAAGGATCGCATGTTGCTTAGCGCTAGTGAACTGGGGCACAACCGCGCGAACGAAAGGGGCGGCGCAGTAGCGTTGCTGACGTGCGGCATGACTGCGGAAGGTTCCTCCTTTTACAACAACACGGCGAAGCTTGGGGGCGGAGCCGTTGCGGCGGGCCTTAAGACGGTCGACGATAACGCCACAGTAAGTGGGGCCTCGGACTTGGGCAGTCCACGAGACAAACAATGGTACGCACGGTCCAATCATCCACAACTTTGCACAGTCTTGCTTGGGCGATTTGGGGCGATTTGGCGCGACTTTGACAGGCCGTGACAGATAGTAGTCCGTCCGCTTTTTAGGATGCAGGTACGTAAACAGCTGCAGGCAGGAGGAGCTCCTCCGTTAGTGCATAACCAGCAGGAGGTTGTTGCTGCATGTACGTTGCCACTGCTGCCAGTACGTTGCTTACTGCTCAGTAAGCAGCAAGGCCATCAGCTGTAGTAGCTGGCCGCTGAAAAGGCCTCAAGATGCGGGCAGAGCGCCTTAGCGCGTATTTACAGACAATATGCGTGCCGTACTATATCTACAGCTACTGCGTAAGCCATCAACAGGGCCGTGCGTAAGCTAGCTCACCAACCCAACGCAGGGCGTTCCGCTCCTCCTGAAAAGCAGCAACTTGACAGGAAACACAGCCGTGATGGAAGCTGGTGGCTCGGTCTTCATAGAGAGTTTGCCACTGACAGTAGAGCACAGCCGGCTGGAGTACAACACGGCTAACCAGCAGGGAGGCGCTGTGTACATGGGGCCCTCTTCTTTGCTGATCGTTTCCGGAACCATCATGCGAGCCAATCAGGCCGGTGTGACTGGAGGTGCTGTACATGCCCAGGGCGCTCCAACTGGCCAGGTGTGTTCTTGCATGGTGCACGTCTTCACAATGTGGTGCGAACATGAAGCTCCGCTTCATGTAGGAATTTCCGTCACATTCGGCAATGCATGGTATGGACACCGACACGACCCGCTCATACGCTGGGGAAACCAGAACTCCCCTTAGATAGATGTTACCTTAGATGTATTGACAAATAGCACGCCCCTGGTCGTCTGCTGCCGTGATTGCACCCTGCCCATACAGCCGGTGGCTGTCCTTCAGGGCCTCCAGGCGTGGGAGAACCGGGCGCGGACTGCCGGTGGCGCATTGTGGCTGTCGGGCTGGAAGCTGCAGCTTAGCGCCTTGGAGGTTTCTGACAATGGGGTTAGTACAGCGACAGTTGCCGGTACTGGCAATGTCGGGGGAGCCATGTACGTGGCCAACTGCATTGGCGACGCGTCCATAAGCAATGTAAGTCCATTCACAACTTGAACAGACATACGGATGATGACGGAGAATTTACAAGTGCTAAAGGTGTATGCGTGTGCTCATGCATGCCGTGTAGCTTGCGTGCGTTCTCGTTGATCTCGGCTGATGACGCGTGTGCATGCGTTTCATGGATGGCCAATCAGAGAGAAAATTGTTTAGGACACGCAGCGATAGCGCAACGGAACAGATGCGCATTACAGATAAATTTTCCACTGGCAATTCAGTAGGTGTGCAGATAGGTTCGGCTCATCAGTCGGCGGTACATTACTCACGGGTGCGTGGTGTACGGCATGTGACGTGTGTCATATGTCGTTGCGATACCGTGTTGATGGAGGAAATAGTGTCGATTTGGGCCTTTGTGTCATTCGGTCAGACGTTCACCTGCATTGCATAGAATAATGGCCATGTGTTGTATCACGACTTTTTTCGGAAAAGAACCGGTCGGTGGATCTCAAGATCCCGTGATACCAGGATACTACAGCATGCATGCATGTGTGTCATTTGATCTTGTTTTTTATTGTTCTGTGGTCCAGGCTAGCTACTTCGGGAATGTTGCATTTCAAGGTGGGGCCCTGTACGTGGAGCTTTGCGGCATGCAGATCAAGAACTCAACATTCGGGAACAACAACGCCACAGGGGGAGATGCGGTGAGGTTGAGAGCTTCAGGCGTTCACGTATTTACGAGCAGTGGGATGATGTTAGCGCAGCGCATATAAGCTTCTTAAGAGCTTGCTCGACCGTAGGCTCCGCTGGCCATGTAGCAGGAGGTATAAGTGACTACATTACTACATACTAATAATGCACGCTCCCCAGCTAGTTGGTTATCTGCTCTCTCCAACACATGACACGATGTGCTGCCTAATGTACGCTTACTTTTATTATTAGGCACGAACGGGCCACCTCAGCTTGCCTTACGCAAAACCTGCCAGGCTGCTGGCGCAGGGAAGGCCGCCCCGCGCCTTATATATATTATTTATTGTTACTCAAATGGAACAGTAGGAGATAATCAGAAGGTAACCGGTGTTTCCATATAAGTGCCGACAAAAGTACAGCATGATACCGCAAGTTTATACAGCTGTGGCGGAAGGTGAGCATTACTGAAGTTATAATTCACGACCAGCTGGCCAGCTGGCCCGCTGGCTCTACTCTTCACGAGTCTGGAGCGCACTGTAACAACCACACACACACGGTGAAGCAACTTAGCCAATCAGGCAGGCATGCCTCAAGCTAGCGTGCGTCGAAGGTGATGTGTGAACTATAACCCGCCGCCTGCTTTGCACGTACGTAATACATCAACTTTATTGTACTGTTCAGGGCGCCATCGCAGCCGTTGGCACCGACGATACCGACACCTCATCAGCCAACAAGACCTTTTCTTGGGAGTTGACCACTTCTACATTTTACAGCAACCGAGCCGGAGGTCGTGCTGGAGCCCTTAAGGTGTATTGGTGATTACTGGCTAGTGTATGTTGTGTATGCGTATGGGACTAGGCGGGGTCATACGGCATGCATACATGGGAGGCTCGTGGCCGTGCCGGGAAATTGCGAGCAACAGCACATACATACTCACCGTATAAAACGAGGACATGCCAGCACGCGATATTTAAACAAGGGACCGTGTAGCGACCGGCCTCAAGGCGACGATTGAGCAATACATTTCATGTTCTGCAACTCCTGTACTTTACCTGTCATGCCTAGCTTGCTGTATTTTAAACGGTGCAGTGGCTGGGCTTTATTTCATTAACGGTCTTGCCTTGCCTTACAAAGGTTATATTACAACAAACCCGATAGAAAGACCTCATAGAAATGTTTGCAAGCGATAAGCGATGCATGCCAAATTTGAGAGGTACGGTCCCCTGGAGCGTTGGTAAAGACGGGCTACAGCTCGTATTGGGGGTAGAGGTGGGCTACAATTCAGTAACTTGCGTCTAGAGGTGCACTACTGTTCAATAACTCGCGTCTGTGCTTAGGTGCATCCTCTATTTGTGATCAGGTGTCTTCTTAATGTAAGGTCATACATGAAGATGCGCATGCCTGTTTGCAGAGCGGGCATGCAGACAGCGTTAATAATTGCTCGAGTACCCACCTGTCTAATCCTTAGGAGCTATTTTGTACCAGCCCATTACACAAGTTGATTTGCTCTTCACTTTCTCGCTTGATTGTGTTGTGCATATGCAGGCATACCACATCACCCTTTTCGTCAACGAGACGCACTTCCTGGACAATAGTGCAGAGCTGGAGGTAAATATACCTGCTTACTAGAGAAAAAATGCGCGCACAGCTTGTGGTATCAATGCCGTTAGAGCTCAGATCCCGTATTGTTTAATCTCATGTGTTATAGCACTTGGCACGGCGGCCTTCCCCGCGTGGAGCATCATCACAGGATATGTACGGAAAATGCATAGTGGTCAGCGATGTAAGTTAGGCCCTTAGGAGGGAAGGAAGTAGTTACAAAGAAATGCATGCGTCCCTTTTGGCACGATGGTTCATCCGCCTGTCGCCCGCCGGGGTAGCAAACCCTCTGCATTATGCGTGTGTTACACCTCGGTTGTGTTGAGAAGTGTTGGAATGAGCCCAT
This sequence comes from Volvox carteri f. nagariensis, assembly GCF_000143455.1. Taxonomy (NCBI): domain Eukaryota; kingdom Viridiplantae; phylum Chlorophyta; class Chlorophyceae; order Chlamydomonadales; family Volvocaceae; genus Volvox; species Volvox carteri. Next base: position 1,200,756 of record NW_003307562.1, read on the forward strand.
ACGAGCCAGAGGCCCAAGAGCGTAAGAGCCTAAAGAGCCACAAGTTAGGATGTGCCTGAGACGGATGCGTGCAGAATGAGGTAAAGGCCGGAGACGGAATATCTACGAACACACGGTACCCACCCCACCTCCTCTTGGGCACCGGCACACCTTCCCATGCGTATAACCGTCAACATCCCACAGGCGTTTGCCCTCACGCGCGGCAGCAGCAGATCGATAGGCTATGTATTTTATCTCTTTTAATGGAGATGCATGGCGGTCCTCTCTTCTTCATGCCCCCTTTCATCTCGCCCTCATATTGGTCACATTATCGCTATCTTGCATCTGTCGTCCGTCCGCGACAATACGACACCCTGTACATGTGATGCATGCATGCAGGGGGGAGCTGTACACCTGCAGGTGTGTACGTAATTAGCCACATAGCCAGAATGGCTCCAGCCACGTACATGCTTATTAATGTCCGGTCCAGTACGACTGTGGCTCCGGTCCATACGTCTTTATAGGAATCGTTCCCGCGACCTGCTGTGGCAAGCAAGGAAGCGCACGTAGCTAGGCATTCTTGGCGCATCCACATCGTTTGTATCATAGCTAGGGATGTGTTGTTTTTCGTACGGCTTCCTAGTAATCCTCCTAGTCAGTCAAGTCGGCGCGGCGTGTTACTAGAAGTACCCGGTTTGCCGTATTGCTTTTGATGTAATAATCTGGCGGAGTCCTTGCCACGCCCTGTATGTGCTTGCATCTTACTCTGACAACTGGTAAATTACCTACCTATCAGATCGTGCCGCCGCCGAGCAAGGAAGGTGGCGATGGGCAGCTGGTCCAGAAAGCGGTAAGGAATGATCAAGTGCAGGAGTTCTTTGTTTGTGCTAACTCCTTTTGCATAGTGGCCTATACGCTCCTTTAGGTTTCTGCCGCTTGAATAGGCAGGGTGTAGACAGACGGACACAAGGCTGCTGGTGCTGCATGATGCACCTCGCTGCTAGCCTAGCTAGTACATGCACATGTAAAAGAGTCGCGAAACCTCTTATTAAATAACATAAATGGTTCCCATCAGCTGGCACATGTCATAAGCTGTATTGCGGATCATATTGTGCTTTAGCCCCTGCACCTTGCGTGTCTATACATAAAAACATACGCACCCTAGCCACATTCTGGCAACGCATAGCATGCATGGCAATCACGTTGACCATCACTCCAGCCTGCATGTTTGGCAGCATTATGCACACACAAATGTAACTTGAATGCATTGGGGTGTGTATGTACTCCAGCAGCCATAGATCCCACACGCCCCCCCTTTCCCCGCAGAGCTTATTTGACAGCTGCAATTTCGGTCGCAATAACGCCAGCAACTCCGGTGGGGCGATGTACCACGAGACATCTGCCGTACACCTGAGCAATTGCAAGTTCTACGACAATAGCGCCGGAATTGGGAGCACGACCGCGTCGAATGCTGGCGTGGTGCGTACGCACGTGCGCGCAGCATGGGCGGGTCGCTAAACCTCATTCATGCTGCTAGCTACCAAGAGAATGTTTGTAGTAGGCTAAGAGCCCGTCGGCCAAGCGCCTGGTGGATTGCATGTACCGGTAACTGTTGAACTGAATGAACACATGACGTAGTTCGCTACATGTCTTGCAATTTCGTTTTGCAAGATAGGCCGCTGTACCGTCGACCGACGGCATTGCATTGGCCGCATAGTTTCACTCGCGCTTGTATTGGATCCAATAAAGCATGCATCCAGGATGAGCAGTGACCCGTACACATCAGCACACATCAGCACAATGAATCAGGCTGTATGCGCACATACGTGCAGGCCCAGGGCATTTCCACGGCTGGCGGGGGCATCTTCGCGGCCAGTTGCACCGGCATTATGGAAATACGAAATTGCGAGTTGCTCCGAAACCAGGCAGATGGGATGGGTGGCGGTATGTCGCTGCTTACCTGCGAGACGATGATGGAGAGCTCGACCTTGACCGGCAATGTGGGGAAACTGTCAGGCGGCGGCGTGGCCGCTGGGCATCAAGCCACGACCTCAAAGCCGCAGGTGCGCTACAGAAGTTGTTTTCCCCTTAGTTGGACGACCTTTCGATGCCGTACAAAGTAGCGTTAGTGATGAGAAGATGGGCAGAGACACGCAGCGCACGCGGATTTCCAACAGCGACTGCGGGGCCCGGCCCCTGAATATCATGGCGGCATGCTTTGCGCGTTGTAGTAGCTGTGCATGCACCGAAAAGACCTCCCCATATGCTAAACGTGCGCTTTGTCTACCAGCGCGTGTATGTGTTTGCGGTGTGTGTCGCATTGTGCGATAATCACGACGTGCGTGTATCTGTTGTCTACGTATCTCGTTATCATAAAGTTGTGCAGCTCGATTTCGGGGTATGTGAATCGCTTGCTTGCAGGGGCCGCTGTTTTCCATGCAGCATTGCAACCTCACGGGCAACAAAGGCGTGAAGCAAGACGGCGGCGCCGTGCACACAGCTGGTGTGCCATTTCTCTTACACGATTCCCGTTTCCTCAACAACTCAGCGCATCGACAGGGAGGCGCGCTATTCAGCTTTGCAGCACCCCTGGTTCTTCTAACCGAAAGCACATTTGCCGGTAACATCGTTGACCTATCGGGCGGGGCAGCCCTGTTTGCGAGCCCAAAGGTTCTGCAGGTAGGTTCATCAGCTAACGCGTATAATATTTATTTATTATTTGCCCTTTCCTTGCGCGTAGGCCTATATGTCTAGCATAAATGCCTGCTCTATTCCGGCCGCGGCGATCCGCATATACACGAGGACGGCTGGTCCATATCCTAGTGCACCGAGTGCAAATGCAACCGATGCGCCTCGCTTTGCGCTTCGCGCGTATTCATTATTTTCGGGTATATATGCGGCATTTTTCTGCAACCACTTGATCGATTCACATGTTGGCTATGATTTGCCATTCGACGGATGTATCTGCGTCTTCGTCTGTAAAATGCCGTGGTGTTTATAAACCATTTATTTTACCGCCATTTTTTTTCAGGTCAAGAGCACAGCTATGGTTGAGAATACGGCTGGGCTCTCCGGGGGCGGGCTGGCGCTCGTGAATGCGTATTGCTCCCATTTTGAAGGCTTGAGCTTTGCTGCCAATGCGGCGGCACAGGGAGGAGGGATTCACGTCGTCATGACCGAGTTCACTAGGAGCCCGGCTGGCGACGGCCTGGACTGTCTGGGAGATTTCACGGCGCTGCTGGGAGGTAACTGGACTGAACACCTTTCCAACGCATCGCGAACCGTCATCGAGACGAAGGTAAGTAATGTAATCGGAAGGAACGGCAGCTATGAAGGTGATACCGAGAGCGATATATTGTGCATTTACACGACATGCATATATGACTGGCAATCGACCTAGCAGCAGCAGATTATTATATCGTATTTCACAAGGTGGGTAAGGTAGGCACGCAGACATTCAAGCCACAGAAGTAGGATCCAACAATTTAGCCTAAAGCCCGCCATGAACCTATGCGTGCGTCTAGATAGTGTGCAAACCGGTACGTACTGCGCGGGTTACCTTATCGCATACCTCAGGGCCCTGCTGGATTCGATGTAAATGCTTTCTACTGATGTGCGGAAAGATACTTTTGCTTGTGTGGTCGTTACACGGACCGAACTCCGTGCATGGACAGAACGAATCGCTTGGTTTAATCCTGCCGCTATTGTTTGACTCCTTCGTTTGTGCTCGGTGGCCGCTACTTCTCACCTTAGAAGGATGATTTGGTGTTGGTAGCGACGAATATCTCAGCTATTGGCAACCTTGCACGGTTAGACCAAGGCGGCGTGGTGCTCTTCGAGGCGATTCGTGGGTCCGTCCTCTTAGACAGCTTCACCGCACGTGCAAATCGTGCGGGCAACGCCGGCGGAGCGATTGCGGTCTCAAACAGTCTAATTGATGGCACCACAGTCTACCTGTCCTCCAGCGATCTCCAAAGCAACGCAGCGGTGGAGCGTGGTGGAGCCCTCGCACTTGATGGCGCCTCTACCCATCAACAGGTACATTGCCGTCTTGTCCAGCAATAAATCCTGCATGCATGTTCCGCATGTTGCTTTGTGGACTTACCCCCTGTGCTGATTACACCTTTCTGTAATTGTAGTAGTAGGTATTACAGCGAGTGTTAAGCACAGCAAAGCGCCACGGACCCCCGCACGGGTCCTATTTCTGCTGCCACCATACACTGGTTTATGAGTGTCGATCACTTTCAAACAGCGAGCCCCAGACCACAAAGGAATACCCCGGCAGGGTGGTAGGGGGCCATCGGGCCACAAGGGACCGCCGTGCTCTGCACTGCATTGCAATACTGGGAAACAGAATAGACGGAAAACGCATGCCTTGAACAGCAATACAGCCCACCCCGAGTCTTGAGAGACTCCGTATGGGATGTCCTCACCGCCACGCACTGAAGAGGAAAGCAGCCTGAAGGGCCCCCAAGAAGCAGCAGATGAGTCCGGCACATGCTGTTTATGTGCCGTGCGTCCTTCCCAAGGACTTTCTTCACGGCTAGATAGCTATCTAGCTTGTAATAATGAGCCTTCCAGCAGAATTGAGCCGCGCCAAGGGCTTCTGTCGCAGGCATTAATGCATTAACACAGAAACAACCATGCTTCGGTCCGGGTTCCTGTACGGTTGTATGTATTCACGATGTGCGCTGTGCATACCAAGCAATAATATGTGTCGTGCTTGCTGCAGGTGCTGCTCGTCACTGCCTGACTTTGCCTGATGAGCTTTCCTAGGGATACGTTTGCCAGACCTTTGAAGCTTCAAGCTAACAAGTCGTCAGTGGCTCTGTATCCAGTCCACGCATAAACGTTGAAACCATCTATGTGTGCATGAGAACGTGCACGTGGTGTATGTATGCCTAAGCCCAACGAATGGAATGATGCCGGTACAGGTTGTTGCAATAAACACCACACTGAACTCCAACACCGCGGGCCTGGGAGGAGCTGTGAGCTTGCAGCAGCTGGCGTCAGTCGCGTTGCACGGCTGTATCTTGGAGGGCAACGTCGCGGACGGTGGCGGGGCCACTGGGGAGGGTAGCGGCGGGTCTGTGCACGCGTATGCATGCAAGTTGCTGCTGGTAAGCGGCTGGCCTGGAACTGCAAGTTGCGCAATGCAATTTAGCACATTGCACACTCCGCGTAGTATTACGAAAAGGACTTGCGGAAACTGCCACTTGCAGCGCTCCAAAATATCTTGGCAGCGGGAACTTTTCCTCTTTCGTACAGCAGCACGCTTTGGGGTTCGTTGCAACTCTCCAGATAGCTTTTCATACCCTCCTCCTGTCTCTCTATCCTTTGCTCTAACCCCCTGCATGCGCCATTGGCATCCAATGACTGAGGACGTTATAAAATTTATCAAAAATTATGTCTAAATATGAATGCCTGTGAGATGTAGATTGCGTGGTGCTTGCGTGCGAAAGATGAAGTATCTAGGTTGTTGTAACTTAGCAAAGCTGTACCTGCTGCGTGTGGCTTGGCTGCCAAGAGGCAGATAGAGGCCAGGCACGCAGCGGAGTCGGATGGATAGGAAGATTCCCAGAGTATGAGCATACCGTTGTGATCATAACCTGCACTCTTACACAGGCGAGCGAGACAAGGATTGAGGCTTCGGTCGCCAGCGAAGGTTACGGCGGTGGTATCTACACGGAGGGCTGTGATTTGGTCATGCTTTCAAAAGTTCGTCTGACAGGTAACAACGCGTCAGCAATTGGCGGCGCAGCGTTTCTTTCCGGTTCCAGCAACGTGAACGCCGCCGCATCCTTGGCGTTCGTCTCGGGAGGCCGAATGGACGGCAACACTGCCGGCGGGGTTGACGGCGGCGGTGGCACCAGCAGGAACAAAGCCGCTTTCCTTCGAACGGGTTCTGCAGGTTTGTAACATGCATTGATGTATGTACTGTATAACTGTTATCTGTTTAAGGTATTTTACGCACTAAAATACGTGTCTGTAGCAAAGGATATTTATACCTAGGTGGCGCTAGCAGGCAGGTAGCTGGGGGTTAAGCTCGCCCCGGCACCGGGTTAAGCTCGCCCCGACATCGTATATGACATACGGACACAACAAATAGCATTGACGAATAACAGTTTGGATTGGGATACATGCATGAAGCTGGTTTGGTGCTTTCGCGCACGGGTTAGGTCCGTAACACAGTGCGTTAAGATTTATGGATGTAGATTTGGACCGGCCGGGCATTGGTTGTTGATAGCTCTCACTTCCGCCGTTCTTCGGTCATTGACACGCCCGCCAACTTCTCCAAACCAACTTACGTTCTCAGGTGCTCTGTATCTGGGAGGCAGCATGACGTTCCTGGTAGACCAAACTCTTTTCGACGGCAATATAGCCGACGCTCAAGGAGGTGCAGTGGGCATCGATCTCGACTGCCCGCAGGTGGTTAACGCAACTTCACTGGTTCCCGCTTCCCGCTTCCTGTTTTTTTAATATTATTATTGTTATCCATGTCACGGGGTTAAAATAATAGCGTATTTCATGGAGGGAATGCCACGTAATGCTTGCTCGGATGTGTAGCACGCCTGGTGCAATTTCGGGGAAGACGGGGTGCACTGTGTTGAGACTAGTAACATGGACCATTACCATACGCCTCGTACTGCGTAGAATGGGGCCATATTTTTACTCATGGCCCTTAGCATAGCATTCACTACCTTCCTCGATGTTTCGAAGTAACGAGTAACCTCACCATGGTCGCTCACCTCGACACCTGCGACGGCGGTGACTTTTTCGGATTCAACACCCACCATCAGGATCTGCCAGCTCAAGGGTCCATTCCTGATCGGCTCGCAGGTCACTAGAATCGGATCTGTTCCTGTTTAACGGCTTGGGGTTGCATCCGACCTATTACGGTTTACCGGGATTCGATCTTCCTGCATCTTGGCATGCTTGCTGTGCCCGGAATAACTAATGTGCATAGTTCATGGAGCTGTTGTTGCGTTCATTTTTTACCTGCTCGCGCCCGTGGCTGCTTGATCCTCAGGCGCCCGACGCGTATTCGGCGACCGGCAACTGGTCATCTTCTGTCAACGCGTCCTCCTGGCTGCCACAGCAACGGTTATCACAGCTGAGTTATGGCTTCTTGGAGCTACCAGCTGCCGCTAATTTGACACTTCAGGTATATGAAACGTCTTCATGTGAAATCTCTGTTACTTGGTCATCGTGATAGAACAGGGCTGGGTGTTGCCTGTACGTTGCTTCTTGAGGTGCGTGTTTTTTGTAGCCACTTCAGTACACTATTATTGAAATATTATTAAATATTTAAGAATTATCTAAATATTGTAATAACATTTCCCATGTGGGGTACTCATCATGGTGCATCCTTCCTGACAGCGAGCATGTCCGGTCTGCGCTACCTTCTCGCAGGCCATGCAACAAGCTGCTCGCCGGAGCAATTCGTTCAGCTGCTGGACTGCAATTCTCAAGGAGCCACGACTTTGGGGCAATACAGCTGGGGTACGTCGGTTCATGGCTGGCATGTGCGCTCCGGTATAGCTCCGGTATATATTATATACTGCATGTTGGTCCAGTTGGTCCAGGTTTTCAAGTAATTTAGTAATTGCTGCTTTCACTTCTTTGTGTTGTGAACAGGACTACTAATGTATTTTCTGTTAGGCCATCAAGGGGATGACGTCGTTAGCTACGTAGTGGTCATCATGCATGGCGCGTATTATCTTTACGATAATCTCCAACTCCCGGGGCTACTTTCATAATTATTATGTATTTGCGCTGGATTGCATGCACAGGGTAGCGGTGGTGCTGTGTTCTCCAGCTCTCCATACACACTGGCCATGATTTGTGGCAGCAACTGGACTGTTTCGCCGACGCCAGGAGCATCCACAGACCAACAGCTGGCAGGTCTGGTCACCACAACCACATCAAGAGTGGCCTCGTCTTCCAGCAGCCTCGATGTCGTTAACGTCGACACAGGCCAGGTCGAACTGCTGCAGGACAGCGACAACTGGGACATCAGTACGACAGCGCCGTACATGGGTTTACTGCCGAAGGCCGACACCGGCACGGATTCCTGCTTCTGGAGGCCGCAAATCTCGGTGACGGCTGCGGGGGACAGCGAGGAGGGGACCTTACCAAACCGCGCACGCTTGGGCTACGGTGATGCTGTCGCCACAGCGCCGAAGGTCGTCGTGCTTGTCGCCATAGGAGAGGGTGAACCGGCGATGACCTACGTTAGAAACAGGCTAGGCGTGCTAGGAGATGCGCTAAAAAATGCTTCGGCGTCTAGTGAGAACGGGACTTCACTCATGGCGGTTGGCAGCGGCAGCAGCGGCGCCGGCAGCGACACCAGCAGGCCATCTAGCCAAGGGCCTTGGTGGCCACTGTGGATGAGTCGTGCTGTGCTGGAGCTCCGTAGTCGAAGGGCATCGCAGTGTTGGCCGGGGCAGGAGTGCCGGTTGATCATGCCTACTAACGTCGCTATGGGCCTGAACATTTCGATCTTCGATGCGATTAAACAAGTCGTTAACGGTAAGGACGGGCGCGCGCGTAGAACAAATACTGTACATACTAGCCTAAAAGCTCCCCTCGCTACCAGCCAACCTACGCCTGTAATATTTCTGATCGTCTTTAGATCGTTTAGCCCTGTTTTATTAGATAAAATCCGTACATTCTAATATACCAGGGCGCGATTTGTAGACGATTTTCAACATTTATATTGAAGACGTAGCTGTTTTTCATTGAGGCTACTTTTAACTGCCGCTCTGCGAGTGACTATATGATTTATGTTATTGCCCTGTAACGCCACGTGCATGTCCGTATTCAGATACGGGAGATTTGAAACCCGTGGTTCGTGCGACCATTGCATCTTCCGATCCCAGCCGCCGCGCGGACCTACTCGGTAATCCACTGGCACAGGTACGCTTGCCGTTGAGCTAGATTAGCTACCCTTGCCACGGCGGCTCGCTCGTCTTGCTTGTAATGCATGGCGCGCTCACTAGGCAAGGCCACCCCAGGGCTGAATCCAAGCCGCGTGTAGCACTACTAACTGTTGGGGAAAATGTGATCTATACTGACATGACACTATTGCATGTGGGCAGTGATTTTTTTTTCGTTTAGGATGGGTCTCAATTTATTCCAACCTAAGTAACGAAGTTGCTAGGGTTGTCGTAATTTATTCCTTAATTGTGAGGCGCTGGGGGGGGGCTCCCCTCCAGACCCCCCGATAAATTACAACCCCCCTTGTAAACCAAGAGTCACGCACTGAGTACAAGCGCCTTTATCAGGAAAATTTAAGGCTTATCTTGCTGTTTTGGTGTCTGTTCGACGTTCGAGTCATTGCCTTGTGCGTGTTTGGCTATGTGAGGACCGGTCATACATGCTGCTATGCCGTGTTGACTCACGGGCTTGACCTTCTTACGGCCCCTCATACTTATTCTGTGATTGCAAATACTAAGTTCTGCACACTACGAAGCAATCTGGCAGCAGTGGACGTTTTTGGCTGGAGGAATCAAAATGTACGGGTCGGCCTCAATTTGTTCCTTTTTCCCAAAGGCCAAAATGCCGATTTATTCCTTTTAAGTAAAAAGCTGCATGTGGGACTCTTCCGTCCAAAACAGTAGCTAATTTCTTACCCCGATCGTGCACTTTCTCGGTTGAGCACTTTGTGCGTGTTGTCGCGTGTGTGTATCGATATGAGCTGCGTCATTGTGCTGGTGGAGGACATGTGGCCAGGGGGTTGCGCTGTCGGCATGTTGAACATGTGCGGAACGGCGATCCATTTATTTCCCGCTTTATTTACCTGACCTTCGCTTTTTGGGGACCTGCGGTGATGCGTTCGAGAGACGGGTACAGATAGGTGCATGACTGCTCAATGTTCATGCGGATCCTGCTGGCTGGTGGGCGTTGTCTAAATACATCTTTCGCCCATACATTCCGGGCTTCACAATTTTACTGACAGTTCACAATTGTGCAATAACGACAACTGGAACCAGGTGGACAGCGGTTCAGCGTCACTGGAGGCTGTTCGTGTACACGCGCGCAAGGGGAACTACACGTTGACGCTTGCGGTGGACGTGAACATCGACTTCCAGGTGACTGATTACATCGAGCGCGGATCATCTAGCTCCCAGCAGCCATTATGCAGCCATGTATAGATCCAATTGATGGGAAGGTGGTGAGCTGTGCTGATCAGGGTCGGCTCTTCTACCCCGCACAATGCGTCAAACTTTGTTCGTTCGAACGAACAGAATTCTGCACGTGGACGCATGCATGCATATGCTGCCCAATCATGTCGCTTCCATATATTATGGAAGCCGGCCCAGGCCCTCTGTAGTAGCTGGTCGCTGGAAAAGCCTTTCATTAAGATGCTGACAGAGCGCCTCAGCGAGTATTTATAGACGATGGGTGTACCGTACCGTACTACAACTACAAAACCCTCTTATCTGTAAACGTCAGCACCACACCGGCCCCAAATCGCTTGTTTGCCTGCTCCACTTTTCGTCGTTCCAACCACGCACGGACAGCAAGGTTTCGTCACATATATACACTCATGCAGTATAACCGTACTGCCCTATTGCTTTGAGCCGTACATGCAGCCTCGCTCCCTCTCCTTTTTCATGCCCTTGCCATCATCTGCTGATTAGAGATTCGTCTATAGCCTGTTTTGCTGGGTCATCGGGTCATCTATTAGGCAAGCCGTCGATGTACAGACGAACACATACAAACACCACCCACCTGCTGCCTATTGCTGCGAACGCCCTCTGTCCAGGTGACTCCGCTCATAATCAACGTGACTGTTCCACCCTGTTCCTTTGGGGAGCTGCCACTCGACAATGGATACGTATGCTCTAAGTAAGTTCCATGATTAGTGTGGATGGTGCTGCTACTCGCACATGCGAGCATGCATCCGTAGCTAGGTAGCTTTTGCGGTATTATGGAACACCCATTATCATTGCCGGCCCAGCTCCGATATATACATTACACATGTAATGGGCGACTAATCGTCGCGGTTGCATGGCATGCACTGCAGAGATATTCAGGTTACACCGAGGCCGACAACAAAAGTAACGCCCACTCATGCATGCATGCTAGTTGGATATCCGTTCTCGTTTTCGCTACACCACCTGACCTGCTTTTTACCGCGGGCTCCGTTCACCGATGACCTTGCTTGTTCGCGCAGGTGCCCTGTCGATACCTTCACCTTAAGGGTCGACAATGATGATAGTTACAACGGTCGGAGCAAGCCTGCAGACGAAAATTGTGCGGCATGTCCATACCATGCGAAATGTACGGGCGGCGCAGTACTGGTTCCGGAGCAGGGCTACTGGCACAGCGCGGCCAACTCCACAATTATCCATCAGTGCCCAAACATGGACGCCTGCAGGTGGGAGCGCATTCCATAACTGCACGCACACGCACACACGCGCACACACGCACACGCACACGCGCACACGCGCACACGCGCACATGCACACACGCGCACGCACGCACACGCGCACACGCACACGCACGCACACGTGCACACGTGCTACGCTGTTGTGTGTAGCGATGCATGGGTAGATGCACGCAATCCCGCTGCCAGCTTTGTTGTCCCTTCAGCCTCAACTATTTCGTATGAAGCACGTGCCTCTTGCGCATGCAGGAATGACGACGACGACGCCAACAATGAGCTCTTGCGTTGCCAAGAGCGTTGGTATGCCTATTTTGGCGAGGCAAGCAGGTTCTCTTCATTGCTGCGCGATCCGACAGGGGGGACCTCCCTGGTGGGCATTTACCTGGACCTTTACCGGTAAGTAGGTATGTATGTACACATGTGCGTGTTACACCTCCTGGAGTTGCGTTACCACCTTCCGAAGGTGTAACCCCGGGGGGGGGCCATAGGAGCCCTGATGAGGGGCCCGAGGGCCAGTAGCCTAGGGCTGTTCGAAGTAGATGACATAACAAACGCTTAAGGGTCTGTTATCCTAGCACGCAGCACAAGAAAAGGGTAGGTCGAACTAATAAAACTACAAAGACAGGTATATACCGCATATGTGCTGCACCAGTGCGCCTGTTATTTCTAACCCTCACATATGTGTGCTTTGGTATTCACGCAAGGCAGTGCAAATATGTGTGCATGGCTCGCTTCTGCGGCCAGCTGCACGGCAATTGCGCCTTTTACGTAGTGTTTGTTATGAATGAGCTGATAATTATCCTTTTTACATGTATGCCTAAGTTCGGGCGCGTGCATGTGCTCCGGTACGGATATGCGTCTATGTGTACGGATGTGCTTTTTGTAACACCAGGCAACACCTCCTAGCAATTCGCACCAATGTAATACCAGGCAAAGAGTACTCAGGGAGATGCCACGGGAGCTGAACCCTTCCTTCTTACACCTTTGGTGTACGCAGGAAAGTGGCGGCCGTGCCGAACAATACATATAATGGGTCACTCTACACACCGCTTTCACCTGAGGGCATTTTCGATGGCTTCCTGCTCGACTGTGCACTGTGGGGCGTGCGTAGCGACGATCTCCTGAGCTATATGCAGAAGCAATGCTCCGAGGTACGAAGGAATGACTGCATGCACTGGCTGCCACGTGTGAGCTGCCATGCATGCTGCCGTACCGTTTGGCTGCCGTAGACTATTTTTAGCAAGATCGTACACGAAGCAGGTGGAACACTGCTTGCATGACGTCCACACATAATGAGTTGTCCCACTTTATGGCGGGTATGTCTACCACACCCGCCTGAGCTGAACATTAGCTGATGCAGCACCTGTTTTTGCTAATATTGCCTGTACACCCACACCCACCCCCACACACACGCAAGTATCTATCTATTCATACGTGCATGATCTTAACACCGTTGGCAAGCACTTCCAGTATATCCAGTGTTTGTTGCAGGGATATTCTGGCAGGCTTTGCGCAACGTGTGTTAGCTCGGCAACGGGTGGCAGGCACTACGCCCTTCTCTCAGACTTGACGTGCAGCCCGTGTTTCAGCAAGGTGGCGAGCGCATTTATTGGTCTTGCCTTCTTCGTCGGCAACACGGCTTGGCTAGGTAGGTGGAAAATGACGCCGAGGGAACTTAGAGTGGGCTTGGACCGTATTAGTGCAAAGCGTGTGAACCACATCATCCGGTTGCCTGTTAACCGAGGATGAATTCCGTGTACGGCACTATGTAGTACACACTGTTCAGTTACAGCCCATGTAGCTTTAGCGCGTCTGCCTGGACCAGACCAATCTAGCTCTTACAAGTTAAGGCATGAATGGATCTTCTTGTGCATCCCTCTTTAAGTCTGTCACACCCATGTGTGCAGGATTCTCCGTCCTCATGACCTTCATGACGGATTACACACTTCCTAACGAGGAGGGTCTGCCGGCAGCAGATTTGCTCAAAGTACGTGTGATTATTGAGAACATGAGAACGAGTCCCGCCATTGATTTTCTCCATCCCAAGATTAGCCCGTCGTTTTAGTCGTTCGTCCACGCTATTTTGTGGCAAGCAAACGTTAATGGATTAACACTATCCGCTGCATGCATGCGGTATTATGTATGATGTTGTTACAGGGTGGTTGTTACAGCTTCACCCGCGGCCCCCTTTCCCGAGGCAGTTCCCTGCTCTCCCCTGCGAGAGGGGCACCCTAATCCATTCAACCCATCTGACTTCAGGATGTATTCGTTGGGTTCAGCAACTCACCACCAGCATCCAACCAAACCACCTAGCGGATTAACGGCGCCACAACTTAGTTCCTGGTCAGCTCGCAAATTGCTATAATCACGTCCTACACCGTCCACAAGATGGGGGGCCACCTCCCAATTCAACACCCCTCACACACCGAGGGGTCGGCAGGCGGATTACGACATGCATTATGTATATATGCGCGGTGCTTGGCTTGCTTGGCGATGCATGGCTGTGCATGCAGTCCACATCATGTTGCGGTTTGTTAGTTTGGACGAATCCAAAACGTTTTGGGGGGTACGTGTATGGTTTGCTCCGTCGCGCAAATCGTTTGTTTCCGCCAAGAAGACACACACGCTTGCTACCTGTCGACTCACCTGCATTTGCCCCGTGTATATGCCTTGCCCATCAATACTACTGGTGTTACAGGTGCTGATCGTGCACTATCAGGTATGTCCTGTATATGTTATATATATTATGTATGTGTACATTCTTCTGGCCAGCCAGTTTGCTATAGCTAGTTTGCAGCTAAGAGCAGATAGGTCCTCGTTGTCGCTTGCAAGCACATGGCATGCGCTTCATATCGGTCCTTGTCTTCATCTGGCCTCTACCTGCTCATATGGCTTCGGCTCGTATGGGCCCATGTAGTAGCTGGCGGCTGAAAATGCCTCTATAGGTGCTGGCGGAACGCCTTAGCGCGTATTTATTCACACATACACATACACACAACTACCGCTGTGTGACCCTTGCTGACAAGGCATCCGGAGGTACAGACTCTGTGTCGAACAGAAGGGACCAGTGGCCCCTCACGCCCCTCCCCTTAAGGGAATATGCTTCGTCCGTCATGGACCAACGGTTGGGGCTGGGCAGCGCAGCCCGTGGCCAGCGGCAAGATTGTGATAATACACACATATCGTGTGCCATACTATCTACAGCTACTACAGCGCGTTACACCTTTGGAGAGCAATGCAACTCAAGGTGTAAGACGCACGCACATATTGGCATGCAGACATCGATGGCTCATATGTATTTTGCGTCTGCACGCACGCTCCTTAGGATAGCAACAGATCAGAAGCAGGAAACCACCAGATGCACCAGATGCACCAAGGGCTATCCAGCAGGTGCTGTGGATAGCGCTACCCACAGCAGCACTACTGCTAGCACTACTCCACTAGTACTGCTAGCCTGCCTGTTGCTTACCACATGAATGGGTGTAAATGTTTGCCAGGCAATCTATATCCATTATCGTACATGCTTCATGCTATATATGCGTGACGACTTGTTTGCCCAACTTGCTTTCCCAAACGATAAGCCTTACCAGCCAAGCGATGATGACCCAAGTGCTTGCGTGCTTGTCTCCAGGCGTGTTCATTTGCCACGCGTGAACAAGTAATGAAATCTATAAGCAACCCTGCTTGATGAGCAAGTCGTAAATTTTCGCTGGTATTCATACTCTTGTATCAAATCGTGGTTCCATGTTTGTGAGCGGGCAGACGGATAGCACCGGCCGGCAACTATCTATAGCATACCGCATAAGGACTGTGTAGCAGCTGACCGCTGAAAAGGTCTCTCGAGTTGCTGGTGGTCGCGCTCTGCGCGCATTTATAGCGCCGTACTGTGTCCCGGCTGCTACAGACTGTTACGCACGCATAATAGCCTTCCGGGTGGATTGATTACCCTGCCTGAATACAGTGATTACGTTTCCCAGGGTGTTACAGTAGGTCAGCCACGGTTTTTTCCCTTGTTTGCTTTTGTCTTCGCAGTTCTTCCTTATTGTGACCCGCATCAATATTAACTGGCCAAACTCGATTGTCGGACTCCAAGCTGTGGTGGGTAGCATCACCGGCAGCGTCAAGCAAGTGTACTCGCCAAGCTGTCTCTGGCCCGGTGCTGACTCAGCCACCCAGGCGACGATCCAGGTGCTAGCTGGCCTTCTTATGCCCATCTTTTCCGTCATCATGGTCATGTTCCTTTGGACCCTGAGGTGAGGGCAAGGCAAAAAGATAGGTACATGCACAGGTAGATATATATCATGTTCCAAAACCGCTGCGTGCGTGCTTGCTGCCGCAGGCATTGCGCGTAATTATCCTACCGCGATGGACCAAGAGGCTCAAACAAAAACTGGCTGAGTGATAAACACCACGTTTGTGCAATAGCCTGATGCAAAGCGCGCGAAAGCTGCCCCCCCACCGAGACACAATGAAACAGATTACGCAGGAATGTAAGAAAACATATACACACATGAACAGATAGCCTGCTAGTAGTACACTGTAGATGCTGTAGATGCTGTAGATTATTCTGGCAGAATAATCTAATAACCAACCACGACTATGCCTTTCGTGTTTAGTTTTAAGCAGCAGCTCAGAAGCTGACACAGCCTGCATGACACGCATTAAAACTTTATATGGGTGCATGTGTATATACGCAGCTTTTTGTGACCTTGCGTGTGTAACAAATTATACATGCGTGCATGCACGCACATCGTTCTGCAGAAGTGCATGGGACTCCTCTACAGCAGCCTCGCCAAGAAACGGCCCATGGAAGCCACCGTCTTTCAAATATTTTATCATCTACAGATCATACCCTGGTATAATAGAAAGGGACGTTAAATTCATATCGAAATACGAGGGCGCAATCTATAGGCGACCAAACATTTCACGGATGGCGGGCCCCACCACCTCGCGCGCGTGTGCAAAGCGAATTTATGCTGGCCATACGTGTGTACATATATGTGTATGTGCATGTTTATTTGTATGTTCGTGTGCTGCAGGTACATGTATTGGAATCAAAAAGGTTTGTACACACCTCGCTCCAGCAGCCTGCCTCGCACTCAGTCTCAGGCTCTCTCCGGCTTCTCCGGCAGGCCCTCCGGTGTGGGACCCTCCAGCTTGCCTGATGCCCCCAGCTGTCTAACGCTTGCAGCTTCCTTGCCTACATACGGTAGCGGCAACGGCCCCATTGTGAGGGCTTCTATGTCAAGGCGTGGCAGCTCTGCTTATCTGCGCCCCAACGCTTCTGTGGTGCCGGGCCGTAGCCCACCAGAGGCAGGCTCATTGCCACGAGCTGACACCACCACGAGCTGCGGTGTGTCATCGGTTGGAACGTTGAGATACATCAGTAGCTTCGGATCATTGTCGCCACTGGCAGCCGCGGCCATCGTGGCCAGGGTTGATACAACGTCGCCTATGGTCGGCATCATGTTGAACGATGATGATACACGTGAGGTGGAGGATGCTTGCGCTGCTCCAGAAGCTGCTGGAAACAACTCATCAGATGGCACAAGGAGCCAGCCCGCTTCTGCAGAGCTCCAAGACGGCACTGCTGCAAAAAACCCGGCCACTGCTACCGTTGCCCCGGCCGCGGCTCCGAAGACCTTCCTGAATGCTCCTGCTGCTACTTTTGCCAGCGCTTTGGCTGCAAGCCCTGGGGGTGCCACTGCTTCGCCGCCTCCCAGTGTCTTTGCATTGGCGCAAATCCGCTCCATGCAATCTGGCTCCACTATCACCGGCAGCAAGAACGCGATGAACACCTTCCCTAAGATTCCTGAACTCAGCAGCTGCGCGTCGGGTAATGCTAGTGCGACTTATGATGACGTCAGCAATACCCAACAGATGCAGCAGTCCGCGTCGGTGCCAGCGAGCACTGCTGGCGTCGGCAGTAACCTAGTTACTCCTAGAAACAGCGCAGGTGCCACCATCGGCCGGGACCGCTCGTCCATGTATCGCAGCCGGCGGCTGGGTTCCATCAACGCGCTGCCGGCGACGGTCAACCCGCCACTGGGCATTGTTGCCCCATCTGATGGCAACACAGAAAACGCCACCCCACCGGCCCCAGACACAGCGGCCGATGAAGGCACCGGTGGGGATGGATCGTCGGGGCTCTTCAGATTGTTCTCCAAGCGCGAGTCGCTATCGTTTGTGGATGCCCACATGTCCCTCATGTCACAGATGTTCCTGGTGCTAATGGTGCGTTAGCTGTGGTTCCGTCCTTTCTTGACGACCCAATGCCACCCAATGCCACCCAACCCGATGCCACCCAACCAATGCCACCTGATTTGGGGAGGCCTGGCTGGGGAATAGTTGACCCGCGTCCGGCACTTGTTTTGGGGACCAGCGTACATCACGTTTATATTCACGAAGCTGCATGCCCCACGATCAGCGGTTGGTGATGCCGATTTACTACGGGAAGACGGAAATGTAGCTAGCTAGCTGGGTAGGTAGATAGATAGATAGATAGATTGATAGCTAAGGGCATCCAACCGGCGCGCTTTGGGTAGATGCCGCTCGCTGACCTTACTCATTGCTGTTTGTACCTCTTTCTGTTCGATGTCGCCATTCGCGTGCAAGCATATGATGAAATGAGCAAGCGAGGTAATGGCTCGTACCCCCTGACCACCCGTTTATTATCCCCTATAGCGAGCGATCCTTGGGAGGTCGCTACCGCGCGTGCGTCTCTTCGCTCTCACAAGCCCGCGCATATCTGCATGTGCGCGCCCACCTTGTGTCTTGACAGGTGTGTCAACCTTACAGGTGTGTCAACCTTACCTGACATCTGTAAAAGGACGAGACCGAACGGCGGCAGCCCGCTCATCAACTGATGTTGCTACTGCTTTGCTGGACGTCACTGCATAACCCCCTCACCGCATACTCCAAAACACTCCTACCCTCCCGGCCTGCTTGTAATGTAATGTAATGTAATGTAACGTTACAGAGTGGGAGGCTTCCGGGCCTGCTTGATGTGCTTGATGTGCAGGTGACCTCATTCGTGCTGATGCCGACCTGGGCCACAGAGGCGCTGTCCATCTTCTCCTGCTACAAGTTGGATGACGGCTCCGGAGAGTACGCACAGAACCAGCGGGTATGTTTCTTGCATGCGCGTATATATGTGCAGAAGTGCACGGACCTATTATACTTTTAAGCTGAAAAACGTTGTCTTGCTTTGAAGTCGCTGAATCGGCGTTGCTGGCATTGAAAAAGATATAAAAAAGATGTTGTGGTGCTGGCCTACACAGCCATATGGACATATGCCTTCATACTAGTACTGCATCATTGGCTATAGCTAATTACCATCTTTTGGCATACATGTAACATATGTGTGTGTAGCATCATAACACGGATGAAGCGCTTGTCCTAGGACTTCCTAGGACCTTACATCATCACTCACGGGTGCTGTTGCATAATTGAGATAGGATGCATGGGTAGATTGAATGGTCAATTGCTCCAGCTCCATGCCCCGGCCTGCCACAATGCATTTGCGTATATGTGCCTGTCTGCGTATAGGTTCCGCTGTACCCGATCGCTGTGCACCTTGATCAGTAGGCCGTCCTTCATAGCTTGGCGCCTTAAAAGCTGTTGCTTAATTTGTTCCCGTATTTTCACATATCCAGCATCCTTCGTTCGCAGCCGTATAGTTATGCCATATGCTATACTGCTATATTTATTAGTTGTTCCTGCCGTTCTAGTCAGCCGCTTTGGCAGCACACGTGTACTGATTCGCAGCGAGCAAGTACGGTGTTGTATCGCCTGCAGGGCGTATCATCATCATCGTCATCACGGGATCCGACACCCGCCGATCGTTACTTTTACTCTGTGTAGTCGTGATACAACATACGGCCACTCAGCGGCCTGATGAGTCGACGAACCGCGGCTCTCAGCACTGACACAGCCCATGAATACTGTGGCTGCAAATGTGCAGGCTAGGTGGCGCTATGGGTACTGGATGAGAGACATGAACCAGGAGTGCTATACCGGCCGGCATCTGCTCGTGTAAGCAATATTATTACAGCTTACCGCTACCTAAGTATTTGGCTGGTTATTTGACTTTGCACTTGGCCAGGCCTAATACCGCCGAGAAAGCTGCCCTAGGGCAGCGCTGCCCTGCTGCTTGTCTTTGTCCTTCGCACCTGATTGCATTGGCGAGCTGCAGGCATCGTTATCCATGAGCTCGGTTCCTGAACTTATTGATGCCCACCTAACCCGGCTCGCTGACCCGTGTGTCATGCAACTTGCTTGCAGCTGGGTGCCCATCGGCGTCATCGCCGTGGTGGTGCTGTGCCTTGCAATGCCCATCGCCTGTGCCGCTCTCACGTACCAACATCGGAAGCGCCTGGACGACGTGGAGATTGTGCAGGTGTACGGCTTCCTTTATCGTTCGTACAAGTAAGCTTATGAGATGCAAAAGTATGATGTGTGGAACAGGGGGGTATATCTTCACCCGTTGCAGCTACCCTGCGAAACCCTGCCTTCCCCGGTATATCGGGGGACCCTCATATAGTCACCCTAGTCGACTCCTCAGTGGATCACTCAGGTTCCGCACCCACCACCGGCATCCAACGGAATCTGCCGGGTCGACGGCGGCTCAACTCCATTCCTGGTCAGCTCGCAAGATCACTTTATCCCAGGTCACCACCGTCCATCGACTAGGGGCACTATACCCTCCGGTACATATACAGGTCTCAATCCCGGGATCTCCCGGGGGCAACAATCGTGCCTTACCAGTAGTGCCCAACCTAGTATAAAGTGATGTATGCAATATGTGCGGCCGTACGTGGAGACGGTACAGATATATACCATATGTTCAATGCATGTCTATAAAATATAAATATAATATATGTTTTAAATATAGTTACCATCGCTGATGCGGCTGTACGCGACCGTAGACAAGCAGATGTCTGTCGCGCACGCACGGTTAGTAAGTAGCCAGCACGTGCTACGCCTCAGAAACGGGACGCTTAACTAATATCATGATTATGACCTTGTCTATAGAACATTAAAAAATTCAGACGAGCGATTGAAGTAACCCCACCGCCGATCGTCTCCAGCAGCCTGCTATCATTAAGGCGTGCATACCGCAATATGCTCGACTACCGTCCGTCTGCGGGTGTATATATGTATGCACGTATCGATGCTCCCTATGACCGGATCCGTGTATGCATGCAGGCCGAAATATTTTTTTTGGGAGAGCATGACTCAGGCACAGACACTACTGTTGGTGGTGGTTGAGGTATTCGGCCGCACCCTGTGGGTGCTTCATCAGGCGCTTGTCATTGAGGTGAGTGGGCAGCAGCAAGGTTCTGGCGCTCCGGAACCGTTTGTTGTGGAACCACGCATGGTAGGGCGTTTCATCATAAAGTAAGGTGTGTCTGATTTTTTTACCGGATTTTGATGGATAGGGGAATGAAACCGTCCGCCATAACCGATTCCCGTCATTCCCTTGATTGAAGCATCCTTGTCACCTTTTGTAGAACCCCGTTCATGGCCTTCGTGTTGTCAAACATGCTGTTGTGCTACTATTGCGATAGGGCACAAACTAAAGAGATACTTACTTCGTTCGTTTGCGCCTTTTTGTTCGTTATTTCAAGGCTTCTGCTTGCCAAAGCAAACATCAGCCTTGCTTAACGAATTTAACATTTTCGGATGCCTGCCGTGCAGCCCTGTGGGGCAGCGGCCGCCCGGCCGGGCATACCTTACCTGTGCATGCATCACGTTGTAGTTCCATTGCCCAGCGGTTTGTGTGTTGATCCTTTTTAGGATGACAGAAGACACGAGTGAGATCCCAGCTGCGACTGATACCGGATTCTGTAGCTAGAATATGACGTGCAACCTTCCACACACCTATCATCGTCCCGCATGGATGTGGTGCATCGTGCACGCAGGTGTTGTTGCTGGCCTTCCTGATGGTGAACACATTTTTCAGCCCCCTCGTCCACGATCAGCTGACCTCACTTCAGCTTCTATCGCTGGGCACCATTTGCTTGACCGTAGTCCTCGGTTTGTTCACCAGCATGCCCCTGGCGGAGCTCTCATTGGTATGTGATTATGGCGACCGCGGTGATCGGCTAGTTACCGGCGGCAGACCAATTTTTCATTACTTTCTGTCCGTAGGAAGGCTCCCCCGGGTGCGACTTCGTTTCTGTTAGGTGACCAGCGGGCATGGTACCACCCGTTTGGAGCGCTCTCCCCCGGAGGGGAGCGCTGTTATGTGTCAGCCGTCGGTTCCCGTGCAGCCTGACCCGGGGGCGGAGTGCACGAGACTAACCGGCCCCTCGCGCTGTGTTTCGGGCCTGGATCCCCGGCTTCTCAGGCCACAGTGTAAACAACGTCATAAATACATACATAGGGAGATGAACTAAAGGGAATGACTTCCCCCCTTCTTGTTCTTCATCCCCCCTTCGTCTCCGTCTTCTTTAGGGGAAGAAGAAGAACACCCCTTTGGTTCCCCTAAAGAAGTATACATACATACGTACGTGAGGACCTGAAGCCTACATCTTTGTGGCATGCATGTTAAGCAATGGTGACCTTGTAGAAGCCAGGCCTGGGCAGGAACTACCTGGGCCTGGGCCTGGGCAGGAACTACCTATTGCTGATAACTTGTTGTCCAGCTGATGAGACAAAGCTGACACTACGCTAGCGATGTCGACCACCAATATTAATAGGTTGAATAGGCAGCAGGCCTGTGAGCGAGTTCGGCTGTTCGGCCATAACCCTCACAAACGGTGTACAGCGAAGTGCCAGGTTCATAATGGCATGCCGGGCTTCACACAGGCCCGGGGGTACGGCCTGCCCTAAACTTTTTTTTCCACGTATGGCAAAGCATGTTACCATGCATACACGCACGCGCATACGCTCCGGTGTACATCCACAAGCCCGCGTAGCTCGCTTTGGGGCCAGGGCCACCTACCCATGCTCACAGCTGCGTGCCGCGTGTTGGTGTGAGTGTGGGTGCTGATTACTTGGCCGTGCCTGCATATGCCCCGAGCGGGATGACTTAATAGCCACGAACTGCGTGCCGAAGGGCATTCAATTACAAACCACACAACACAGAAGCCAGGAAAGAACGAGAAAGGTAAGGATAGAGAAAGTGCCACATCAGGCCGTCAAAACACAGGCGGGTAAATCTACTCAATATTGTTAAATTTATTGGTGCATGCACTTTTGGGGGCAAATCATGCATCACCTCTGCAGATCTGCTTTCCGCTCCAGCCAGCCATGGAGCCAGCAGCCAGCTACGTGCATGGTCGTCGTCACGTGTGCACGCGCGCTACAAGTGTCGCTCCCTGCCCCCTGCCTGTAGGTGAGCGAAAACTTGTTGGGCGCTCTAATTCTCCTCATCAACTGTCTCGTCATTTTGGGATTCCTTGTTCTCTTCGTCGTCCACGTGTTGCCAACCTTGAAGAGAAAGGCCTCCTCAGTAGCATCCCATCTGCGCGAGGGCTGGTCCCGCCTAGCGCCCGTGGGTGATGGTCAATCATCCATCTGGAACCGGCTGTCCTGGGTCTTGGGCCCTGCCGGCAGCGTTGGGAGCCAGCACCAAGGACGCAAGCAGGGCAGAGATTCTGTTCAAGCAGCATCACCACCATTGGCGGCAGCAGCAAGCAGCAGCGGTGGAGCTGCAGATAGCAGCAGCAGCAGTGGAGACGCATGCACCAACAGTGGTAGAAACACGGGTGTAAGCAGGATCGGAAGTCCAGCAGGTCGAGGCAAGGACAGCAAAAGAATGCCGCAACAGGAGGCAGAGGGGACGGACACTGCTGCTAGTAACGTATAGCTTGTATAACGTATAGGTGCTTGTTGTGTGTTGTAAGGTTTTGTGTGTTGTAAGGTTTTATGTGTTGTAAGTTGTTGTGAGAAGATAGACAGGGACTATATCGCTTCTGAATGCTTGCCGAGTACATATTGAACCAGATCTAATAATGTATGTCATATGATTTAAGATTGTGATCCAAAAAAAGCATTGGTTGCGTATTAATAAGCTGAAGTGGTTTCGTTTGTCGGTCGCTATGCGCAGATGTATAAAAAGTGCGAAAGTGATGAATAAATGATTGTGTCAAGCAAGGACTGAATGAATGATTTATACTGTTGCACTGGGATTATGAAGAGCACGTGATAGTACTTACGGCCCCCAGGCAAGAGTGGTACGTACACATGCAAGAATACGCAGGCATCATTAGAAGAGTGGCGTCGGCATGCGTTTCAAAAAAACGTTCGGAGCATGCGTGCGTGTGTCCCGCAATCGTCCGCGCGTGGCTGGACACTCCTAAAGCTAGTAAGCCTGCCTGGCTTACCTGCTTCATGCCTACGTATCCTAGCTAGCGGACCACAGTTTTCCATATATTTTATTTGGAAGTGCGTATTTGGAACGGTGAGTTGGAGGTTTTTTTATGCGAGCAAAAAGAATCGAGTTGTGTCGGTTACTGCCGCTGGTGATTTTGTTTGTCGGCATAAGTTTTCTGTGTGCATGCATACACGGCCCTGCGTAGGTTGGTCTGCGGAAGCTGGTTTATTTGGGCGCATGTATGCACGTGCACATGTAGGCACGCGCACGTAGGTGCATGTATAGGTGTACGTGCGTATGTATGCAAACACGCACGTACGTAGCTAGAGGTGTGTGTGTAGGTGTTCAGGTTTTAGGGTAGGTGTTTCTACCTAGAAGAAATTCGAAACGGATGCGCGTTTTGAATGAACATAAGCTTGTGCATACTTATCTTTATGCATTATTTGAAACACGCAAGGGAACAATAAATATGTAGTTATTACCTTGGGGAATTGTGCAGCATGCATGCTTGCATGTATAGAACCGCTGCCCTCGGGTAAACAACGTGAGGGCCCGCATAATACCTTACCTGGGTAGCGGCTGATTTGTTAGCATGACATTTATCATACGCGTGTCAGTTGTGTGCGTAGCGAGCGTGTACATTCTATTGGCATGCATGGATGGAGACATCTCGCAAAGAAGCTCGTGAGCTGCATGCATGCGGCCGAGGTTGGTCGTCGTCGCATGGGAAGGCCGTCCGCATCGGAAGTAAGGGACATAACCATGATGCAGGCGGCGGCGCTAGCTGCACAAGCGAGTGTTGCTCACCATTTTCCGAGCGTGCGTGTGCAGGTCGATACTGAACTAAGGCCTTGACGATGTCTCACACACGCAGAAACATTTAGGCAGCTAGATGACATAGCAGGGCTAGCTGCCTGCGTGCGTGTGGCCATGCATTCCGCTTGTGATTTTTTTATCGCCTATGGATCATGTCCTAGTTATATATGACCCCAGCATGTAGGCACCTGAGGATTACCTGCCGCACGAGCGGCTGCCAGTGCTTAAGCTGGGAACGGTATGCAGCATGCAGTAGTTGGGGATTGTTTAGTGTATTGTACCAGTCGCTCATTTTCTCCTTTTTTGTTATAGTTTGTAAAATAATATCATACTCCATATAAATTGATAAGCTTGTTTAATGCATAATGTTTACCCATCTTTACCCAGGTTGGGTGTGTTATGGTGGGGTTCTGTTACACAATCCCTCCCTCAACTTCGAAGTATGGAATGGAGGCTCCTGGTTCCCACAGTGTTCTTCCCTGGGCCGAGCTATCCTAGGGGAAGCATCCCTAGGGAGTAAGGCCTGTAATCTGGGTTTAAGGCCTTAACCCCAGATTAGGGAGGATGAGTATGCCTTAGGGAATCCCTTTTAGGGATATCTTCCCGATGCCAACGTAACCGCGTGGTTCGTTGTTGTACCCAGCCAAGTTGCTTATTTAATTCCGACTTTCCAACGTGTTGCAGTGGAGAAAACCGATGCGAAGAAACGCACGTTGGGAATGCATGCATAGCCGGCACTTTTTTCCGTTGAAAACAGCTGCTATATTTACAGCAAGCTAGTTGCGCACGTCCACACCACGAGTAGTGTCTGAATTCGTTTTAACAAGAATTTGATACAGTGTCCATGTGTATTGGCTGCTTTATTTGCGGAGTGTGTAGTTCTGTAGCATGTGCGTGGTAGTGCTTTGGGTATCATCCAGCGAGTTGCAGCAGCGAGTGCATGCATGGTATGGTGTAGCTAGATTGTTCGGTGTCGTCTTGCGTGTCCCGCATTGCATTGCATTGCATTGCAGTGCAGTGCAGTGCAGTGCAGTGCAGTGCAGTGCAGTGCAGTGCAGTGCAGTGCAGTGCAGTGCAGTGCAGTGCAGTGCAGTGCAGTGCAGTGCAGTGCAGTGCTTGCTTCATAGCTGCTGATGGATGGGTAGAGGCCATGAATTGTCAGATATTCTAAGCGATATTTACTTAATTGTCCGGTTGCCGTTAATGATTAATGGTTGATAATCAGTTTGACGTTCCTTATGCGTGTTAATTGTGGAGCCGCGGTTATTAGTGTGAATCCGTACACACTTATAACTTGACCAGCGCAGGCAGGGGCCGCGGCTTGCTCATGCCCACCCGAGTGCATGAATGACTTCACGTAGCCCCTCGGCAGAGCTGAACACACGTGAAGCAAGTGTCCACCTGCGGGAGCGCGCGCATGTGTTGAACGCAGATAGCGACACGCACCCTATTAATGCTGACCTTGCTTTTAATGGATAAATCTGAATTTGTTATATTGTGAATGCATTTCCCGAGTTGTTTGTCAGGCCAGTGGTGCAATGAGCAAACGCCTTTTATGCGATATCACACTTTACACGTACCCTGCTTACACTGTAAAAGCTGGTCATCAAGAAACGTGTGCAAAGCTTGCCATTGTCAGGCACCCCAGCTTATTACGTACATGGCATATGCACGAACGCATTCCTTTTAGTGTGCTGGTGCCGTTTCATTTGCTGCCTTAATTTTTCTCAATTTTCACTGTTGCCCTATGCAGCCACCCGTGTGCCGGGAGCATTTTATGGTACTGCACGCACGGCATCTCCGTCATCTCGCACAAGCTGCCGTGTGCGTGAGCGGGTGTATGTTGCCATCACATTCGTCTCTTCTGCTTTATGATCTACCAATTGGCACGGTTTCCTTATAAAGAACCGCATACATTTGCCGATCTAATTGCCGCCGAGCGAGCGATGACGTGCGGAAATAACCAACTAACAGTTTTGTTCCGGGCATGCGTATGGTGCGTATGGTGATGGCCGGTAGTTTGTGCTGTCCCCCCATGCGCACGTACCATTTCTCTGGTATGGGCGTTGTAAGGACCGCCGCTAGGACATGTCAGGCCCCGGTGTGCAACTTATATTTACGTTCGCCTGGGTCAACTGTTTATCTCACCTTAATGATTGTATCGAGGTCCGAGGTTAATACCCAAGGCATGCTTTGAGTTCGGGATGTGAATCTTGTCACACAGGGCGCTCGGTACTGCACGCCCTTGCGTGTGGGGCTTAAGCTTGTGACTGGGTTAGTTTACAACAATGCGCAGGCTTTTGCATGTTTCAATCGCAATAATACTTCCCCTTGTAAATCCTACATACATTATCGTGCACCATCACCGCGCCATCGGTCCGAGAATGCGAAATGTTACGGGCAGGCAGCTTCCGAAGCTCAGTCCGAGTCGGAGGTGGCGTAAGCTTGCCTTGGACGAAGAGGGGCCTCTTCAAGAAGTTCTTCTCTCATATGCCTGATGGTCAGGCGTTTACCATTTTACCTCATCACTCGACTGTACACTCCAGGATGTAGCCCTGTACGTGCCACTGTAGTAACTGGCCGCTGAAATAATTAGTGATGCCGTAACCTTGCTTGCGTCCAAACTCCTGCCGAATATGTTGTTCGCGAAGAGTATATAATACCGTACTGCGCGTGCTCGACAATTCGTTATTAATTCGTCCGCATTGCTTTTTGTGTGCGCCGCATGGGCGCGTGCAGGTACCTGTGCAGGCCACACAGCATTCCATTTTGGGGCGTGCACATGCAGCGGCTGCATATGGGCTGCATCGTTTTACGTGGCATATGGAACACGGGGGGTTTCCCCCAGAAGCTTAACTCATGAATATTGAGGCCAAAGCGGCCAAGCTTATTGATAGGAACCTCGGACCGGTAGCACAAGAAAGACGACTCACCGGGGTTCCTAAATATTTGTTATATGGCCATCCAACTGTGGGCGGTTTTGGGGCATTAGCAGTACGACAACATGTGCAAGCGCGATGGGCATGCTGGGCAGTGCGTTTTGTGGGAGCATTACTCCAGCCAGTCTTAGTGCGTCCGCCTTGGGTGATGGTCATGCAATCTTTCCTACATAGCCTTTACCCCAAATATAGTCCTATGTGTATTTTTACGTCCCAGGTGGGAGTGCCTTGGTTTGGATTAATCGTTTTACCGCCAGATGTTCAGCGCATTGTGACAGCGTTGGCATACCTTCCCCCAGTGGAAGATGTTGATGATCACCCGTTAGTTCCTAATGCGTGGTGTTGGAATTTGCCATTGTGGGGAAACCCTGTTCTTCCAGAAAAAAGGGTGAATGTCCAGTTAGATAACATCCGCCCGGGACTAGAATTTCGACATCAGGCCCTACTGGGCTGTAAAGCATTGCATACGTTGGGGGATGTTCTTTGCGCGCGCGAGGCCTTGGATGGAGTTATGAATGCAACGGACCAAGCAGGCCTAGCAATACGCAAGGCTTGGCATCAAATAGTGGATCAATACCTCCAACCGCAAACCCCACTAGCTAAATCCCTGTGCACCTATCGTAAATGGCAGGAATGTATGGATGCTATTGGCGTTCTTCTAGATGATATTCCAGCGAATTGGAGACAGGCGGCTAGTCTTTTGTTGCCGCTGAGTGTAGAATCTAGGGAAGCAATGGTGCCCCCTATTGAGTCGGTTACCCAAACCCTAGTGTCGAGGCTTGGTTGGAGATGGGGTGTAGGGCCTCCAATCCGATTCCAACACTTATCCGTTAAAATAGCGACTAATATGCAACTTTCACATTTTTCGATGGCTCGCCGTGTGGCCCATACCCTTTTCATCAAAGAGGCGACGGGTTCTTCTGAGATATTAGATGAAGCTATTCTTCTTTTGCAACGGACATTCCATCGTTTATGGTTTCATTTACGGTGGGAAAATGAACAAAAAGAGGTTTGGTGGCGTCTCGCAGTTGATGGGGTGCCTATGTTAGAAAATTCCCATCTTAGGATGTCGCGCCCAACGATTTGTGGTTGTGGAGGTTATCCAATAGGTTCAGTGGGAGGTGTATCCCCTCGCTATCATCATTTCTGGGCTTGTCCGGTGGCACAGGCAGTAGCAGATCAACTTACTCTTTCAATAGGAATGCCAGTCTCAAGGAAGCAACTTTGGCTTATCCAAGCCCCACAATCAGTGCAACAATGTGTTTGGGATGTTGTGGCTCTTGCTGCGGTGTCAGCCATGGAGCATGGGAGACGTTATATGGCTGCAAACATCAAAACCAACCCGGCACTGTTACCTGGCCCTTCCCTTACGGAAGAAGCAATTTGTCGAGTTATTGTTGACTTTTGGGGCCGCATTCAGGGTTTCGCAGCTTTGGGAATTCCACGGAAAGGTTGGGATTCCGTTGGCGTACATCACCCCTTCTTGAGAATTATATCTGGCAAATTGATGTGCTCGCGAGAGCGGTTACCGATGAGAGGTTAATTATCTGAGGTGATAATCTTTTGGTATATTAGTCTCTACTGCAGTGCACGGCCAGCTGGCCCGATGGCTCTACTCTTCGAGAGTCTGGAGCCCACTGTAACAACCACACACACACACACTGCAGCGAAGGTGGGCGGAGCCCCCTGCTGATCTCGTGGGGCCCATCTGCCCGCCTGCCTATTTACACGCCAGTCTACTTGTCTGCCTGCTTGCGGCGTCCTGTGTGCCTGCCTGCCTGCGTCCTGGAGTGCGTCTGCGTCTCCGCTTGCGTAGGTTAACTAAAGTCATCCTGCCAAACCAAAGTCCTTACTTTAAAGTGGATTTTTCCATATTACATATGTCGTAAGGTTACAGTCTACGCAATTTAAGAAGTTCTGTACTGATGCAATTTCCACACGCGATTTGCCGCAAAGCCGATCGATACACCAAAAGCACTTTCTCATCACAATCACAACTCAGGGCAGACCAGGCTTGCTCAGGAGTAAAGCAGTGCATGTTCCATGTTTGACTTTGTACGTATGGCTACATACGACCGGACCGGACCGGATCCGGATGCCGGTCCGCAATAACCAGCGGCCTTAACCAGCGCCTCAGTCGCTTCACACCAAACGCATTTTACATTTTTATTATCAATACAGTTTAACGCTATTCTCTGACGGACCACTTGATTTCATTGTCAAGAGTGGAAGTCAAAAAGAGTGGACTGCTACTGCGACCTGGGCAGCGTGAGACTAACAGGGCGGGCGGCGGGAAGTAAGTGCAAGTGAACAGCTACAAGTACTAGTACGTGCCTATTTGAACCAAATCAACTTTCCGCCCGAAATAAACGTCTCTGTCCCTCCCCTTGCTTCAGTGCCTCAGGTGTCTCTGTCCTTCCGCAGCATCACCACTCGTAGCACTGCTCCTCCAATGCCTACACTTGGGGCTTGTCCCCTTCTCCTGCCGCTTCCATGTTTCGCCAGGAGAGGCGGCCGCCCACCCCTCCTCCCGCTCTTCACATGCGTCTCACACATCCTTATCTGACCACACGTCCTCACACGCCCTCTCTAGCTCGCTCCGTGGCAGCAGGGACGCCTTCCCTCGCATCCTCACCAGCGCCTCGACCTCCACCCGCCGCCGCCGTACAAGCGACCTCAGCTCCCGCTGCTGTGCGCCGCTGCCGTACCCACTCGCATTCCCGTTAAACAGCTGCACCGAAACCAACGCTGATGGGCCCACAACCGACAGCCACCCATTGCACAACTGCTGGTGGTGGTGGTGGTGCTGCTGCTGCTGCCTGTGGACTTGCAGGGGCCGAATGGCTGTAGCCCCCACCGGTGGCACCCCTGCTGGCACCACCGCCGTCATGGCCATGCCGCTGCCGCCACCAGCCCTCAAGGGCACCGCCAGCAACGGCAGGGGCCCCTGTCCGGCTCTGCGAGCAAATGCGTCTCGCACGTAGCAGAGGCTGGCCAGCAGCGGCACGGCAATACTGTCGCCACCA
This sequence comes from Volvox carteri f. nagariensis, assembly GCF_000143455.1. Lineage (NCBI taxonomy): Eukaryota > Viridiplantae > Chlorophyta > Chlorophyceae > Chlamydomonadales > Volvocaceae > Volvox > Volvox carteri. The sequence goes on from NW_003307562.1 coordinate 1,231,233, forward strand.
CCGACGCCACCACTGCCGCTACTACCGGCATTTACATGCCACGACGCCCACACCAGGCCCTGCAGCTGGTCCGCTTCTCTCTCCGAAATCAGCACCATCTGACCGCTGGGGAACAGCAGGACCGCGTCCACAGGGCGCAGGTACTCGTTCAGGTCTCCTTCCTTTCCACAGCGAGATGTTGTGAATGTCGCGCGTGTTCTCGCGGTGGTGGTACACAGGAAGTTGGCGGTGCAGAGGACTTCTGCAGACCAGGAGAGCGAAGCCAGACTGCTCGGCCATAGCAGCCCCGAAACCGCATCGCGGAGCGCAACAAGCCGTGCATCACTGTCAAGCTGCGCCGGTGACGCCGCTGCTAACGCAGTGCCGTAATTCCAGTCGCACTCAGTCGCCGGCGACACGTGTGGCACCTCAACTTCTCTCTCCTTCTCCCTCTCCCTCTCCTCCTCAAGCTCCCGCTCGCATTCCTCGTCGCCTGCGGCCACCGCGCCGCCACCGGCCGCGACCATGTGGCCCCTGCCGTACAGAGCCGCTTGGTCCCCAATACGCATCATTAGATCAGCCGCATGGGCCGACAGGCCGCCACTGCCATCACCGCCGCCACTGCCATCGCGGCAATGATGCAACCGCTGCCGCACCTTGGATGCCACCACCTCCCCCACCGGCTGTGGCGCCTTGCTACCGCCGTACAGCGGCCCCAGCTCCAGAACCTCATCGTGCAGGGCCCGCTCTGGCGCATCCTTGGTGGCAGCAAAGTGCAGTCCATGTGTCGACCACTGCATTACACCACCCAGCGTCGCCGTAACGGTATTGGCCATCACCCAGAGAAGCACATGCAGTGCCGTCGTTGGCTGCTGCTGACCCCCACGCAGGCGGCTATCGGAAACAGTACTGTTCCCGGTGTCGGCAGCCTTAGAAGATGTATGCCTGGCGAAGAAGGCCCTAATGTGCCGCAACATATGCAGCCGCGGCAGCGCAATCGGCAGTCCAGATGCTCCTGCACCATCAGCACCTGGCTCCGCTGCCGGCAAGCCGCTAAGCCGCCTGACCTTGGCCGTCACATCCGGCGGGGCGGCAAAGTGCAGTCGTTGGCCACGACCTAGCTGCCTCAGCCTCCCCGCCGCCTGCATCAGCTTGTCCTTACACACGCTGGGTCCAAGAGTCAAGAGCCCGACTGCACCCGGTCGCAGCTGCAGGTCAGCTCCGCGGCACCGTGCATCATCGTAAATGACCAGCGTCTGCCGCTCCATGATGGCTGAGGCGTGGCGCGGCAGTCGGCGGCCCCTCAGGTCGCCCACGGTCCAGCTGCGCAGGGCCTCGTCGAAGTACGTCACGCCCTGGTAACGGTGCCCGTCCAGACGGGCCAGCAGGTAATCGGCGGCGTCCCTGGATTTGAGGGCACGAATTATTGGCGGTAGGTTGAACGATTGGTTTCGGAGTTGGCGGCAGCTAGGGGTAGGAAGGAAGAATCATGCTCGCTTGCTGCGTGCAAACTATATGCAATCGATTCCATCCTGGTACCAGCTGGCAATGGTGGGTGCGTAGTAGTTCTACTGTTGGCTACAGGTGTCAGTTAAGCAGAGCAACCACCGCTCCGATAGGTCGCTATATCGGTCAATAATGACAACCGACAACCAGCAACAGCAAGGCGAGGAGGAAATGAAGGAATATGTGCTTTTTCCACCTTGTTATTCTTTTGCTCACACACACAGATGTACACACGCGTTCACATGCATGCACACAATCACGCACACCAACACACATAACGCACACACACACGCGCACACACACGCGCACACAAACACGCGTGCACACGCATGCACACACACATGCACACACACACACGCACATCACACATCGCACCTGTTACTCGCCCCTGCCAGCAGCGCCCCGCAGTCCAGCAGTGCGTCCACCCCCTCATCCAGTGCCGTGTCGAGAAGCACCTGCCACAGCGGCCGCTCGTCAGGGCAGAAGCCCTGGGCAGCACCCGCACCAGCTGCATCACAATGACCACCGCCGCCACCAGCGCCGCCAGCAGCAGCAGGAGTCCCGTCCATGTTGACCTGCGAGCCGAGGGGGAAGTTGTCTTAAGGCTGCATACATGCCATGTCCCCAGTCGAACCCAATTACATGTGGACCCTGCCCCTGTGCCGGTCTCTGGGTGAACGCGGGGACACGGCTATGGATATCCAGAACCCCAGCGGGAAACTACTACTCAAGCAGCAGCAGTTGGCCCAAATCAAGGACACTAACAAGAGGCCAACGCACGTGCAGCGCTGGCCTTTCATGTGATACTGATTAAGTGACAGAAGCTTTCCAGAACAAATTGATCATCGCCTTAACCATGCCATCACTCCCTGCATGTAGCGGCACACGCACCGGCTGATTCTCCCGTTGTCGTAGTCGCAAGGCGGCTACCTGCCCCTGCCCCTGCTGCGGTGTGGTGCCCGTATGCAGCGTTGTGTAGCCCAGCGTATTGCTGAGGATGACGTCCAGCATCTTGCCGTTAGTGGCCCGCAGCGAGGGGTTCTCCGGTCGGGCTTGGTGCACTTGCAGCGGCAGCAGCCGGTGGTTGTCATTGGTGCCGGAGAAGCCAACCACAGCCACCCGGGCATCCACCCTCTGCTGGCCACTGCCATCGCTGCAAGGGCCGCCGCTGCTAATGCCGTCCTTGCAGTAGGTATCCGCAAGGTTCCAGGCGCTAGCAGCCAGGCGCTGCGGGAACTGACGGCTCTCCGAGGGGAAGACGCAGTGGTTGAGCCAGAAGTCGATTAGCCCGGTGTTGTACCGCAGATAGCCGTACATGAGATCCAGTTGCGGCTCGTTGGTGACGTCAACCTTGGCCACACAGTCGAATTTGGCCAGGTCCTCTGCATGCGCGTGTGAAAGAGTTGCGTGGGTTGCTGTATGGGTGGGGCCGGATTATGGCGAAATGTTAGGTGGGCTATGCTGCTGGACAATACGAGGCCGGACAGAGATGTTATAAGCAAACACAAGGTATAAGCAAATGCAGGGGGCAGCGGACCATGCAGGCACCTGCAGTATATTCGCGCCATAGCAGGCACAAGTAGTTGGTACGGAGAGGCCCAACCGCCCCAGACAGCAGGAAGTCAAAGACCCTCCACGCTCACCTGCGGGTATCTCGCCTCGTCCCAACCGCAGCCAGCCCTCGTAAAAGTCCCGCTGCACGTTGAGGCCCATACCCAGAAGTGTGACCAGAGCCTCCCGGAGCTCGTGTCGCGATAGCCCGTCATAGTAGTACGACAGATTAGTAAGCAGGAGCGCTACGTCCGGCTGTGCAAACTCGCTGCGCTCGGAGGGTGTGTGAGCGGCACGGTACGGCACCGCCATTCGCTTGCGGCTCCCGGGTCGCCTGATCAGGGTGGGAAGTGAAGAGGAGTGGGGAGTCTGAGGTGTTTGCGACGGCGCGCAACCAAATGAGTGTTGCATAGGCTGCTACCCACCGCAACGGACTAAGGGCTCGAAGGCATATAGAAATCAACCGAACCCTAACTCCTCCCCATCCCCCTCAACCCGCCCACCCTTTACTACCTGTTTACTCCGTACTCCACTCTGTGCCTCTTCTGCAGGCAGTGCTGCATCAGGCCGCCCGCCAGCAGCCCCCTCAGCGCCAGCACCACAGCCACCTGGGATCCAGTCAACTGCTCCCGGGAGGGACCCTCCGCATCCGGACCCAGGAGCGCCTCACATGACTGGCCATCCTCAGTGAGGCAGTTCAGGATGCGGACCTGCAAACAAGTGGAACAAGAAAAGGACACGGATAATACACATACACACACATACACGCGTGTGCATCAAACCGAGGAGATGAGCTATGTTAACGGGCAGTGCGTTTTGGAATGCGGCTTTCAGGATGTGCCCCTGCGCAACGTACTCATTAATTAGATGCAGTGTGACGGGGTGTGCGAAGAACATGCACAGCGCGAAGTCATGACCGGCGTACGGCATCACGCGCCCCAAGTGGGTCCCACGTGTAACGGCCTTGGCTCTGCGTATGGGGATTGATGCGGGCCCGTCCTGCACCACCAGTACCGAGATCGTCTCTGTTAGCACTCGCGCTTCGTACCCGTAGGGGATGGTGTTGGAGCCACCTCAGCTCGTACGGCGGCTCGTCCATCAGCGCCTCCGCCAGCCGGCGGTGCCACCCAGGCAGTGACGCGGTGAGAGCGTCCCCCGGCAACAAACGCAATCCACTGAATGACCCCGGGCAGCGGTGGAGAGGAGGCTCCAGCACTGCTGAGCCGGGCAGCAGCAGTAATGGCTGGGGCTGCTGGCTGTGGGATGCCATTGGCTGGTTGCCACTGTTCTCCGCCACCGCAAGGCGCGAACCGACGGCCAACAGGGCCTGCATGGCGATAGCCCGCTCCTGGATGTGGGGCAGGTCGATTTGGGCTCCACATGCATAGACAAGCTGCAGCCTGCAACGGCGGGGGGGTACAGTGCGTTGGGGAGGGGGGCCTGTGCAGGCGATGGCGGCACAGGGCTGGGCGGTGCAGGCGATGGTGGTGCTGGGCTGGGAGGTGCAGGTGATGGCGGTGCTGCGCTGGGCTGTGCAGGTGATGGCGGTGCTGGGCTGGGAGGTGCAGGTGATGGCGGTGCTGGGCTGGGCTGTGCAGGAGATGGCAGTGCGGGGCTAGGTGACAAGCTGTCGGACAGAGCGCCTAAGCCTGAGGAGCGAGGTGCAGTGTTAGGCGGGATAGTGACCTCCCCTCTCAGTCTTGCAGCGCTCCTGCCCGCCGCCATAAAACAGGCAAGATGGTCTTCCTTAGCTTTAGGAGGCTCATGTGGAGGCGAGTGGTGGCGCCTGCTGGTCCAAGCATCTGACCAAATGCGTCTCTTCTATCCGTCCACGAGGCAATGGTGGTTATTATTGCCCCGCGGTATGGTCATACCCGATAACCCGTGTTAATGCGGACACACCGTACCTGTGGTGCAGCAGCTCGTCACTCTCGTCCAAAATGTCCAAGTACGGCAACGAAGCCAATTGGTCCAGCGCCGCCACGGCGGCCGCCACAACATCTTGGCTCTCCGGTCTCGATTGCTGTTGCTCCCACATCTCCTGGCGCCTCAGCAGCAGTGATAATCGGTGCTCAGGAGCCACTAGCAGCAGACCTCCCTCCTGGGGTGTATGTGGTAGAGGAGTGGGTGGGACGGGCGGCACTTGTACGGTGTATTCAGAGCTTGCAGAAAATACACAACGCGCGGAACATGGACAGTACAGGTGGGATAATGCCTGGATAAACAAAATAGTTCAATTACGGGAAGTGGTGCTTTCCTAAGACAGGAAGGTGTGTCGATACATCACACATGTATTGCATTCACATGACCACCGACAGCACATTTCTGCCTACCGCCGTACACACGTACCCGTTTGCAGTACAGCAGGCTGGCCGTCATGGCCCGGGCTCCCGCCTCCGTGACAGACACATCCCGGTTGAAGTGCAGCGTGAAAAGCTTGCGGCCGAGCACCCCAGCACACAGGTGCAGATGCAGGTGGCAGTAAGCCTCCTCAAGCAGCGTGGAGAGGAAGTTCAGACGCACCTGCATGAATGCATGAATATGCAGGTGCAGGGTTTTTAAAGGCTGCATAGCCTTTAACAGTTTGATGCACGGCATGTACGGCAGATTCAGTACGAGATGATATACGTAACGGCATGATGGGCCCGGCACGAGTGTACAGCCATCTGGGTACGGAGCATCACGAAGACCAGGCAGAATTGATGGATTAAGAAATGTACACTATGGTGTACGGCAAAGAGGTGGTCAGGCACAGGCCAAATACAGGGGACGGGCAGCATGACAAGGGATCAGTCATCGGCAAACGCGTCCGTACCGAAACTCCCGAAAACAGAAATAGAGTTCCCGAAGCTGGCCGACTTGCATGAATAGGATCATACGCCGTATACGAAAGATGTTATACGGCCCGAAACCGTCAATGATGAAGAACAGGTCGCGGGCCATTGTGGAAGACAGAAATATAACCTTTCCCGAAACCAGAAATACCCCGTTTGCCGATGTCTGCAAGGGATACGCTTAACTAACTGTCAACGACTACTGCCGAACAACTGTTACAACCGCCAAGAAATACAGCCAGACATGTAGGCGAATCAATAATTATATTCACACACGTGCACCGTCACCAACAGCCCATCTCACCACCCTGCATCCATCCGCCCAGTGCAGCACCAAGAGCGGCAGGATGACACGTGTCTTGCCCTCGCCCATGTTGAGCTGGGCGATGGCTCCAGGGTTGGCCATAACCTGCTGCGCTACCGCCGCCTGCGCAGGCCGGATCTGCAGTTGCCCCTCCACCTCGAACACGAGCCACTGAGGGTGCCGTACCACATCCCAGGTGCGTCGTACCAGCAGCTCCTGATAGCAGGGAAAGGGGGGTTTACGTGGGGTGTAGCGGTTAGCAGCCGGGCAAGGGGGCGGAGTAGGATCCGGCTGTGGTCAGGGGAAAAGTAAGGGAAAACGTAGCCACGCAAGCAAAGCCGGAACCATACTCGTGCAATGTTACCTGCGTTGACAACGCCATCTCGATCATTAGCAACTTCTGACGACAGGGTTAGGCAGTGATGGTGGTGGAAAGGGGTATCGGGGAATGGAGGTAGAAGAAGAAGGCAGAGCGGAGAAGGTAACGACACAGCAGGATTTAACCAGGAATTGCCTTTTAGCAAAGGTCCCCGATATACATACGAGGTACGCCGTACTAACTAACCTGGACGAGCGCGATGCGGTACGCAGGCCCCTCTGCAGCCAGCCTTCCCAGCCTCCTCAGTCGGTCTTGCAGCACACACAGCTGCGCCCAAAGCAGCACTCCGTCTTCCAGCACCTGCACCGCCTGCGGAGACAGGAAGGGGTTGAACTGGCGCAGCAGTGGGCCGCCCTGCCAGGCCGCCCGTAGCAGGTCCAGGGTGCTCGGGGTTGGGGCGCTGCCGGCGGCCTGCATGAGGCGGAAGCTGGTGCCGTGTCGCCCAACATCCTCCGGAATGGTTGTCAGGTGGCGCAACAGGAAGGCCTCGGAGGCCTCCCGCAGCTGGGCCACCTCCGCCTTGGTGGGTGAAGGCGGGAACGGGGGAAGGGGGGCGATAGCGGAATGGAGGGAGTTCAAGAGGTACTCAGCACTGCTCTCCCAACGCACCCCCAGGTATGTTTGGCTTCCCACGACATCCCCTTTTAGGCCTCGTGCTAATATGGCTCCCTACACCCACATAAACGGTCAGTTTTACAGAAGACATTAATTTTGGTCTGGTCTGGGTTGACACTTTTGCAATAGTGTTTTAAGGTCCTGGGGTCGATTCCCGGGGAGGCCCCCGAATTAGCCGGGGGCGCGACATCATGGCTAGCTGATGAGATGTGGAGTTGAGTTCACAGTTGATTGACCAGATTCGCACGCTGGATTAGTGGCGACTGCCGAACCCTCCGTCTCTTCGGAAGTTCAGGTAAATGAATGAGGCGGGATCCCTGAAGGTTGAGTCCACCGCCTAAGACTTACAGTTCGTATGGCATAGTACAGTGTGATAGTGGCGGATGGTGCTAAAAGGTGATAAATCGTAGAAGTAACAAGAGATAAAGCGGCCCAGAAGCCTCCTACTTGGTTACATTACATTGCACACACGCACCGTCCATCGGGCTATCTCCTGAGCAGCCCCCTCCGTCAGCTGGTGCTCCTCCAATGCCGGGGCCCCGTGGTGGGCCTCCCAGCTGTCCCGCAGCTCCTCATGCATCTCCACCTCCAGAGGCGTCAGAGCACGGGTCCAGCTAGCTGAAGCCGCCGAAGCACCAGTCGCCACCGCCGGGCCAGAGGGCCCCCGGGCGGCGCCTGCGCTGCTCTTTCCACAATCCCGCAGCCCCTCATCGACACCGCCATAGGCGCCCTCCACCTCCAGAGGGTACGGCGGAATCCGCGCCTGCCGCTGGTTCCTTTGGAATGTGGGTACTTCCACAAGCTGAACCAGCGCCGTCTCCACCTTCGCCACAAAGCCAGCTGCCACCGGAAAGGGTTCCCGGATTTCCACAGCCTTGTATTGGCCCAGCCGCAGCCACATGGGCTCCTCCAACACCGCAACAGTGGACGGACGCATACCCAGGGTTCGGTCCTCCTCCCCTGGAGTCAACAGCAGACGCGGATTCGGACCCACACACAAGCTACTGTCGCCGCAACTTCCTCCTCTCTGAGTCGGCGGCTGTAGCGCCTGGCAGTAGCTGATGGCGGCGTCAGGATCCAAGATCGCAGCTGGCAGTGGCTGTGGCGGCGCTGCTGACACCGCTCCTGAACCGGCTGCTTCACGCAGGTGCTGTAGCTCTCCAGCGCTGACCTCCAGCTCATGAGCCAGCAGCCTAAGTCCGGGAGTCAGGTAACCGCCCAGACGGGCAGCACTGCGCAACTGGGCTAGGTCCGCATTACCGAGCGGTCGGTTACCCCAGCACTGCCGCAGCAGCACCATGGCCATCTGGCCCCCAGTGCAGCGACTGAGGGGCTCCGGCAGCAGGGTGCCGGTGGCGGCGTACAGAGCGGCGAGCTGCAGGCGGGCTGGGATGGACGCGGCTCGCAGGTCCTTGAAGCGGCCGTGAATCTCGTAGCAGTGAGCCTGTGTGCGTGGGTTGGGAGCCCACCAAAGTAGCTCTTAAACTAAAAGCCTCAGCCCCTCCAAGCGCGGCAACAATTATTCCATCCCCACCCTTCTTCCACCCCACCACGAACCGTAACCCAAGGCATTCCCTCAACACCCTACCCACACGAGGAAGGCTGCAGAACAGTGAGGGGATTTCATGTACGGTATCTGTGTATCTGTGTACGGTATCTGGCGTCGCACGGTCATGTGTGATCATGAACGGCGCTTCACAGCAAGTGGCGCCGACAGCCCGCGGCGGCCCTTCCGGTAGGGGCAGTACGTGTACACTTCAACCAGGACATCCACCTCAGTATCGGGCCCACATAGCCCCGTGCCCTTACCCACCTTCAGGTGCACATCTGCCCTCAGGCTGACGTCTATCCGCACACAGCCCCCGGCAGCCAAGCCGCCCGTGCCGCTGGCCCCCCCTGCCTGTACGACCATGCCATCCGCCGGCACCAGCACCAGTTCATCCTCCCGGCGGGCGCCCACCACGGCGCCCGTCACGTTGGGTACTCGCTCCAAAACCAGCGTATACAGTACGGCATCGTACGACGTTCGGGGCTTCTCAGCAGCCTGCACCAGCAGCTGCCGCTGGCGGAGGCGATACCCGGCATAGTCCCGGGGCAGAACCTGCCCTTCTGCGGGACGGACCTCAAACTCCAGACCGTACCGGGGCAGCTCGAGTAGCAGCAGCCGTGGAGGTGATATCGGCGGCTTGGACGGCAGCACCTCCGGTGCTCCTGGCCGCAATGGACCCGTGGGCCCACCCAAGCCACAGGGCGTATCACCACCGTCACTGCTATGTACCAGATATGCGTGGATGAACTTCGCGTCTTCGAAGCGTGCCAGGATACGGTCCTTGACCATGGCGCCTGCCAGCAGCACCAGCTTGTCAGTCAACTCGGCGCGGTGCTTGGCCAGCAGGCTTTGCCAGTGGCGATGGCGCAGATGTGGCGGCACACGTCGGCAGTCGTATATGCAGGCGTGGCCCGATGACATGGCTGCCGCCACCGCGACATCTGGAGCAGCGGGCGCCAGAGGGGTAGACGCCGGCACCGGTGCGGGTGTGCACCGGACGATGAAGTGCACATCGTGCTTTTGGAAGTCCAGCGGGCGAAGCACCATGACGCCCTGTTCCCTGGAGTGATATCACAGTGGCCATTTGAGTTCAGTTCCTCTCAGTCCTATCTTGAACGAGAACAGAACCCCGCTCCAAACCAACCCTAATCCACCGGCACGGCAGCCAAAGCTCCGTCAGACCGTCACACCCCGTATGCGCTACCCCACCTCACCACCTGCGCCTTCACTCCTGCACCCACCCATCTACCTGTTAAGCCAGTGGCTGTGCAGAGCGCGTAGCGACACAGGCAGCTCCGCGCCCCATCCGCCACACGCCCCGTTGGGACCCGCATCCAGCAGCTCCAGCCGTGAACCACGTCGATCAGTTTCGGAGATCGCCAGGCGCTGCCCATCAGCACTGACGGCGAAGTCGTACAGCCGCTGCTGTACGGGCCGCAACGCGCGCATGACGCCATCGCTGGCTAGCGCCACGTCGAAGTTCCACTCGCCAAATGTACGGCGGTACAGCGGGTGTTCTGTGACCTCCTTGGGCAACTTGCCGGGAGGCCAGCCGTCGAACAGTACGGTGCCGTCGAGTAGATTAATAGAGAACAACCGGTCGCTGCCGCCGCTGCCGGCTGTGGCGGAGGTATCGACCGATACGGCCTCGAAGCTGCCCGTAGCAGCCAGGCGCCGCCACGTCAGCTCCCGCGGCGTGCGCTGCTGCAGCACTGCCGCCACGGCGTCTGTCAGTATGTCTGGTCGCCGCACCACTGCCTCCATTAGCGGCCCGATTGCACCCGCAATCACATTGTGCGCCCGGACAAACAACGGCGTCAGCTCCTCGCGAAGCTTCGGGCTGTGTAGAAACACGCGGCCGTGGTTGATTAGGACCATTAGCCGTATCATCTCCCGAGCGTCCGCCTCCGTCAGCAGCGGAGGCGCCATAGTCACCGTCGTTGCTGCAGCGGAGGCGGCAGCATCCGCCGCCGCTGCACCGGAGCAGCACATCAGCGCCATGCATCGCGAGCGGCATTGCTTGGCGAGCAGGTTGCTGATCGCTGAATCGTCAGTTGCGCTGCCGCCACCGTTGCCAGCCACCGCCACCTGCGGCTCCAACTCATCCGCCGCTCGCGCTGTCATGGCAGCAAAGCGCCGCGCCACATCACGGCAGGGAGGGTACCACGCCGCCAGATACCCCGCCACCTCCCCCAGCAGCAGCACCGCGCCGTGTTCCCGTGGCGTCTGCTCGAGATCCTCCGCCAGCGCCGTCAAATCGCCGTACAGCGCAGTCAGCACGTCACACTCGGCTTCCCAGCCGCGGCGCCACAGCAGCTGCGGTGGTTCATCGTCGGTCAGGGTGCCCAAGTGGAAGAGCAGCTGCCGTACAAGCGTGTGTACGGCGGGCTGGGCGAGCGGCAAGACGTGGTCATGTAGGGCGGCGGCCAGTCGACGCAGCTGACGGAGGGGAAAAGCTCGCAGGGTGCAGAGCTCCAAGAAGGCCGGTTTGGACAGCCAAGAGGGCTTGGTATCTGGAAGCGTGTGTGGGAGACAAGGGGCCCAAGCAGCGTGAGGAAATAAGGATTAAATGCGAGGAAAAAAAAGCCGCCGGATGCAAACCGAGCTCCAAATGGGAAGGACAGCTGCTTCCAACCCTTGGTGGAAAGCGGCTGAGGGAACGTACGTTGGGAGGGTTTTGACAGCAGCGAGTTGCACCTGGGCTCAGCTGGGCTTAGGGAAGGGAGTACATACCAAGCAAGCTTGATGCGAGCAAGCTGTGTTATAGACAGCACTACAGCGCTACACGCACACCTTGCTGGGCGATGGCGACGTTGCCGCGACTAGGCGACGTAACGCTCGCAGACGACCGCACGTGCATGGCCCACTGCAACGACTCCGCGCCTTGCGGCAGTTTCTCAGTGAAGTACAGCTCCAACAGGCCCTCATCCAGCACCGCGAACGGGTCGAAGAAGGTCGACGGAAAGCCTTGGCCCTGATCTGCACCGGCTCCGGAACCAGCCCACGCCATGAGGGGCGCCAGGGAATCTGGGTACCAAACGCCATCGGACGGTGTACGGCAATCGTCCACCATCTTGGGACCTACGCTGGTCGGAGCCTTCTTTGTGGACCACAACATGACACGGCCGTCAGCGCCGGCGCGCGTCTGTCGAAGGGTTGAAGCATAAGTCCGGTCCTGCCGCTGTGTGTTATAGTGCTGTACGAGCGATGTGGAATACTGTACGGCAATGGCACTCATGGTCTCACCACTGATGGGTCTCGGCAGAAGCATTTGTTGGGCCAGGAAGCTGGCGCGTGAGAGGTGGCGCAGCAGGGGTGGCATGTGCAGGAAGAACAGCCACTGGCGGGCGAGGTTAGCATCGCTAGGCAGCGGCTGAACGACGGGCGGCGGGGCCTTCTCCGCCTCAGAAAGCTGGCATCGTGTGCTGCATATTTCCTCATCTTTTGCCTGCAGCTTGGACTCGACGCTTCGCACTTCAAACTTTACAGAAGAAACTCTGTCCTTGGTGGCATGTTGCTCGGCGCTCTCCGAAGAATGATAAGCTTTAAGCTCCGCTTCCAGCGCTGCAAGCTTAGCCTTGTGCCGTTGCAGCTCACGATTGAGTTGCGCAAGTTCCCCCTCATGCTTAGCCAGCGTAATCCGCAGCTGGGCCGCCAGCTGCTGCTTCCGCTGCACCTCCTTCCAGTGCGCCGTTACACGTTCCGCCGCATCTGCCTGATCCGCCGTCAGGATCCCCTGGAGCACCGGACACGCCGCCACGTAGTCCTCCGCGAACGCCATCGTGCCCACCCCGCCGTCGCGCAGCGAGAAAAGATCCGCCCGCCTGCTGCCGCCCGCCGCTACTGCCCTCTGGCGACATCCCTGCAGATAGGCCGCCACACTCAGCGCCGCGTCCACTGCCAATCGGTCCGAAAGGACCAGGTGCCGCAGGGCCTCGTGGCTCGCGAATGTGCCTCCGCGGCTGGCCATCAGCGGATGCGCCCTGCATGCCGCTGCGTGAATCAGGCAGTAGGCCACCCACACCACCAGCACCTCCCGACTTCGCAGCTCAGCCACCATTACCGCACCCGACCCAGGGCCCTGGCGCGATAGGAAACGCTGAAGCGCCGCGCGGTACTCATCCACAACATTCTCCAGCGCCGCTACCTCCCCTTCACCTAGGCGTCCTTCGTCCAGGCGAGCATCGCCGGTGTCGTCACCACCGCTGCCGCCACCGAGCTGCTGCAGGGCCCGGCGGAACAGTACCCCCTCCACGGAGCGCAGGACCAGCTGCGCCGCGACGTCACTACTGAGGTCCCGCCAGGGTCCCGGATCCGACATGGATTTCAGGATCTGGGAGAAGCTGGCATGCTCGGGCAGCAGCGGCAACGAGCCCAGGTTGCGCTCCGCGCGCTGCCGTGCCGCCGCCAGACCTTGCTCCTCCGCTCGCGGTGTGAACGCCGCCGGCAGCACGCCGGAGGGTGGCTGGAAGGTACCCAGAAAGTCCGCGGACTCCGGGCCAGGGAGCTCGGACGCACGAGCGGCTCGCCATGCCCGTTCCCCGACGGCGGTGCGCAGCTGCTGGTGTGCCTGGCGGCAGGCGGCCTCGAAGGCGGCCATGTCGTACCCATCAGCAGCTAGTGCCGCCGCCTTGGTGGCGGCGGCATCCAGCATGCGCATCGCTGCCGTCACCATGAGCGGCGTGGCGGTGTCAGGGTTGATGAGGAGAAGCTGGCGGCGCAGCAGCCAGAGATCCAACCGGGCCAGTGCTTGGCGCAGGAGATGTGACGGCGCTGACGATGGCGGCGGCGGTGGCGGCAGCTTCTGGATGGAGAGACTGCGACCTCTGGCAGCAACAGCGCCGTACTGCTTCTCCAGGGCGAACTATGTACAGGCAGGAGGAGAGGGGCGAGAATCGAGTGTCTTATTTGCGAGTGAAGGAAACGTCTTGCCAGGGAACAAAGCGAGGCGCACAGGATGGCGGTCTCGTAGATATGGAGCGCATGGCAAAACGTATCTTGGACGCAGGCAAGGGGCCAAATGTACTATGGCCAGATGATACACCGTACGACCTCGTCGTACAGCACCCTAAGGTGCGTATCCACACAGAGTTTCCATATGTGTGCTGATGAATTATAGGGAGAAAGAGCTCAAGGAAGATGAGGATGAAGGGAAAGAGCGGAGGCCGCCGAACTCTCGGGGGCATGAAGACACAGGATACTGCAAGGGGATGTTAAATCACCCATTATGGGGCTCCTGCACAGCACTCGTTTGAGAATGCTGAAATGAGGATGAACCTGGCATCATCGTCACGCGGGAGTACATACCTGCAGGACTGCCTTGACCAGCGGCCAGCACGTTTCATAGTTGATGTCCCCAGAAGATAGGGCCACATCCGTGAAGCCGCCGCGAGAATGGATCTCCGTCGTAGTGCTGACGTCAGCCAGTGCGCTACACACCGATGCGTGTATGAAGGCGGGAGTGCGCCGATGCGGATTATTTTGAGAGCTGCGCTGCACCTGAGCGCGTACGGCGCTGACCACCCTGCCGTACTCTTCGGCTTTAATGGCGCCACAGACGAGGCTGACGTGGCTACTGCACCGGGCCGTGTGTTGGGAACCGCTGGGTGTACTGCGGGGTGGGTGGCAGGAGACAGGACGACGGACAGATGGACACAAATCGGCCATGTCTTACTGTGTAGGCCGTGTTGCATTGGTCACGCTGAACGCTGGGAGCACCCCGACACACCTTGTAACGGCCGCTGTAATCTTACCCCAGCCGCCTTGCTCCACACCGTACGCTACATCTTATTTACTTCAGTGCTCCTCACCACTTCATCGGGATCTCTTACCTGGAGCTGGTCGGGAAGCCAACCGCACGCAAGCATTCACGAGCGCTCGCAGAATGTGCCACACCATCCAGGATATCACGTGTGTGTATCAAAGCAATGGACTTCTACCGGCGGAAGTTGTACATGCTTGCGAACGGAACACCGCTGCACTACTTCCGGCTCTTTTGCCATTGGGCCAGTGCTGGTTCTAGCTCACTATCTCACACCAGCTATCTCTACCAGTCCTCTCGATTATTCATGTCCTGCCAGACCATCCGGCGATAGTCCTAATATCGGCCGCCTTACCACACTACGATAGATGGCACTTGACGCAGACCCTGCTACTTGCTCTAGCTCATCACCATCTCACACCAGCTATCTACGAACTCACCAGTGCACGTTGAAGCTCCAGCCATCCAGAGCAACCAGGTGCAGCACCACCTCACCAGGCCGGGACATTATAACCCCGCCATCCGACGCCGACGTTAACAAGTCCGGGTCCGAGCCAATACCCAGCAGCGCACAACCGTATTCCGGGAACCACGTGAGCTGCCGTACAGGGCACTTGCTGCCGTACAAGGCATTTGCGGCAGCACTTAAAGCGGCCAACCCGTCGGCTGGGAAGCCATTCCAGACATCAACCTCATCGGTTACGGGGCCGGCGGGATCGGCGGCCGAAGACCTGCCCTCCTGCTGGTGCTGTTTGGTGTTGGTGTTGCCACCACCCTTCTGTGTGCGCCAGCAGGTGCGGGAATACATTTTTGGTGTACATCAAGCGGTAGGGACGGGTGCACGGCGTCCATGGTTTCAGATCGTGCACATGAATGCATGTGGCATTGAGCCATAAGGCCTTCTAGAGGCGCATACATGGGCCGTTAGAAAGGAACACGGAAGGGATTGAGGTATGAGGATGCTACATTCACCTGGCTAGTGTGGACCCGGAAGTGTCGCAGTCGGGAATGATCAAGACATGACCCATGATCATGATCATGATCACTCCCCGCCACGCTGCTGAATTGGCCTAGGATGTGATAATGTATGTATGATGTGTGGAACAGGGGGGTATATCTTCACCCGTGGCAGCTACCCTGGGAAACCCTGCCTTCCCCGGCATTTCGGGGCATCCTCATCCAGTCAACTTCTCAGTGGATCGCTCAGGTTCCGCACCCACCACCAGCATCCAACGGAATCTGCTGGATCGACGGCGGCCCAACTCCGTCCTGGTCGGCTCGCAGGAATTGTATGTATGTTGTTACAGGGTGGTCAACTTCGCCAGCGGCCCCCTTTCCCGGGGCAGTCCCTGCTCTCCCCTGCTAGAGGGGCACCCTAATCCGTCACCCCATCCGACTTCAGAATGTATTCGTTGGGTTCGGCAACTCACCACCAGCATCCAACCAAATCTAGCGGATCAACGGCGCATCAACTTAGTTCCTGGTCAGCTCGCAAGTTGATATTATCACATCCTACACCGTCCATAAGATGGGGGGCCACCTCCCATTTCATTACTCCTCAAACACCCGAGGAGCCGGCAGGCGGATTTGAACCCGGGTCGACTGGGTCGACTGGGAGCAGAAGTCAGGCCTTAACCTCTGCCAGCCGCCTGCCATTGTATGTATGTGAGTATGATGTTGTTACAGGGTGGTATAGCTTCACCAGCGGCCCCCTTTCCCGAGGCAATGCCCTGCTCTCCCCTGCTAGAGGGGCACCCTAATCCAACCACCGCATCCGACTTCAGAAGTATGTATGTGAGTACATATGTATGTATATATGCAAGACCAGCAGCGCAACCACCAGTAGGAACCAGTATATGTAATCTATGTGTAACGCCTACACACCTGCCGGGTGAGGAATCGCCGCAGCAGGTCACACAGCGCCTCGACGTGGGACACCGACTGCTGGCTGCTGGCCGGCGCGTGAGGGAAGTTAAAAAGACTGTGCAGCAGGGCCTCCGGCTCACACCAAAGAGGTGTCAGTGCGCCACCGCCGCCGCCGCCGCTCCCGTTGCTGATGCCCCCGGTCGCACCACCAGTGGTACCACCGTCAGCAGGCGGCGGTGGGGCCATGGTGAATGGGGAAATACCGAGGTAGCGCTGCAGTCGTGGAACGAGCGGAATGTCCTTGCCAACGAACTCTGGCGACTCGAGGCTTGGTAAGGATCTTAATTCTGGTTTGGTTCGTATTATAGGCTATCTTGGAAAGTGTCGTACTTATCCAGACGTTCAATGAACGTCACGGGTATCATTCACGGGAACGGGTGACGTGTGGGTAGCTGTCTTCGATTGGTCCGAGGCACTCGAGGCAAGCGATCTGCCAGCATCAAGGCCAACAACTTTGGGAACAGCTTTGGCTTATCCAAGCCCACAAACAGTGCAACAATGTGTTTGGGATGTTGTGGCTCTAGCTGCGGTGTCAGCCATGGAGCATGGGAGACGATACATGGCTGC
Organism: Volvox carteri f. nagariensis; assembly: GCF_000143455.1. NCBI lineage: Eukaryota > Viridiplantae > Chlorophyta > Chlorophyceae > Chlamydomonadales > Volvocaceae > Volvox > Volvox carteri. The sequence continues at coordinate 1,248,204 of NW_003307562.1, forward strand.
AACCATGAAAACCAACCCTGGTCCTCCCTTACAGAAGGAGCCATTTATCGAGTTGATGTTGACTTTCGGAGCCGCCTTCGGGGTTTCGCAGCTCTGGGAATAATTGGAGGACTTTTGAGGCTCAAGCCTCTTTCAGTAATGGTTGTGGATCCTGAGCCTTCCCTTTGGTCGCGCTTTTGCCTGTCTAGATGACTTGTGTTGTCTCATCTGGGTGGGAATCTAGTGTGAATGTTTGTCACTACTGCAGTGCACGGCCCGCTGGCTCTACTCTTCGTGAGTCTGGAGCCCACTGTAACAACCACACACACACATCAAGGCCGTTTACTTGCTTCAATGGTGAAATCCATCTTTTTAATTAGCATCTCTGAATACGCCCTTCCGCAACCTCTTCCTCATCTGAGCTAGCTGAATCCGTCGAAGAAATTCATGTCCTGCACTTGACGGCATGGGACTATTACTCCGTGATGAGAGGTTCTCTGTTTTAGTTTTAATCAAGCTAAGATCTTATTAGTAAGCTAGTAACAATCCAGGCGCGACTGAGTGCAAGGTCGGCGCATCTGATGATGTCATGAATACATTAAGGATGCATAAAGAATGCGGAGCGAGCGCGAAAGGGCATGGGAGGTGGGCGAACATGGACGGCGTATGAGAGCTGACTTTACATGACACATCACTACCAAATTAGCTGCGGCTATGGACGCAATTTTCACAAGCCAGTAGGTGTAAATGGCACATGTGCATAACACCAACACCCCGGGATTAACAGTGCCCGGCAGGCAGACAGAACAACCCGACTGAAGCCTGACGAACCTTACCGACAATTATTATTGCGACAGGCTCCGGAAAATTGTGATTCGCAGAACGTTTCAAATTTCTCTGCAAAAATTACCAGGAAATAATTGCGCTCTTCAGAGCTGCTAAAAGACTAATGCTAAGTGATTTTTTCTTAAGCAGCTAGGCAAAAATCGGTTGTTACTAGGCAGCTACACGTTCGGTCAGTGCGTCCAACTTTTAGTGGAATCAACCAAAGTCCACCAGCCCCGTTAGGAAGCTCTCAAGATTAAACTGAACAAACAGCGCCAGTACTAAAAGATATGGAAGCTCTCTAGCTCGGAAATGCGCAAACATGCCGCCCGCCGCCAACACCGCTGCTGCCGCCAACACCTCTGGCCAGCTGGCTCTACTCTTCGTGAGTCTGAAGCCCACTGTAAGAACCACACACACCTCTGCTACGTCCTCAATCCACACATCCAGTCGTCATGTACCTTGCCATGTATATCTACCTTTCCAACCAGTTCCCCTGCTTCCAGCTCTGCTGTTGGTAATGTTGTTTGCAATTGCCGCCTCTGCCCTGGCTTCAACCCAAGAGGTCCCAACCACGGACGATTATGGTGGCGGCCATCGCACGTGGAAAGCGCAGTAAGCGCGTGTCTATCTTATCTCAGCCAATGATAGATGATGATATTATCATCGGCGGTCATCATTCGTTGTCATCAAGCGCACCGCCCAAAATTGACTCGCCAAGGTGCATCTACTATCATGTACATACATTTTTTTTATCTAGTTCGTCTATTCAATTTATAATATGTAGGTAGGTATATCGTATATATATGTGCTCTCTAACTAGTTCGTCTATTTAGTCATCTATCCGCCCACACCGTCCATGCAGCCGCAACGTTTTGTTTTTTCATTTTCAAACAGCCAGCCGTCCATCCATTTAGTATTCACTGCCCAATTATGATTGCAAATTATAAAACCAGCTATCCAATGATGCATCACATATGTACATATCCATCCAGCCGGTAAGCCCAGAGCATGCAAGTTAACTAAGCCAACGAGCAAGCAAAGCAGTAAGCAGTCCCCTTACATCACACAGGCGTTTCCCCGTCCACAGCGACCCGAGCTACACTTCAGCTTGAATGTTTCTAGTGGTGATGGTCCTGCCTACTTGAGAAATAAAAAAACAGTATCATTTTTTCATCAGCGTTCTCTGTCGTACATGTATTGCACCCGCGTACATGTTTTGCGCTCTGCCCCCGGGATCATTGCGCGTGCAGCAGTTCTTTAAAGCATCATCATTATCATCATCATCATCATCATCTTCCACTGTTGACAGGCTCACTCCATCAACGACTCACCCCCACATGCCGTGCCCCCCCCCACACACATCCGCAGTGCAGTATCAATCCTATTCGGCCTGCCTTCGCATGCCAATGTCCCCGCATCTTACCAACAACAACACCGATTGGCACCCAGGCGAGGGCTGCCTCCCCTCCGGAGACCTTCCGGAGACCTTCAAAAGATTCACCTATCTACCCACCCACCCACCCAACTTCTGGTATTATTTTGTTGTTGATATACGCCAGATCTGGACGTGGCTGCCTTAGCTGTGTGGACGCAGCCTTCGTACGGCAAACTTGGCGCCACGACAGTTAACAGGCCCAGCCCCACACGTTGCAATAATAGCATTTCTCGATTTGTGCGCATCATCCTTGTGCAGGGGCCGTGCTGGCCTAACAAGCCTCAGCTGCTCTCCGGTGGCCTTAGGCTGCCAACCGTTTGGAAAGGAGGAACGCCGAGAATTGTAGCCCATAAGCATTACGCATAAGCATTTTTCCCCTGCCACCTTACTTTTCTCTCCACAGGGGCGGCGAACACCTAGGACCTTTGGGCCCTGCGTCGCCCACTTAGCCGCATGCCCTGGCATCACCCATCCTTGTTAATTGATTTTTTTGCGAACACGCAAATTCTACATCAGAATGCAACCGCACGATGACGGCGCTTCAACCTCCCGAGCCCGCCCCTTACCCATATTCTCCACCTTCCCTGCAGCCCCATCAGCTGTTGCTGAAGCTGAAGCAACACCAGGGACAGCCTCGCTCAAATCCTCCGAACGCGTATTACAGCAGCCGCCGCCGCTGATGCCGTACCCATTGCCGCTGATGCCGCCGCCGCTGATGCCTTTCTGTGAGCTGTTCGCGTAGCTGGGCGCCGGGGCCAGCAAGGCACCCTTGCCTGGTACACCTGCGTGAGCGACCTTGCTGCCGCACAGACTGCTGTCGTACCTTCCCAGGTCCATCAGCTCCAGGGAGTCAGCGTCCAAGGCACCGCCGTCGTCGCCGGAAGCAGCCGCCATCGCTGAAACGCTTGCGGTAGTGGCAGTAGCGGTATTTCCTGTGGCGGCCGATTGATTGCTGATACTGTTGCCACTGCCGCCGCCGATGCGACTACTGCCGCCACCGCCGCTGCTGCGGCCACTGTCACCGATGCTGATGCCGCCGCCGATGCGACTACTGCCGCCACCGGTGCTGCTACGGCCACTGACACCGCTGCCGATGCGGCTGCCGATGCCGCCGCCGATGCGACGACTGCCGCAATACCCGTCACGGCCACCACTGCCGCTGTCAATGCTCTCCGCTAGCGTCGCGTCTTCCGACGGGGCACCGTCATGACAACGGGGTGCCAGCGGCGGAGCGGTGTCATTATGTCCCTTATCGAAGTGCTTGGCAGTGTCCGTGGCTGGGAGATGAGCCTCGCCGTCGGCAGCAGCAATTGTGCTAGCGGCAGCGGCCGCGGCCAAACACCTGTCGGCGGCCCAAGCCGGTTGTACGCGTCCTCCCGTCGTCGGCACCGTTGATATGGCGGCGGCGACCGCAGGATTGCTCCTGCCTCCGCTGCAGCCAGCTTCCGCCGGCTTTCGTGGTGGTCGTACAGGCGGGATAGGTACAAGGACCGCCTTGTTAGAGTTACAGCCGCTGCCTGGCGTCGGCCCCTTGCTCGTACTAGAATTCCAAGCGGGCTGATGGCTGCCGGCGGCAGTGGCGGCCGCCGCCGCCGCTGCTGCAGAGGCCGCGGCGGCGGCAGCCTTGGCGGCAGAGCCTTGCGCCGCCGCGGCGAGCCCCTGTGGTGATGTCACCGCTCCTACATTCGTACAGGAGCTCGTCTTCGCGGGTGGTGTCTTGGGATTCTGTACGCGGGGTTGGGAATGCGTCGACTGGTGCAGCGGCGACGCCACTGCCGGGCGGTCCGCAGCGGAGGCGGTACCCTGAGACCTGGCCGTACGGCACGAGTTGGGAGCTGCCTCTTCGGCCACGTGGATGCCGCCGCCTCCACGGCCGGCGACAGCAGCGCCGCCAGAGCTTGGAGAGCGCAGGGATGTCGCGGGCGAGGGCAAGCTAGATGGAGGTGAGGGCAAGCCCCGGCTTCGTGCGGTGTTGAGGGTTCGCGTTGAGAGCTGCGCGGGCTGGTCTATTTGGAGATGGGAGAGGCGGTGCCGATCGGCAGATGAGTTAGAAGGCTCTTGTGCAGGCCGGAAGACTCCGTGGCATGTAACGATCGATGATTGGTGGGAGGACTCCATAGCGTCATTGCGGGGAGTGGGGCCGGCGGAAGCGGTACTGTCGACAGCGACGACAGTGGCGGGAACGCGTGGCGTCGGCGCGTTCGGGAAGGTTCGGGAAGTTTCGGCGCCGGAGTCGCGCGCTGAGAGGAGGGATGGGATGCGGCTGGCAGGGACTCTCGGGGTGATGCCGTCGGTGACCGCGACCGTAGCAGCGCCGGTGGCAGTAGTGTCGATGGCGGGGGAGGAGATGGTACGAGTATGGCTGTAAATGGGCGAGGAGATTGGGGTGTGGTGGTAGACTGGGGTGCCGACACCGTCGCCTGAGCTGCCTGTGATGTGTCGGTTGATTGCTGGGCGTGTTGGAAGGCGGCGAGAGGCGTTCAATGATTTCTTTTCGTAGCTTTCGTGTGGCCGCTTGTTCTTGAGGCTGCTGCTGAGAGCGCGTTCGGCTGCTTCGGCTGCACCGTCGCTCCGTCGAGACTGGGATCCATCAGACTGCTGTCGCTGGTCCTCATCCTCGTACTCTCGCACACTAGAGTGTAGGGAGTCAGGACAGTTAGCGGATGTCACTCTGCACCGGTTAGGGGCGTCCATCATGGTTGTGACGAACACTTCGGCGCAGCTTCCAAGGTTGTCGCGATGCTTGTACAATAAGGTCCTTTGAATGGCAAAGAGAGGTTTTCCTTGTCAGTATGTGCTGAATTGAGGTGCAGCAGAGTCGTAGCATTGCTGCTGCGACGACTAAGCATAACTCTGCCCGGCAAGCTATAGCGCTGAGCATACACAGATATCAGCTCCATAAGTCGTGACTGATTGAACCCCATGGGCTCACCTCTTGACGCGAAGTAGTCAGGACTCCCTCTACGCCCAGACTGGTCAAACCTTCAGGGCGCTGACCAAAACGTTTGTGCACGTGCTGAAATGTTCAATCGCCGTCACAGTAATTTTACGCTCTATGATCAACTCACATTAGCAATGCATTGTCTTTGCTGTTGGAAGGCAGCTGCGCCAACATTTTGGCTGCAGGAGTTTGCCGTACAAATGTGCAAATGTCCCTGGAACCTCTCCTAGAGCAACAATGTAAGGCCACCATTATAAATTGTACAAGAGCCGTAACTTGTGTAATTTGATGAATTGATTGTCGTATTTGTCGGTTTGTTGCTGCTGCTGCTGCTGCAACCTTACACAAAGTCGTCCCTTCCTTATGGCGAAGGACAATTACGCATTCTGCGTTTACATGTCCTTATCTTAGTTCTATGCCTCCAACCTAGCGTAAAGGAGATATTGATCGCGCATTATTTTGCAGCGTGTCAATGAGCGCATAGTACGCTAAGAGCAAGAGGTCCGTTAGAAGCCTTTAACGGAAACAGATTAGATGAAATGCTGCATATGCTTTAACGTTCCAAGGGGTTTGGAGATGAAGTAATCTTGACGTGTTGTTTAAAGTAAATCGCTAACCGTCGCCGCGAGCTCACTCTTTGCGACACTTACTTCACCAAAGAGTCTTTTATCATATACATACCTTGATGCTCTCACTTAAGTCGGTCTTGAAATTTGTGTGAATCAGATTGAAGGTAGCTTCCCTAGCAGGAAACGCGCTTTTGGAAAATACCGTGTTGTATTGCCACACATCTTAGAATAGTAGGTGGACGTCGCAGTTGTGGAGCAGCGCTGTGTCATTTCACGCCGGCGGGTGCTCATTTCTGCTGCCCGGTTCTAGCTGACAAGACGCCATGGCTAAGCATCACCCCGACTTGATTATGTGCATGAAGCAGCCTGGCGTTGGTGAGTGGTGTCGGTAAACTGTACCCTTGAGTCAGAATCTGCTTCGGAGGTTAGACTTTTAACCTCTGCCATGCAGCTATCGGTCGCCTGTGCGAAAAATGTGACGGCAAGTGCCCAATCTGCGATTCGTACGTGCGGCCTTGCACGCTGGTGCGCGTCTGCGACGAATGTAATTACGGATCTTACGAAGGCCGGTGTGTCATTTGCGGCGGGATAGGTATCTCAGATGCCTACTACTGCAAGGAATGTACCTTGCAAGAAAAAGACGTAAGTCGGGTCTTGGGGACTTATTCTGGCTGGTGAGCTGGTTACCAGTTACCAGTCTCCGCTGTCGTTTCCAACCCAAGAGGCTGTTCACCCTCTCAGGCTGCTGTTTCCAGTCATGCTCGCCCAAATGGATTTCGAGGGTTAGTGGGACCAAGCATGCCATTTGAAAAGCCAGACCCTTCAGTTTTGCCCTGCCACCACCTAACCTACCCCCCTCCAACCTGTCCCCCGCCGCTCCTGTGCAGCGAGACGGCTGCCCCAAAATCATCAACCTTGGCTCGGCCAAAACAGACTTATTCTACGAGCGGAAAAAGTACGGCTTTAAGAAACGGTAGCACCCGAGCCTTAAGGATTGTTGTGACAGCCATCCGCCAGCCCTCTCCCCCCGCCAGTGGCTCCCACCTGCCCTCTCAAGCTTTTATTAGGGCCAAGTGTAACGCGCCCAGGCGGTGTCCCGTCGACTTCAGTCGGTTGGCGTGCTTGCTTGCCGTCTGGCGTGTTTGCTTATCGAGACGGAAGGATTGGGATGTTGGTGGGACAAAGTTGGCTACGTGCTTACTGGGGTTGCCTCGGGGCTTGTTTGCACTTAATTTCTATCGGCAACGATAGAGCCCTTTTACCGTAGAGGCAGGGCTGTCGGCGGCTATCTGGGGTTGATTAACGAAACCAGTTACAGATTGCGGCGGCCAGCGGCCGTGAAGCCATCGAAGCCTCTGGATAATGGAAACAGAGCAGCTCGTGGTGGTGGAGCCCAACAACGGGGACAACACGTTAAGTGTGAATCTGCACGTGAAATATTTATCTCAGATTGGTCACTGGGGGGGGGCTTTAGGCGCACGAGTCGTGTGTTCGTTCATAAGGGTTCGTGTGTGTCTTGGTGTTTAAGGGGAGGGGAAAAAGACAAGCGACGCATACAGATGTGGGGGAAGTTTCGGACGGCGTGAAGCGACCTGAACGTGTGAAGGATTTCTCACTGAAATGGGCGGTTCAGGCCATTCGTAACCTTTTTAAAAAGCGGTTCGGTTTGGGAAAGGATGGCGATCGTAATTGTGGTGTTGTACACGTGGATGGCATCAAGAAAGTGTGGGCTCATACGAACCCATGGACTTCCACGTATTTAAAACGCAAATTTTCATTCGATGCAGGCCCACGAATGGCTCTTGGAAACAACGTTCTGGCGCTTCCACGTGTTAAACAAATCAGGCTTTACGAACAAATATTACCGGCGTGCCGATCCCAGAACATCGGAAATTAGGACGTTTCGAATATTAGAAGGTTTTTCATAGCCGGCTGTGAATGCTTCGTTTCGGTGGTTGTAAGGCGCGTACGACTGACGCATGCAAAACCTAATCGGGGTCGTCAGCGCTTTGGAGATTTTTCCATAATTATCGGCATGCATCCTCGAATTATAGTCCTTTTTAACTTGACGTTATCTTTCATAGACTGTTGAAAAGGGTGCTCGATTAGCGCCTTCGGAGCGCGCTTCCATGCGCGCGAAAACGCTGAATACACAACTCGGAGCAGGGCATGCACACATCAGAGTGATTCTTGAAATATTATGAAGCATAAAAAAATTTGCCAATCACCCTTCGGCATGTATCGCGTGAATCAAGGCTTGTCTGCTTAAATCAGCCCTAGGTCCCGCGCCATCCATTCGAAGCAAAGCAAGGCAATTATTGTTAATATCATCCATATCACCAACAAAGAAGGACAGATAACTAGGTCACGTCTGACGCAGAGCGCGCGCTTATTACGCAGGCAACAAGCACCAGGAAGAGCGGGAAGGACGAGCGATGGTCATCTTGCAAGCTTCACTGCTTCCGCAAGAGCTCAACGACAGGAGATGGATGCCTGTGCTGCTCGTTGGCGCGCTGTCAGGAGCCCTAGCAGGCGCAGCCGCAGCCTACGTCACCTTGCGACCGCGTCCCTGCGAGTCAGCGAAAAGCGATGAACCGCTCCCAAGCCGGCGCCAGGCATCAAACGCTGACATTCCTAAAATTCGCGCCACTTCAGCTGCCGTCGGCGGCAGCAGCAGCGGTCGGACGCCAGACGGAGCGCCTGCCAGCAGGTGCAAGGAGCAGCCGCGACACCGCAGACCTCAAGACCGTAAATCCATCCATACGCAAGCCCCGCCTTCCCAACGGCGATCATTTCTGGATAAGGACGCAGATGCGGTCGCGGCAGCAGTGCTTGCGACGCCTTCCCGGCCGCGAAGCGGCAAGCGCATGCGGCCTGACGGGCCGACTTTGGAGGCGCTAGGTGCTGCTGCTGGCAGTGCCGTGGTGCGTCGTGGTGGGCAAGATGTCGAGGATAACGGAGCTGTCGCAAGTCACCAGGCAAACCTGATCACGGAGCCAGATGGAGGAAGTGGAAACGGAGCAGGAGACTTGGGCGGTCGCGTTGGTGGTTATGACGGCGGTGGTAAGGCGCTGGGACCTCTGCTATCACCGCTGGCGGCCACCGGACGGAGGGATCCAAGGGACCCGGCGCCTCGGAGCGGGTAAGTGAAGGAAGCTGCCAGGGTGCAGAAACCCGTTCAGCGCTGTCGCAGAAGGGAGGTTTCGGTATCTTACCTTTTTTTCGATTGATCCAACTGCTTCGCCCTGGCTGAATGATGAATGGATGGATGGATGATGGATGGTAAAAACTTAAATAATAAAGTGACGACTGGATCCTGGAATGAGAAGGAGAGGCGATTATAAAGGAGAGGCGTTTTTAAAGGAGAGGCGATTATAAAGGAGAGGCGATATAAAGGATTTCCTTGCTTTTGCACCCTCGGAAATGGTACTCTGGCTACTTTGGCTTTCGAGGGCTTCCGCGAAATGTGCCAAATGTGGCTGGGAGGACGCATAAGCCGTGGCTAGTATTTTCTCTCGACGACGACGACGACGACACCGTCCTCACACGGCGCCACAACAATGTGTGGATGTGCGTGTTGCCCCTCCTGGAGTTGCGTTACCACCCTCCGAAGGTGTAACCCCCGGGGGGGGCCCTGATGAGGGGCCTAAGGGCCAGCAGCCTAGGATGTTCAAGCTAGATTCACATCATATGGACACGTAAGAAAAACTGTTATCCTATCTTTTAAAAAAATTATGGAAAAAGCAAAATTATTTTGAGGTAACTTAACTGTTCAGACTGCTATGCCGTAGCAGTGCGCCTGCAATCTGACACTCTCCTTAGCCCAGGTACTATTGTCGCGATCCGCTACCATCACCACATCCTTCACAGCCTGATCCACCACCTAAACCCCGACAGAAAGCCCCTGCATGTGCTGTATGTATGCTGGGCACTCCAAGGGTACATGCTCTTCGTCTATCTTCCACGGCTTGGAGCTCGCAAAAGTTGCATTAGATCCTCTGCTCGCGCGCATTAGATCACCTCATAAGCTCTATTTGCTTCTTCAGTATATAGACGTAAACGCACTTGCAACCGGTGCATATCGACAGGAACAATGACAATTGACCGTCTATGTCCCCTCCACCGCCTTCTACGGTTTGAACACACACCCTAGAAACCTGCAACCAGTTGAAAAGGTTGCTGCTCACGCATCTGCACGATGCTGCCCATGTGTCAATGCTGGTCGCACACAACGTTCTCTACATTTCACATTTGCGCCCACGTCCAATCCCGCCTCTGTCCCCCGTTCATCACGTCACGCATTCTGTCTCATTTCGCATTCTTTCTCATATGTATTCTTCCAACCGGCTCTCAGGAGCCTCAGCTGGGATGACTACTTTATGGCTCTGGCGTTCCTATCTGCGGAGCGCTCCAAGGACCCCAACAAGCAGGTGCGCGATCTGCGAGACAGGTTTGGCACGATGCGGGATGCACGATGCGAGGCGACCACACGGGCGCGGCGTCGATAAAACGGCGCGCGGTTTGTGGATGAGCTGACGTGATGATGGCTCATACTGCGAGTTGTAGTTGCACGATTTTTTCGTTTTTGCGTCCAAAATCCACAGCAGAAAACCACAGCACGATTGGATTGCCCAGTTCGTATTTACTGCGGGTTCTTGTTAGGCCTTGGTAGAGTATTGGCGGGTTTCCTATCATTCGTGTGCGTGCGCTCACGCACCCACGCGCAGCCGCATCTCACACACATAAGCATGGCCGCACGTACGCACACACAAACTCTCTCTCTCTCTCTCTTACACACACACACACATTGTTATCCCCCGACTGGAGGAGGAACTTCCGCTGTCCTGCTCCACAGCCGCCGTGCCGCTGCTCTCGTCTACGCAGGTAGGCGCCGTCATTGTAAACGTCGACAACATCATCTTGGCCATCGGCTACAACGGCTTTCCTCGCGGTTGCTGTGACAGCGACCTCCCTTGGGCCAAGGTGAGGATGCGGATAGCCAACTAGAAAAACGAACTAAAAGGTACGGAAAAGTACGGAAACAGTGGAGCAGGCAAACCCATCAGGGGGACATTAGCCAGGATGGTTGCTGATATCTCGTCAACGCGCTTAATTCAAGCCTGTGATAAGTTTGCCACTTCTTTCTTTTTTCTCTTTTTTCCTTCTTTTCGATTTTTTTCCTTAGCAGGTCTAAGGACTTTCGGCTCATCAATAGACCTCACCACGTGGTCCGGTCCCAGGCTCGCTGTGATGAAGAGCTCCCCCACCTCCCGCCTCCTTCATCACCATGTAATCCGCACCTATTGGCCTGAACCTTGATTGTACTTCCGCAACGTAGTTGAAGGCCGATTATTATTATTATTATTATTATTATTATTATTATTATTATTATTATTATTATTATTATTATTATTATTATTATTACCTCCGGTCCGAATCTCGCCGATTGCCTCCAAACCCTTCCCTGCCGCAGGAGGCTCTTAGCTCCGACGGCAACCCGGACCCGCTGGCCACCAAGTACCCCTACGTGGTCCACGCGGAGGCCAACGCGTTGCTCAACAAAAATGCAGCCAGTGTGGCCGGGGCGGTGAGTTTCCCTGTTGGGAGTGAAGGGAGGCGGGGTTAGGTACACGGCAGTTTTAGGTGTACGACAGGGGGTTGGATCGTGGAGGACTTTGTGAAAGTGTCTGAGCAAGCACTGCTGCTCTTCTTCCGTACTACAAGAAAGGGGTTTGGGGAGGGTGGAAGAAAACATATTATTACTAATTTGCCCGCCAGTGGTTTCTGTGAGTTAAAACCTAAACCTAGCAGACTGCCGAGCAAGTCCACGGTTGTGCATTCCTACCTGTACGGGGAGCGAGCTTGACAGAAACCACTTTTATAACACAAACATCCGTTTCCTGGCTGTTTCCCAATGTGGTGTCGTACTTGGCCGCTGCCGGGTGTGCGTCATCAGTTCATTACTGCCTCGCCCGTCCCCCTCCGGCTGACTGCCCGCTGCCCTCCTCCCCTCAGCGCGTTTACGTGACTATGTTCCCCTGCAACGAGTGCGCCAAGTTGCTAATCCAGGCGGGTGTGCGGGAGGTAGTCTATCATGAGGTGGGTTGGGGTGGAGGGGTACAGGGCGCGGTGGTGGTTGTGGTGGTTGTGGATTCGTCGGTTAGGCGCGGTGGTTGGTGTAGCACGAGATGGAAGTGAGGTGGGGTGAGATGGCGTGTTGAGGAAATGGGAAGTTTTTGGGAAACTCCCAAGGCATTCCGAAAACAGGTGCGTCCTGGCTCCTAACCCCGATTTCAGTACATTAAGCTCGCTGTCACGTATGTTACGGCTGCAGGACAAGGTACTGCATTTGGAGGGAGGAAGCCGTCGTAACGGCTCAGAGGCTGACGGTGTGGGTCAGGCGGCGACGGCGGCAGCAGCCGTGGCGGCTCCGCCAGCCTCTGCCGGACAGAAACAGCGGGAGCGGCGCCTGCGGATGGAACGGCAACACGACATGCAGCAGCAGCAAGGGGAGGCGCTCTCCGGTACCGCCGGCACCCCATCTGCCGTACTGACGCCCTGCACCCCGCTGTACGACGATGAGGACGACGATGACGATGAAGGAGAAGAGGAAGAAGAAGAAGAAGCGGACGGAAAGGCGGCATGGAGTGCGGCACAGCAGCACCACATACGCCAGTTGACGCCGGACAGTAGCGCCCGCAGAGCTTCGCTGGCGTCGCTTGCTACACCGGCCTCGCCCGCCGCCACGGCGGCGGCCGTTGCAGGATCTCCGCCGGGGAATCTGCCGACGCGGACACCTGCATCAGCGGCGAGCCGGGACGCCCTTCCGGCGGCCGCCCCAGCCAACGACGCTGCTGCTGCGGCCGCTGCTGCTGTAACTCCAGATGGCGTAAACGTCGCCGCCGCCGGCGACAACGGCCCGCCGTGGTCTGGCTTTTGGAGCCACCCACGTGACGACGCTGCGACCCGTGGGTCGGTATCTCTTCCCGTCTCTGCCGCGACGGTCGCCGCAGCGCCGAGCTCCGCTCAGATCCTTTCCTCGTGGGCTCGATCGCAGTCGCCCGCTGACTCACCCCGGCACCAGATGCAAGAGTGTAACGGTGCAGCAGCGGTGGCGGGGTCCTCTGACGGAATTCGAGGGGGAAACGCCGGTGTTGACCACAATCCGGCGGTGGCGCCCTTGTCGGCGTCGCTGGCATCGGCGGCTGGCGCCGATGTGTGCTATCTGGCGTCGCTGCGGTTGCTGCGATTGGCGGGAGTAAAGCTTCGGCAGCACAGGATACAGAAGGTTATTTCCATCCCTGGACCGGCGGCGCGGAACTCTGGCGCTGAGGAAGCATGGGCTAACTGACGGGAGCGCTGACGAACAGACTTTTTGTTCAATTATTAACGGACAGCTTGGGGGAACGACTGTTGTTTGAGGGTGTGCTTGTTATGAGAGTGTCGCTGGGCTCGAGGCAAAAGAGGCAAGGAGTTGGTGGAGGATGCGTAGCGGGACCTTTGCATGCCAGAGCTTTTGCATGTGGTGCTTTCATGTGGAGGAGAAGTTGTGTTGGGACCCGTCTTGACAGCCGACAGTCGCGCATCGTTTAGGCTTTCGTTCCTGTCTCCTAAATCGTGTGTTGCATGTGTCGCATAGCGCCGAAAAACGATAGGAACCATGAATGTCCACTGTCGATATGTGTGTGGATGCAGCATGAGATTCTCTTGCGAAGGTGTTGTTGCTGGATATGGACGTGTGAGAGCCGAGGGTGGATGTGTCCGTACTCAATGCGGACAAGGGAGATTTGTTGTTAGTACACATGTTTCGTCTGGAAGTAGCGAGGAAAAGCGCGACTGTGGAAAGGGGCAGAGAGTTGATGTGGTTGAAGCGAAGGCTGTTGACAATGGCGATCCTTGGTCCCTGCCGTATTGCACAGTCGCCATCTGTACTACAACTTTGCACGCTGGCATGTAACTTGGTGATGGAGTTTTGTCCGTAGGGATTTTAACGATGACATGACATGGCACGACACCATGCGGTGATGAGCAGTGAAGTAACCATTGATCTGATCTGGCAGTCTGGTCCAGGTCCGCTGGCATCCTATAAGCTTTACAGCTGCTTTGGGCGTAGGTTTGGGACGCAGGACAGCACACAGCGCATGACTATAATCCGGCAAACCAGAGCGGCTGCAGGAAAGCAGAAGAGGGAAGAGATTGCACAGAGCAAGCTGGCGTGCGGGCTCTCTGGACCAACTGCCCATCGCCTTCTGTGTGCCACGCCGTGCATAGCAGGTCTTCGTTCCCTTTCTCCGAATCCTTGAGGCAGGGCAAGCGAGGTACAATGTACAATGATCAAGGCAGGTTAATACAACACCGCCTTTCATAAATGTTAGCAATTGTGTTTTAGGATGAAGTGTACAGCAATCGCCATGGAATACCAACTCGGAGAGTTAGCTCTCCCGCTCAGCAGGACATAGGTCGAGATTTCCACGCGTCCCAACTTCACGGAAAGTCAAGCGTTTCGCACGTCAAAATGAATCGAGGCTTTGGCGACGCTGGAAAAACAGCATACGTCGACACTGATGTCATAGACACAGGACACAGAAGCACATCTTGCATAAATGAAGCCTTAGTCGCCGTGGACCTCTTTTGCAGGTCTGGCTGACAGTCCCGGTGTTTTCAAGATGCCCACATTAGGGGTGACAGTCAGTGTCCCCTGGTCCACACACGCACGCTCTGAGGCTTTGGCAGCTCGAACGACGAACGAAAAATGAGGAGGCTCTGTGGGTTTCTTAATGCACAAAGAGTTGTAAAGCGTGGCATGTATGCGACGCACACGCTACCGAACATGCATTTCAACGATCCAGCAGGCGAGAGACACACGGTCGCTAGCTCGCGCCGAGGGGCACGCAATGCTGGGTTGCAGTCACGGCCAAGCCGTACAAAGCTTTGGGAAGATTTGTGTCTGACGCCTGATCCCACCCCTTGAGGAAAAGTAATCACATGTATTAATACGATGTGTTAAGACTTCGCTGGGCATGAAAATCCACTACCATCACGCCTTTAACCTGCGGAAACGCCCGATGTGCTCAGTATCTGGTACTGAAATTAAGCATGAGTCGTTTAATGGGGCGTTCCTGGTGCACCTCATGCAAGACGCATACACATGCTGGCTGACACACACGCATACCCACCCCTAGATAACCGCGGCCATCGCTCACAGGCAGCTTCCTCTCTCCGCTCGCTCCATTATTGTCACATGACCTGTAGCTGTTGCTGTCATGACTTGGCCATGCATGTTAACCGTACATAAACATGCCAGGGCAGCGGCCCACCTGCATACTAGGTGGTGTGACGCCGCGCCTGTCCTAGTTCTACTACCCGCTTCGACGCCTTCGATAGAGAGGGGGAGAGAAATAGAGTTAGGGTGAGCTCGCCGGCCTTCTTCACGCACAAGTGTCAGCCCTTGAACACTGACCGCGTCAGATGGGTGTTAGTACAGTGGACATCGCTCGTGCTGAAACGCACATGTAGCAACACAGCGGAGAAGCACGCGGTCAGCTGACGAAACCCAAAGCCAGGGCTGCAATGTATAGCGTTTTGCATCCCTGCTACAGCCCCGCACCAAAAGCAGGTAAAGGACATCGTTCCGAGTGGGCGAGTCCCTTTCCATCGCGATTAATAACGGGGAAGCGGTGACGCGGTGGCGTCGCGACAATATTAGTAGGTCGACGGAGTTCCGTTCATTCCCTTGGCGCCTTTGCGCGCTCCTGGTAATCATTTTTGGGGGGCTGTGGGGCCGCACAGCCGCCACACATCTCGTCATCATCACCCGCTGGCGTCACCGCCAAAGCAGCCCCCTTTCTGGCGCCAATTCCCAGCGTTCCTTCGACAAAACTCGCCGCGCCTAGCACCAGCGCGACGCCGACGGCCATACCGCCGGACCACATCCCAAAGTGCAGCAGCGCCGACCAAATGAAACGGCCTTTGCCTTTGCCAGCGCCGCCGCCGCTGCTGCTGCGGCCGTGGGCCAACGACCTGCCTGCAGAGCTATTTTTGTGCGCGCCTTCCCCTGCCCCGAGCTGATCAGCTGGCGCCCGGTTGACCGTGATCTTCGCGGTGTCCATGTGAACCGTGTGCTTATATTCTGCAGCCTCTAGCTTCCGGAAATCTGGGCCGGCAGCGGTGGCGGCTGCGCCGCCATCGCTGCCCCAGCCGGCGGTGCCAGTCACAGATGGGACCGGGCGTCCGCGACCAGGGCTATGTCCCTTGGCTCGCCGGTTGTGCCGCCTTAAGATCCACTGCCACCACGGCCGCCGGGGCTGTCGCGGGCTCCTGCTGGCGGCGCGGCCGCTTTCGCTGCCGGAGGCATCCGCATCCCACAACGCAACACCGCCCAGCAGGTGCCGACGTGATTCGAGCCCCACACTCCGGTGCCGCCCTGTCGGACTTTCTCTCGGCGCCTCAGGAACACCCGGCGCTCGCGCCTCCTCTCTCGAGTGGCTTTCCGCAGCCGCTTTGCTGGTGCCGGCTGCCCGCAGCAGCTGCTGCTGGGCCGGAGTTGGCTGCTGTTGCTGCTGCCAGGGCTGCGCCGTGCTGGCGGCCGGCAAACTGCCCTCGAAGCTGGCCTCTGCCGCCATGGAACTGGTTACGGAGGGGCTCACCAGGTAGCTGTCCAGCTGGCCAGGGAACAGCATGCGTGTGCGGGAGGTGAAGGCGAGCTCGCGCGGTGGCATACCTGCGTGCGCCGCCGCCGTCTTATATGCAATGGGCGCGTGTGGTAAGGGATCCGTGGTCATGGCCGAGCTGTCGGCCCCTGTCTGCCAACGTGCACCTAGCGTCCCATGTTGCTCGCGTGCGCCGCCTCTCAGTGCCTGCTGCGGCTGCGGCGGCGGCGGCAAGAACGAGCTGCGAGCGTGCGACACCAGCCCATGGGCATCCGCTGGGAGTCCCCACGACCCACGCGACTGCATGCTTTCGTACAGGTCGTTTATATGGCTGGTGTTGTAGCCCTGCGGCGGTCTGGTGTCCACGGTGGCTGTCCTACCCAGCCGTGACGGCTGTGTCATGGTGGCTACGGTGCCGGCCTGGGGCCGGTAAGACGGGTTCGTGAGCAGCAGTGTTGGCACGCCGGCGGCTGCAACGACAGCTTCACGGAGCCCCATCTGTGGTGCGGCGCCAGGGGTTGGTGCTGCCGAGCCGTGGCTGGAGGACGCGCCGCGGGCGGATGCGGCGTTAATTATGTGCCTTGGGTAATCCGGTGGGGAATTGGATTGCTCAAGGGGCGGCGGCCGCAGGTCTGGCAGGGCTGATCGTGCTTTACTGGCCTCAGATGAGCTGAGCGTGGTGGTGGTAGAAGCGGTTGGGGATCCGCATGTCGCCTGGCTCTGATGCGCACGTAGCTGCGGCGTTGGTTGTTGCTGCTCTCGCTGCTGTTCTAGCTGCTTCGGCATCTGCGATGAGGACGACCTGTCCTTGCCAACGACGGCAGCGGCAGCTGCGGCGGGCGCACCGGTATGCGCTTTCGCCGCCGCCGCCGGTGCTACTGCTATCGTCGTCGCCTTTGTCATCGTGGTCCTGCCTGTCAGGCCATCTGCTGCCGTCTGCTGCCGCTGCGCTGTCTGAGGAGCGTCTGGTGCAGCACCCGCCGCTGCCGCCGCCGCCGCCGTTGCTGCCGCCATCTGACGCCGAAGATCCGACAACGACAAGTTCACGCTGCCTTCCCGACTCCTGTTGTGTTGCTGCTGCGGCGGCGCCAGTGATAGCTGCGCGAGCGAAGGGGACGAGGTGGACGACAAAGAAGCATCGCGCGTCAAAACCACGGTCGCCGCATTGGGCACCTCAGGCCGTAGCTCTTCTCTAACCTGCTGCCGCACGTGTGTCTGCGCCTGCGCTTGCTTACCACCAGGAGCAACCTGACGCTTCTGCTCTTCTGCATCCTCATCAGCCGCCTTGCTCATCGCATTTGCTGTTGCTGAGGCATTGAACATGCGGCCTGCGTGTGTCCCCATCGGTGCATGGTGCGGCACGGGCGCGGGTGATGTCCGCACCTGCACATCCCGGCCCTGACTTCCCTGACTCGTCTGGAGGGTAGGCAGCCTCCGACGGACTCCAGAGGATGGTGTCCGGTTAAGCGGCAGCATCTCCTCCGTCACCCCGCCGCCGCGATGCATGCTGCCTGCGTTTCGCAAACCCGCCGCGCCTCCAGCACCCTCCCGATCCACATCTCCGTCATCGTTGCAGCCAACACCGGTAGCTTTGACGGAGGGCGGCGCTGCCGCCCGCGCAGCACCATCTCCATCATCGATACCCACGGTGTGCTGACGCCGTACCACGCCATCGTGCGAGCCTGACATGGCACGAGGGGACCGTGTCCGGCCTGACGCGCCCCGCCCAACCATCAAGCCGTCCGGCTCGTCGTCTCCACCGCTTGGCGATTCCAGCAAGCCGGTGTCCTGCGACCGGCTCTGCCGACGAAGGGCCATGCACTGGCCGTAGCGCACCGATGCGCAAGTGTCCGCAGGCATCTCACAGGGCGGCACGAGCAGGAGTGAGCCGCCGCGCCGCCGCTGCGCGGATGATCCCGATCTGTTACGCGGCCGTGACGGCGACGAGGAACGCGAGCCGCCGCCACTGCTGTTCTTGCCACTGCTGCCACTCCTCGCCGCGCTGGACCGTGTTGAGATAAGAGACGGCCGGTGTGAGAGCTTGCCGCCCTCGCCGGCCCCGCCCTCGCCTGGAGATGCCGTGTGCATGTCCCGGGTGAGTCCACCTGGATTGGGGCTGTCCATGTTGGGGCTGTCCGCGCCTGCACCCGCACCCGCACCCGCAGCGCCCGCTGCCGTGCTTGCAGTGATCGAGTACGATGGAGCTAGGCCCTGGGCGCCCTCCCTTGGATTCGAACTGGCGTGCTGAGTCAGTGGCGATGGCACGCTCCCTGCCGGCTGTGAAGAAGGCGGCCTCTGCTGCGTTTGCTGCCGCTTGTCGTTGGGCCCAAACAAGTCCGCCCTGCTGGAGCTTGAAAGCCAGCCCTCAGCGGCGTCTCCAATCTGCAGGAGCGACCAGAGGACCGCGCACAGAAGGGGGCATAGAAGTCGAGAAACGTCACTGGATCGCCGGGAAATTACAGCACGCAACGCACCTGCCGTTACTCGAGTGACTTAGCGTAATCTGTGCTTGTAAAAGCCAAGACCGAAAACTCGAGAGAAGCTCGACAGCACAGTAAAGTCAGTGGCACTCACCTTGCCACGGAGGTCAACCAATTGGGTCTGCAGCCGGTCATGGTCGACGCTCATAATCTCCAACGCCGCGCGTGTGCGGCCGAGCTCCTGGCGCGCCACAGCAGCCGCAGCCGCGGCGCGCCGAGCGCGCTCCTCCTCAGCCGATAGCTCCTAGGCGATTCAAAAGGAAACGCAGCACGCATGCGCCAGCATTGGTGCAACTTGAGTTAATGGAGAGCGGCAATACCGCTATGTCGCTTTACTGTAACTGCACACCGCTTAGCCATGCCATGCAAGGCGGCAAGCTGCCTGACGTCTCCAGCCCTATTGCCTAAGGAGGCCACCCAGCACTCGCGCCGCCCCGTAACATCGCTTGCTGCCGAAACATGCGCATTCGATCCTTCTGTTCATTTTCCCTCTTTCCCCTTCCCTCCTCTCCCAGTGCCGTTTCATTCTCCCCCTGGGCCCTTTCCATGCATGGCCAGGATGGAGTAGTCGCATTGGCCACTCGGGCACTCCCGCTCCGACTTAACTGGCTGAACGGCACCCTATCAAGCATCACGCTAGCAGGATTTCCTCATTGCCACCGCCACCGAGCAGCCGACTCCAAGCGTGTGGCAGAGCACAGCTAGCACGGGCCCCACCTGTTGCGCGATGAGCGCCTTGTTGCGCGCCATGGCCAGCTCCAGCTCCACCCGCGTCGCCCACGTTTTCGCCGCTGCCAGGTCCGCTCGCAGGTTCCCGACCTGCTCCTGCAGTAGTCGCAAATGCCGGGATGGACGGGCCCGAAATGTGGACGCACGCACGTGCGTATGTACGCGAGAATGGACAGTATGAAGGACAGCGGCGCATGTGAGGACTCCGGAGGTGCCGAAGGTGAGATGATGCCTGCTGCACACAGCCGGCCCTAACACCGTGGTCCCAAACCCTGATGGTGTTTCTCCCTCGGCAACAACCCCATACTACATTGATTTCCTCATGGGCCTTGCTGTCGTACCTACAGAGCACAACATGTCGCGCCATGCCAAGACCCGCACCTGGCATGCGCCATTCCATGACTGTACGCACGCAGCCGTGTATCACCTGCCTCCCACAACACCTAACCGAGATGCAAGATGCACCAGCAACTCATCGTCAAGTGAAACGGGCCCCCGCCCTAGTCGCCGTCCGTCACGCTCCCCAGCAGGTCCCTGCTGCTATGGAAGCGGCGGAACTTCCGCAGATGGCAGAACGCGACACAACCCACTCCCGTTCACCCATATTGTATGTGGGACCCTCGTTCTGGGGAGTGGGGCATAGGCAAAACCTACAAAACAAAAGGACTCCTTTCCTCAGCTCGGTCGCTCGGCAACACGCGGCCTCCTACGTGCTCCAGGCTTGCCTGTTGCTTTACAACCTGGGCTTCGTGAAAACCTGGACTCTCATCTACGTCCCCGTACCGGCGGTGACGAGCTGCCTGTAGATGTGTCCACCTCCGACTGGCCGGCCCGTTGCGTCGCGATGAGGCGCTCCAGGCGCAGCTGCGCGGTTGCGGCAACGTGCTCCGCTTGCTCAGCACGCTTCTCCTGCTCCGCACAGCGCTCCTGCAGCTCCTGTAACTGTTTCCGGGCTAACGCCTCCCTGGAGCAAAGACAACATGTCAAGGATAAGGATCAGGTTTCCAAGGACTTTGGAACTGGGAACCAGGGGAGAACCAAAGAAGGCAGTAAAGGATGGAGAAAGATACTACTGCCATTCGCCTGCCAGTACAGCCATGGACAGCCGGATCTGCCGGATCGCATAGTGGTGGGGAAGCGCCAGGGGCCGTGGCTGGCATGCATGCGTGAATGCGTGGTACGTGCACGCAGCGCGCACCGCGGGTAGCATCTTTACCTTTCCTCCATCTCAACCAGTGCAGTCTGCCACGCCGCCACACTCCTTTGCCGCAAGATGAGCTGCTGCTGAAACGCACGAGCAAGAGAATCCGCCTCCTCCGCCCTGCGAACAGCAATTCACGACTGTTCAAATAAACTAAAGCGTTAATCGGACATTGTCGAACAAGTGGGTCGGGGAGCGGCGCACATGGTGAATCCATACACGTGGTTAACCCTGCTCGTGGCTACCTAAAGATTCCGGGGTGGAGATGCTGCGGACCTAGGCGCCCGCCTGGCGCAAGTCTCATCACACGCCCCTCCACCATGTGACGACTCGCATCGGTCGCTGCTGACCCTAGTGGCACAAGGAGGCGGCATCCGAATCCGTTGGGACCCCGAAAACCGTGACACCCAAGGCGGCAAACGTTGCCTTTCGATCGCGGATGGAAGACGATGCTGTGTCCCCATGCTAAGGAAAACCCAAACCGAGTGCCATTTCCTTCATTTTAGGTTTTACCGCGAGGCTGCATGAGAAGCCACCGACAAGTTGTGTGACCCACAAGACAGCCAACTCCACCATTACCCAGTCAATGCCTCGCGCATATACAGGTCACCGCACACACCTCTCCTTCGCAACTTCTGCTTCCTTTCGGGCAGCCGCCAGATCAGCCAGTAGCCGCGATGTCGTCTGGTTGCATGCCTGTACCACGCTAAAAAGCTCCGTGAGGACGTTACTTGGTAGACCCGCGGGCAGACCAGCCGGCGCCACCGAGCTAGCAGCTCCTAGGGACCGGTCGGGTGCCGCTGCATCAGCCGGCTGCACCGCTGCCTCAGACGCCACCTGAACGCTGCCGCCGGGTGTAGGTTGGGCTGCGGGTGCATCAGCCGGTGATCCGGATAGCCCCTCCGCGACTGCACCTGCTGCAGCCTGTTGTCCGGGTCGGGTGGAGTCTTGATGTGGCGCTTGGTAAGCTAATGGCAAGACTGGGCGAGGCTCTGAAACCCCTGCGGTGGCGGCGGCGGCGGCGGCGTTAGCAGCAGGATCGGTGTTGGTCGTGCCGGTGGCATCCATTTGGACGATGGGGGCGGGTCCGAGTGGATCAGCTGCCGGCAAACCCGTCGTCAACAGTGCCGACAATGCCGTCCACAGCTGGCCTTCGGAAGGCGAACCCAAAACGGCTGCTGGTCCTGGCGCCGGTGCTGCAGCTGGTGGTGGACTGGGTGTTTGGCTTAACGCCGAGTCACGCTCCGCCCATGCATGCCGCGGGTAAGGCACGAGCACGTCCTTGGCAGCTCGATCGTCCGTGCCGCTTCCACGGTGCGCGGCTACCTGCGCGTGCTCTTGCCTTGCAGCGTCCGCCATGTTAGAAGAGCTGCCGTCGAAGCGATGGCTCGGTTGATCTGCCACAGAATGTCCTGTTGACAGCGGCTGCGCATGGGTAGCACTTGGCCTGCTTGACGCCGTAGGCAGGTCCTGCGTTGTGGGTAGCTGACGTGGCGGCGCTCGGGCCTCCATGGGCGCTGGCGCCAGGCCACTCAGGCGCGAGAGCCCGGCCAAAACGCGCTGCAGCTCTCGGATGACATCACCAGATGAAAACTCGTAGCTGCTGACCCAGTCGTCACCTGGGTCCTGGAACCGCCCGCTCAAGCCCGCCGAGGCCGGCCAGGCGGCGTCCGGCGGTACGCCCGAAGATGCAGAGCCGATGCCGGGCACGGCTGGCTTGGTGGCGGTGTACGCAGCCCGCAACGCGGTGTAAGGGTTGTCCCCGTATGTGAGGCGCCGCTGTGCTGTGGCTGTGGTCATCTGACCAAGAGAAGCTGTTGCCGTTGTAGGGACTGTAGGGACGTTCGGCCGCCCGGTGTTCGGGAAAGATGGGGAGAGGTTTGCCGAGGGCGTGTAAAGCAGCGGCGAGAGGGTTTCTGAAGGGGTATGGATGAGCGGCGAGAGGGCTACCGAAGGCGCACTGAAGAGTGGCGAGAGGGTTGCTGAGGGCGAAGTTCGCGTCGGCCAGCCGGAAGCGTCGGGTACTGCAGCTGTGTTAAAGGCCTGCCCCGGGGCGATGCCGGCAGGGTATGGCTGCCTCGCGTACACGCTTGGCCCCCGGGCGGCTGCAGCGGGCCTCGAGGAAGGTCCAGGGGATGCAACATGGGGATTTGCGGATAGGACTGGCACGCGCGATCCAGGGGTCATTGCCCGCGTCTCTTGCATGGTGTATGCTGCCGTTGGCCGAGCGGTGTACCGCGTAGCGGCAGGGGTCTTGGACCTTTGTGCAGGCATGCTGCCATGGACGGGGGTTGTCCGGGCCAGAGCCATCTCAGTATAGCTTCGTTGGCGACCGGGGGTGGTAGAGGTGCGCCGTCTCGCGGACGGGACGTAGGCAGACGGGCTCCTTGCGGGCGCAGCAGTACCAGTGGACTGAGGCGAAGGGCCAAAGCGCGCAGAGGCCCCAAATGTGCCAACGGGCGTCGTGCTGGATTCAAACGTGCCCTCCCACCCTAAACCTTTCTCGAGACTCGTAGAGTACTGATTGCTCTCTGGAAGTGACATAAGCTACTGCCTTGAGACTAAGTCCGGTGTTTAAACTAACAAAGTTTGGTTACAGCATTGCAAGAGTCAGCGGGCGGCCTGTGTCGACACAGGCCGCCCGCTGTGGAGTGGACGATGGCAGGGGTTGACCGGCCGAAACCTGAACTTGACCGCGAAGGCGTCGTTTGTTTACGCGCCTGACGAGTTCGCCAGCGAGTAATCTACACAAAATATTCGAAGTGAGGCTCTCGGCAAGCTGTCAAGGTTCGGCTTACAAGGCAAACTTGGGGCTACAAAAAGGAGATGCACAGCTAGGGTCAACATACAAATCAGCGAGGAGCGAAAGCTTACGACGTACTAGCTAGGCGTGAGTCAAGACCTTATACGGCGGATTTCAGGTGCTGGAAGTTGTGCGGCCGTTGACAGGAATCGCGACGAAATGCTGAAGAAAAGTTACCGTCATTCCTCGACGAGCTTACCATCACAAAAATAGGGCGCCTTAGCCAGGCAGTATTTGTGGATTTTAAGGCATCTACCGAATGCAATCTGCTGAATCGCTATGACGAGCTTCGGTCTTATAACTTGCTAGCCTTTACAATCGTGTTTCTAAGCAGTGACTAGGTCCTGCGACGGGGCCCTGCAGTTAAGCCTGCTTCGCGCAGCGGGGCAGAATGTCAATTTATGACTTAATCCAGCGAACAAGTATCATTTTGAAGAAGTGAGCAGTATAATGCTGTAAACGTTTGACGGAAGAGAGCGCAACTCTCAATGACTGGACTCTGCGTAGGTATGAGAAGTATGACGCCCCCATTAAGACAAAAGGCAATAAAACGGATGACCCCTTCATGGAAGAGTATCAAGAGGTGGAAGCTGAGTTGGAGAAGCTGCTCGAGGTAAGGAGGATGCCACACAACACGTCGCGTGTGCACACTGAAGTCCGTGCTGTGTATGCAGGCGGCTAGCGACGTTGCCTGCGAGCAATCCCGGGCGATGATTGCATCGAAGAACGCAGAAATCCGCAGAGCCAAAAACGTCCTACTGACGGAAGCTGTGTCTGCGCTAGAAAAAAGGGTTAAGAAGGGGAGAAACATCAACAAGCAGATCATCGCTGACCGCCAGGAAAAGGTACGCCTTCGGGGTATGCATGCAAGGGGGCTTCACTGTCAGTTGTAGGCGACGAAAGCTGGGGATGCGCCAAGGACCGCCATTTTGCTACCGCGTGTCCGCAAATAAGACCCGGTGTTTGACCGCAGATTAAGGACCTCATCGAGCGGATATATGCTGTTCCCGATGGTATGAGCATGGCTACAAACAGGCGCCCAGCACGGGTAGGTGATTGGATACCCAGCTATCCCGCATCGCTGCAGCAGATGCATCCCTGCCGTAGGTTCTTTCAGCCTAGTTGCCTAGGATCCTGATGTGGGGATAACCGCATGTGCTGGCCCCGCTACCCCTCCCCCCCGGGCGCTGGGAAACGCCCCCTGCTGCCAAGTGGAAATTCCCCGTTTATACCCGTGAACACGTCGCGTGTTGTGAACGCGGGTGCGGCAGATCTGCACTGCGCGTGTGTGGGGACGTCCTAGCGGCCTGGTCATAAGTAGATATGCTCTAACGGCCAAGCCATATGTGGGTATGTCCTGACGCCCTATAGCCATATGCACATTCGCAGGCTTACGTCAAGGGCAAGAAAGGTGCGGCCGTGTACATCAACGGCGGCATGGACTCCAACCCAGCTGCCCAGGATGGCTACTATGCGCACACGGAGGCGACGCAAAAGTTTGAAAAGGTGCGGTTCTGCTTGGGCGACCCTCTTAAAACCGCTTCCGTCATCTCCTAAAGGGGAAATGCATCATCGATTCCCATTTAGGGGATGAGCCAAAGGGGCTGTAATTTGGTTAGTTTCTATGTTTGTTTAGGGGAAGAACTAAAGGGGACAGAAAACCCCTGTTCGTTTGTGAGTAGGAAGGTGGGTTAGGGGATCAATCGCTGAGAGGGTGGCCGTCGATCTGGAGCCGGGTGCCCCTTGACACACGTCAACAATACAAGCAGAAACTACACAAACACGTGTCAGCATCTGCCCACGAAAAACTCAACGAGGCATCTGTTGAGTAGAACTTAAGTGGAACTTAAGCGTAGTAGACGTTTGCTTGGTCTTGGATCTTCCTGCTTTGGGCCTTCTGCGCTACATGCAATCCGCATCGGATCTGGCCTGGGCCTTTGTCCTGGCGGTGTTGATGCACACTACTTGACGCTAGGCTGCAGTCGAAACGGCCTTGTCGCGATGAGAAGCACCCTGCGTCTTCGTGTCTGATCCGTGTTGGATGAAGTCCTTGTGGCTGAAACAGCAAAGCGCATCAAAGCAGTCGGTCCTGACGACGCATAGGTAGGCGTACGTGGGGTCATCGCGGCCATCGGATGGCATTTGGGCCATAACCGCACACTCTGGGTGGCTCTGCATACCCGTCGGCATGATCAAAGCTGTGACTTGAATTGCCCAGTCCCACTAGTCGTTTGCATGTAGGTCTTCCTTCCAGGGCCGGTGTTCGTGATCAACTCTTCGATAAATACTTTGCATCGTGCAGGAGTGGGAGGAGGCCAAGAAAGTGCAAGACGAGAAGCTCAACCAAATTGACCATGCGGTCGAAGAGCTGGGTGACATGGCGCGAAACTACGGTAAGCGCGGGGCGCTGGTGGGGAAGCTTGGGCTGCGGCTACTTGCGTGTCGTGATGTAGCGTGCTGGACGGCTGATCATATGGGTTGTCGGCCTCTGGTCTTTTCCCGGTTACTTCATACTTTTGAGGCCCACCCTGCAGCGCACCAGCGACTGCAGGGCAGGCGCATGGCCTTCATGTTTTCCGACGCGCACTGTCAGGATTACATTGTAAGGCAGCTATCTACTTGGGCACGACCAGGTACTTAGTTTAGAATATCTTAATGAATAACCCTGACGACCCTTCTCGGCGGGCCATCATCGCATTTTCCGGTCCAGCCTGCCGCGTTTGCGGGCGTTGCTTAGCTCGTACAGCACCGTGACCTTTAGAGAAGCTGATTCGTAGCGCACTTAAAATCTACTACTCTCACCCCGGTCACGTCAAGTCCTGTCAGGTTTTTCTCATTTTGCAAACCACCGCTCGTCTGCTCCCCGTCCCTTTGCTGTCGCTCACATTCGCGTCGTGGGGTTGTGGTCTGTTCTCTCCTTCCTAAACTCCTTACCCTCCGCTTCACACCGCTGCGCACCCCGCAGGGACCGAGCTCGATCGGCAAGCGCCCATTATCGATGACATCGAGCAACAGATGGACAAGGTAACCAAGAGCCTTAAGACCAACAATGCCAAGCTCAAGGGCATCGTGTCCAAGATGCGTTCCTCGCGCAACTTTTGTGTCGACATCATTCTTATTACGGTTTTGCTTGCGATCGGTGCCTACATCTATGCCATGTTCATGTAATCGCTGAGTTGTTTTCAAGCAAGCAGCCACGCCCTTCACGAGGTGGATTGCGTCTCGCGGGGCGTTGCAGATTAGGTATATGGCTCGTATCGTGGTTAACTAGCGCGAAACTCGGGGAGTCGGCGTGCGGAAAGGGAGGTGCTATCAAGGAATTGCGCTTGGGAGAGGATGCATGAGGACTTGCACCATGTACAGGTAAATGGGGTGCATAGGGAGATTTGCCAGGCAAGCCCCGTAAAGGGAGGGGAGTAGGCTTAGAGAGTGTAGTCGTATGAGGTCATGTGTGAGCTAAGATTAGGGGGGAGAGGGAAGGTAGCTTAGGTTAACACGGAAATTTATTCCTTGACATGCAATATCGGTACGTTTGACTGAGGTTGTGGTCTTGGCTGTGGTTGCGGTCTGGACCTGTGGCCTATGGTAGCGCGCAACCCGCTGGCTGGTACGATAGTTGGACTGCGTGGTGCTCCCTTTAGCAATGTATTACCTGTTAAAAGCTAATTTTGAACCTGATCCTGAGTGCTAACGTGCTGCATTAGTTGGTGTCGAGTCCTGCACAGGCGCGGTGCCGAAGTCGGCTGTAGATTCCTTGGCTCGGGAGGAGCCTGACTTGCGCTGACTTTAGAGACAGCTCTCTCGGTTGTGCTGAGCCCCGTGTACAGAGATTTTTTAAGCATTTGACTAAACGGTGGCCGGCAAGAAAGCTCGCCAAATCGTGCGTGTCAGAGCAAATGGTGGTTTGGCAGAAAGATAATCACACTTTGCTTTCGGTGATGGCAACCTTTTGTTATCTCAGGAACGGTGAGCTGGGATCTTGGTTGCTTTGGCTGCGTCCGGAACGTGGCCTGTATCTTCCGTGTGTGTGTTGGGGCGTCCCCCTTAGAGCAGCGCAGGTCTTGCTGTGCAGCTGCGCGTTAATATATGTGATAGCGTAAGCGTGGTGCAAAGAACCGAGGGAATATGTATGGCGCTCATTGCGGGTGTTGTGGCGGATGGCCTGGAATTGTGTTCCATGCTAATGACGCCATATTTGGCTTGCTTTGGTTGACGTGAGCACGGGCGATGACCTTACGTTTCTTATGATCTGTCGCGATGTCGTGTGCCCTGTGTGGCTGAGCATCTTGCTGTGGGCTCAGCTCTTTCAACAAAGTTGCGTTGCGCTGGATAAAGGCTGCGGGCCAAAAATTGTCCAGTAGGTGTGCTGATGTATGAACATGGGGTGATGTGCTTTTATTTTCAGATTACTGCGGTGTCTTGGTCTCACGGGAACAGTTGATTGTTTCCCTTGTGTTCAAGGGCCGCAAGGGCGAGCCGGTGACTGCACGGCAGAGGCTCGGAAGTGCAGCAAACCAGAGCAGACATTATGCTGGCTCGAATGGCCGATTTGTGATTATGAGCCGATCGATAAATCTTCAACACGGAGCTGTTACAAACGTAAAAGGCTGCAAATTGCCGGCATAGTACCTATTTCGAAATTGGCAACCTGCGATTTCGTCGGCTCAGGTGTCTTAGTCCACTAGAAGCAAACCGGTCTATTGAGCACCAAAGCGGCCCTATGATTGTGGTTGCACTATTGCCCACCCAAAAGATGCCAAGGTGAATCCCGGAATAGCGAAAGGCGAGGGGGGCAGCGGCTCCGTTCTTTCGTACCGCGTGCGCGTATGTTCCACTTCTTTTCGGAGCTGCGACACCCTCGAAAGCCCGCCTTTGCCCCCCGTGGAGCAGCTTTCATTTCACCGCGCCTTCCGGCCTGGAAACGTACTGTATCTTTAAACGCATTATTCGAGAAAGCGTAACGTTTTCATTGGCATAGTGAAGGGACAACCTGAGCACGCCAACGAGCATTCGACAGTTTTCGGCTCCAATCTGATGCCTAGTCATTAGGTACGTTGGATGTGAGTTTGTATTAACAGAGGCCACTGGAAGGTGGAAGCTGGTGATGAGGGGTAATGTTACTTTACGGGGAGCACACTACCAATTGCGACTCCAAAGGTTTGAGCTCACGAACTCAAGGACGAGACAAGCAAATTTCAGGGCATAAGGGCTAGCAATAAGCATCTATAAGAATCTGGGTTACTTGCCGAATGATCCATGTGAGGACGAAATGTACGCCGCCGGCGCACCCACCACGCAACTTACCTTGCATTTCTCCTTAGACCATGGTAATGCGTTTTGTATTCAAGACATAATAATTTAACATATCCATATCAAGAGGTGTCGTTTTTAAATTTATCCGTACATCAGTTGCGACTTCAAGGAATAGTTACGGAAGCGAGTTTCTGCATGGAAGGCAAACACGTTCCGCAAAGTAGTCCTACCAGAAACAATTAGCAGTACTTAGCAAGGAACATATTGCGTCTAAATTGGGCCTGGTTGACAGACGAATGCTGTCGTTGGCACCTTGGCATCAACATGCATATCTTATGTCTTAAATTGACCAGTCAAAAACATCTGGAAATAATACAATAATTACAACCTAAGTATTCACATTTACTTTTATGCATCAAATGGCGTGGAGCCTTGTCCTACAGTTCGTCCTCCTCCCAGCTCTGGCTATGACACGTGCGTTCCAATTATGAACTTGGATTATTTGCGACTTAATGGTGCTCTGTAACATAAACCTGATGTGCAGGTGCACGCGCTGGTGCTTTGCCGACTGGTAAGGGCATGCAGATCCTTCATAAAAGTTTCAGGCTAGAGATTTAAGACCGTATGGGTTTATGTCAGCGTGTTATTCCACGAGTCCTTGCTGAGAATGGCGTCGGGTGCTTGGTATCCCACCCACGCCCTAATGTTTTAACCCACATCCTTATGTTCAATAAAAATATCATAACATAGTTACATACGTATAATACGGTAGAAATGCTATGATTTTAAGAGGAAGATGCCTATCACTGCATATATTGCGGGCCGCGCGGTGGTTAGTAAGGTGTCAAAGCTCACCTTCAGCGCCGCGTACAACATGGAACGTACGCTTAATGATCTGAGGTGCTAGCTCGTACATGTATGCCCCAAAGATTAAAATTTTCCATTTAGGCTGCTTGGCCACTCTATTTATTCGTACCCATCCGCAGACATCCTGACCTTGGGCACCGCACGATACGTCCTGAAAGCCTTCAACTACAAGGAAGGCGATGGGACCTTTGTGAAGCTTGACAAATCCATGGAGGTGGCCGTTGGCTACGTCTTCGCAGTACCCTTCCCGATATCCGCGGCCTATCCTGCTGTGCCTGTGTGTCTGCCCGGCGGCTGGGACGATATAGGCGCGGCAGCGGCCTGCAGGCAGGCGGGGTTCTCCACCGGTCGCACATTTGCCACGGGCGGCAACACAGGCTACCCGAAAGTCCAGCTGACAGGCACAGTGTCAGTGCGGAACATCACTTGTCCCAACGGCGCAACATCACTGAGTCAGTGTACGGCGACACGACTTCTTAGTGGCGTTTGCAAAGCGCTAGCAGCAGTGGTATGCAAAGGTAGGGCCTCAATTGGTTGTGGCGGTAAGGCCTATGACAGCGGCGACGGCCGAGGGATCAGGACGCGTGCAGGGCCCATCCTCGAATGGGCGTTGCACAACGGAACAAGCCGGAACAGTGTCAGAGCTGTACAACAAGTAATGCATGTAATGTGTTGGCCCTGGGCATTGCGGGCGCTCGAGCCACGCGCTATTCTACATTGCTATTACCAGCATCCCCCATCCATGCTGCATCTAAAGGGTTGGGGCAGTGAGGGGTATGCCTCGGCCCTGTAAGCCTCGGGGCCGTTCCGATGTGCGTGAGAACTGGGCTTTGGAGTTTTTAAGTAGGTAACGGGGACTAGGGACGGTAGGCGATTCGGTTAGTAAGGCACCGTCGCTGTGATGTTGTCCGGCCGTTGACCCTTGGTGGCGCGCCAACACCGGCGGTTTCAATTTTAGCGGTTCACCTAGACTTTATGACGGCAGCGCAGGCAGAATCCAGCTCCATCTTCTGCCTTAGGTTTCCTTGGCTGTGTGGACATATAGGGGGGGATTCCTTCCTCTGTAAATTATTATCTGTATTTAATCTGTATTTTTATATAAAACAAGTATTTTTTACCCAATAGCGAAACACGATCGATACAGGATCCTGTCAGGAGCAATAAAATGATACTAGCAAAATGTATCGCTTAAGTTTTGCTTTGGCCGGCATATCGCAACTTCCCTTGTCGCTGCCTGCGGCCAAGGTTGAGGCGTCAGGTTACAGCGATATATAACTGAGGATGGACAACGCATGTCGGTGTAGGAGTCGCGTGTCGAATTTTAAGGACTGATAGATATCTCCTACCCTTAGCTGCGCTGCCGCATGTTTACTGCATCGTGCCGTTTATTAGCTTAACTTCTCCCCCGACACGCTTTGTAAGCACTCCCAATGCAATCTCCCTGACTCTCCCCCCTCCCCCACTACAACGCCAGGAGCGGTCTGGCTGCCGCCCAAGACACCCAGGCCGCCCAAGCCGCCGCCGCCGCAGCCGCCGCCCTCTCCACCAAGTACGAATGTGCAATGAATGGTGAATGTGATGTACCCTCCGTACAATAATGATCAGCATAACGATATTGCAGCATCAGGTTATCATCCTTTTCGTGTCTAGAGTCCTCCTATGGCGGAGAATGTCATTGTGGTGGATAATGGAGTCATGACAGCTAGGGATGGGTTTGGTTCCAGCGGGATTGATAGTTCAGATAGTGCACTACCCACCCGCAGACGGCACAACGACGCGCCGGGTGCCGATGGACCCCCTAAGCTTCGTATGAGGAGAGGGGACTCCGGCAAGGTCATAAAGGCATGTATGTATATGACTGGTGCATACTCTCTGAAAAAGCTCTGTGCCGTACATGTCGCACCGTCTCACGCTGCAGGACCAACACGGCGGCCACCCCCTCCCCCTCCGCCAACACCCTTACCCCGGCCACGCGCTCTAAGGCCGCCGCCTCCTAAATCGCGTTCATCACCGCCACCTCCACCACCCGAGCGCTCCCTTCCCCCTCCGTACGAGTACGAATCGCCGCCACCACCTCCGGAGAACTCGCCAGAAAACACTCCACCGCCCCAGTACGAGTACGAATCTCCTCCACCGCCTCCGGAAAATACGAATGACAACACTCCACCCACCCAGTACGAGTACGAGTCACCTCCGCCACCTCCGGAGAACAACCTGCCTCCTCCGTACGAGTACGACTCGGCGCCACCACCCCCGAAGCACTATCCCCCGCCTCCGTTCAAGGACAACACACAACCTTCCGGTGTGTCATCTCTTTTGGTTTTGCATTAATTTTGTCAATGCGCGCGTTTGCGTGGCTGTACGGGATGCATGTACGTTAGTCTCACCGTATAAGCCAACCAACCAATCAAGTTCATGTGCGGAGCCGTATAACAAACCCCTCTTTAATTGTACGTCATACTACGTTGAAGCGCTGTTGCAATGCATTCATACCATGTGGTACTAGTCAGTCCATAAAGAAGGGAGACCCAACTTCATGAGGGAGAAAGACATGCGAAGAAGTTAGAAGAGAAGTTAAAAGAGAAAAGGGAAGAGAGAAGAGAAGAGAGTAAAGAAGAGAGGAGAAGAGGGAAAAGAAGAGAGAAAAGGAGAGAGAAGAGAAAATTATGAGTTGTGTCTTCTCAGGTCGTCGGAGGACATTTACACATCTCCCACATCCTGGAAAGTTGCTTGCATTTCGGCCCCTGGCCCCACCGATGAGAACCACCTGGGTCTCATCTTGGTCTTTGCTCGCCCCACTGCTGCTTGGGCTCCCCCTCTCGCAGGCGGAGATGTCCGCCTGATAGGAGGGCTCCAAGTATGGGAGGGTCGAGTGGAGATATTTTTCCGCGGCCAGTGGGGTGTCGTCTGCGGCAGGTGGGTGCTTGGTGGGCAGCTGACTGGGGAGTGAAGAGTTAGGTAGTTGCCGGTTAGGCAAGGGATAGGGTTAATCGTTTTCTGTTGAGTAGTTGCATGGTTGGGTGGTTGGCATGTGCCAGGACGCCACCGGCGCCTGTCACCCTCCTACCCTCCTACTTGCTATGCCCCAGCGATGGAATCTGATGTTTGCGCTACCACAGCCATTGCATTGCGCCACCAATGGGGGGTTGCAGCCCTCGCGATTGGGCTGGGGCGAGCCATGTCACACCGGACTGCTCAGCACTATATCGCACCTGCGGGGCGGCGCCAGTAAAGGCTACTGCACTAAGAAGACCGACTGCGCTTCCGTGTCGACCGCGGTCAGCCTGGGTTGTTGCGGTCCTTTAGGGTCTTAGGATCCACCACCAACTGCGTGTCGCCGTATATTGTCCGCGCCGTACACAAGCCAACGAACCCAGTAGTACAGAGGGGCACGTGTGGTGGTAAAGAAAGTCTGATGCTGGTGCCGATTGCCGCCACTACAGTTATCATCTTTGCTGCTACCGCCACCGCTATTGCTGCAGCTATTGCTGCAGCTACCGCACTTGTTGTCGCGTTGCTTCTAAATCAAGCCTAACCGCCCGCCTCGTCAAACACCCCCGGAATGACTTGATCGCATCCAGGTGGACGTCTGTGGAGGCAGCAATGGTTTGCAGACAGCTCGGATTTAACAGCACCTCGGTTCGCGTGACTCGCTGGACCCCGCCGCCCAATCTGCCCATCTGGCTGAGTGACATCAACTGCTCCAAAATCGATGCCAGAAGTCCGTACAAGGGCCTGGCAGCATGCAACTCCAACGGTATCGGCGTGATCACGTGTCAGGCGGGCTCCGACGTAGCTGGCGTACGTTGCTTCGCTTGAATGTTTCATACGACAGCCCGTCTGGTTTTGGGGCTCGCGTGCATAGCTGCCAGTATTGTAGAATATCTTGGTTGTGATGTAACAGCGCGAAGATTAATTCTCTAGATGTGTGTGTGGTTGTTACAGTGGGCAGCTCCAGACTCACGAAGAGTAGAGCCAGCAATCTCTAGATGATTGTACCTTACAAGTCGTACCGGTACGGGACGATGGTATGGCATGGCAGGGACGGAGATTTGTGACTCAGGGGCTATAGTGTTAATCAGCGTGAAGAAACAACGGAGGAGGCGTGCCTAGTTAAGCTACCTGAAGAACGTAGCTCGTTTTTGGCGGCCCATTTATTCAGTTGAATAATGCTAGCTTGCGTATAGAAATTATATTTCATGTTGTTATTTAAGTCAACAACGGAACTCGATGCTGGCTTCGGCGTGAAGGGCACGAAGTGAACGAAGGCCTGAGCCTATCGAAACCGCGCGGCTACGTGTGCCCCACCATGAAGCCCGCCGAAAGATTCGCCATACATATTCATGCTTGCGTCGGAGCGGGTGCGTGAACAGACATGCAAAGGTGCTTACTTCCTGTCCTGATTGGGTTATTGGCGTTTCTTTGCTACCGCTCATTATTGCGCTCGCCAATGATCGGCCAAAAATTTATAATAGTAGTAGTTGCTTGCTGTTAGTTCTTTCTGAAAAGCTGTAACTCTTAGGTAAAAAATGATTCTTCCTTTATTTCTAACTCTAAAAAGGTAACCTCTTAGGTAAAAAATGATACTGCCGTACAGTCTCTATAGGGAAGAAGGCCAATGATGCCGTACACTCTCTATAGGGAAGAAGGCCAATGATGCCGTACAGTCTCTATAGGGAAGAAGGCCAATGATGCCGTACAGTCTCTATAGGGAAGAAGGCCAATGAACAAGGCCCTCAAGTCGTACGGCCTAAAGGGAAATCTATCCGTCGCTGGCTCTACCTGCTAAGCGGAATCTGCAACAATTTCTTTTAAGTATATGACAGCAAGTTTAAGCATATTGATCTTTCGCCTTGTAGCGTGCTTGATGCTGTGTGGTAAAGCACTGTGTTCCGCGTCTGCGTCCATTTTGCCTGCCAAAAGTGGTGAACCAACTTAATCAAATGCAAATTTACAATGCCATAAAAACGAAAATGTAGGTAGTGCTGTTACGCACTTTTCGGCGGCGGCAAGATTTCGCACGGCATCATCGCACGACCGATCTGCGTCGCTGTTCAGCCAGTATTTAGCCCAGTGCATAAATATCAAATACTGTGTATTACATATGACTTCTTCTTTTCACCATTTGTAGGGTTAGTTTGGCTTTTCCTTCGCCGTTATGGTTGTGATAGACTGATCCTTGAGTCAATACATTCATTAAAGCCTTGGACTGCTAGTGAATATAAAGCTAGTAAATGTTGTCATTGTCGGTACAATCGCGGACGTTCAGCATTGTGGTCCTGCTCGCCATGGCCACGACACACTATGACGACGGGTGATCGCCTTAAGTCCGCGTTAGTTCGCGTTAGTTCGCGTAACGGTGCGAATCTTAGCGTTAGGTGCGAATGAGCATGTTTTTGTAACGCAAAGAGCTAACGCACAACGGCTATGAAAAAGCGGAAATCGGCCCTACTGGCTAAAATTTTTAAATTTTATAATTTTCAGATTGTAAAGGTTCATTTGGAAATAAACTTGCGTCGTTTTGGTCGACTTGAGCAATTCATCCGTGCTTATGTTGAAACACGAAGCATACGCGCATGTGTAGCAAGGCGATACGCATGCGATTCCATATTGCGATTCGTGCGTGTGGGGAGACAATGCGTAAAGCAATACGCGTCCAATCGCACATCAAACGCATACAGTCCGCAAGGCTACTCACATGCGAATACATGTTGCGTTTCATGCGTATGAAGGCTGATTGCGTAAAGCTTAACGCGGCCTAACACACACCAAACGCACACATGTCGCAACGCAATTCGCATGCAAACAAATGGTGCGTTTCAAGCATATATGAAGGCTCGTTGCGTCAAGTTTACTGCAGCCTAACACACCAAACACACACCAAACACACACGATTTACTTTGATTAATCGCATGACATAACAATTCACATGCGATGTTTTATGTGTTGGTCGCATACTCAGTTCGTTAACCTTCACGCAGTCTCATAAGAATATAACATGCTTGGCAGCACTCAGGGGGCTCTTCCGCAAACGAGATCGCATCAGGTGCAGCCTTACATCGCACAACGATTCATCAT
Organism: Volvox carteri f. nagariensis; assembly: GCF_000143455.1. Taxonomy (NCBI): domain Eukaryota; kingdom Viridiplantae; phylum Chlorophyta; class Chlorophyceae; order Chlamydomonadales; family Volvocaceae; genus Volvox; species Volvox carteri. Next base: position 1,284,016 of record NW_003307562.1, read on the forward strand.
ACCATCAATAGATGCCAGAAAGGCGGCGGGACATATGCCGCATGTGAACACGCACGCAATTAGACCCCCACTGGCTGTGAGGCAGTTGTGGGGACATGCCTGCGAGGCTGAAAGGGCTTCCGGACGCTTAAATCGCATCAGGCACTGTCTTACACCGTGCCAACGATGTATGATGCCATCAACTATTTGCCGAAATGAGGCGGGAAACGCTGCATCCAACACGCGCACAATTAAACCCCTGCCATGAGATGTGTCGGTGGCTGTGAGGCAAGTGGGGACATGCCTGGGAGGCTGAAAGGGCATAAATCGCATCAGGAGCCATCGTACGCCGCAACAACGATGCATCATACCATCAACTAGTTGCCAGAAAGGCGGGGGGGAACACGGCTTGATCAGTCATGCTCGCTAGGCAACCATCATGGGGAAGGGATGTAAGGGTGTCCTCCTCTCGGATGGGTCGAACTACTCCCAGTGGCTCGGCGACTTAGGCGATTTCCTTGCAACATCCAAGTTGAAGACTACATCAACACCCGTCGCCTCCGGGCCGCAACACCCAAGACGCCCTGGAGGAGGACGCACAGGCGCTCGGCTACCTGCATCTGTCCTGTGAACTGCCCATCAAGCAGTTGCTCAGGAATCGCCAGACCACTCTCGCCGCCATGCAGCTCTTACAGCAACAGTTGCATTCTGCATCCCAGGCCCGGCTGAGCCTGTTGGAGCCGCAGAAGCAGCTGAGCATGTACGATGGGAAGACGACCACTGACTTCGTTCAGCAGGCAGAGCAGCTCCGTAGCAATATAATCGTGGCCGGCGGCCAGTGGGACGAGAGCACCACACCATTCTGGCCATGGCCTGCCTCCGCAGTGCACCATCACCATCGAGTTCACGATGTATCAGCCCAACTTAACGACCCCACAGCTCGTGCTCATGCTGCATGAGAAGGAGAACAACCTTAAGACCCAAGCAAGCAAGCAAGACAAGCCTGGTGGGAGCTGTCGGCCCTGGCCGTGCTGCCAGTGGAATCGGCAGCGCCGCCGGTGCTGCAGGCACCGTACGGGCCGGCGACACCTGTCACTACTGCGGACAGCCTGGTCACTACGTTCACGAGTGTCCTGTTAAGCAGGCAGACGAGTCCGTCGGCCTTCACCGCAGCAACACATTCGAGCAGCTGCACGCCGCCAGCAACATCAGTTGAGGCAGCTGCAACCGCCACCGTGACGGTGGCGGCAGGGGCACTGGCAGCGGCAATGGCGGTAACAGCAGGGCTGACGGAGCACGTGAATGTGGCCGTGCTCGATGTGGCAACAGCCAACACAACGGTGGCGACACTGCATGCGGCAGCAGTGGCAGCAGCTCGGGCAGCAGCCGAAGCAGCTCACACCAGAGCCGTGCCCCAGTGCTGGTCATCGACCACAGTGGAAGCAGCTCACGAGTCACCCTCGACTCAGGCTCACCATACCATCTCACGGGTGACCACTCCCTGCTGCACAACCATGTCCCCGCCGGCATGCCACGGCTAATCGGGTGGGGCAACATGTCGTGGGAACAGCTCGGGCCCACCCTGACGTCTGTCGACCTCGTGAGAGGTCGACAGACCTCATGACACGCAGCTACTCGGTCACGTTCAGCATGGACAAGACGGGCTGCTGGTTCTCATGCATCAGCCTCCTGCACAACAGCCCGTCTATAACCGCATGGAGTGAGCGTGGGCACTATGCATGGACGTGGACCTGCAGGCGCCGACCGACATCACCGTCAATGTCCTCAGCACCACGGGTGACAGAGCGGGCGGGGGCCAGGCCGCAGGTAGCAGCGCTGGCGGAAGTGCCGCCACCATCACCAGCACCCGTGGCGGCAGCACCGCCGGCAGCCACACCGGTGGAGGCCAACCGAACGGCGACAGCAACGGCAAAGGGCAACCAGGCAACAGCAGCCCCGGGGCCACTGAATGCTCAGTCGCCGAACTTGTGGCAGCACAGCGCCTGCACTGCCAGTACGGTCACCTCAGTTACCATGTGCTGAAGCAGCTGATCAGCAAGCGGAGGAGGCCGTCTGTGAGGCCTGTGTCACCGTGAAGGCCACCGCAACCGCCCACCCCAGCCGCGGCAACCGGCCGTAGCACGCACTGGAGGTCGTACACTCTGACCTGTGCGGGCCCATGCCGACCATGGGCCGAGGGGGCGCACGCTACTTGCTGACGCTGCTGGATGGTGCCACCGGTTTGTCCGCCGTCCGCATGCTGGCCAGCATGAGCCAATGGGCAAAGTGCAGCAGGACATGGTGACACAGCTGGAGGCCCGCCACCCGAACCACGCACGGGTGCACACGCTGCACAGCGACAACGGCGGTGAGTACGTCGCCAAGCAACTGGAGCAGTGGCTGCGCCAGCACGGCACCGCACACACCCACTCGGCGCCGTACAACCCAGAGCAGAACGGAGCGGTGGAGCGACTCAACCACACACTCTTCACCGTGTGCGGGTGATGCTGCATGACACAGCACTCCCGGTCAGCTACTGGCTGGAGGCTGCACTCTACACCAACCTCCTGCGCAATGTGGCCCCCTCTCAGGGCCAGGAGGCCACACCGAGGAAGCTTATCACGGCATCCCCCCCGACGTCAGCCACCTGCACACCTTCGGCTGCCTGGCCTACATCCGCATCCCAGCCAACCAGCAGGACAAACTCAGTCCTCGTGCAAAGGCGGGAACCTACCGCTGACAGGAGCACGGCATGGCCACCCACCGCGTCCTCGTCGAGGGCAAGGTGACCGTGAGCAGCGACATCACCTTCGATGACGACTGCCACGACCCGGTTCACAACAGGCGGGCACCCTCTTCGGCACTAGCCCCGCATGCCCCGGCAGCAGGGACACTATCGGCGGCTCTACACCGCCCGCCATGCTGCCGACTCCAGCGGCTACCCCAACCCCGGCGACCCCAACAACACCCCTTCCATCGCAACACCCGCAGTCAACGGCTGTCCCTGCACATGCCGCAGACCCGGTCAGTGACGGCCTGCCAACCCGACAGCAGCAGCAGTGGCGGCGGCGGAGAGTCGGGAAGTCCACCGCTGCTCGGGTGGTAGCGCTGACAGTGCTAAGTCTAACATGCCCGACGGCAGCGGCGGTGGTGGAGGCAACAGTGCGGTACACACTGCCAACGACATGCTGGTGACGGCGGACAACCTGCAACCTGCCCAGTTTAAATGGGGGGGACTAACGGCTCACCTCGACTGTAATCACAAATTTAGATGCTTAATTCACCATACTGATATTCTCCTTACACTTCGTCAATTGCTTATACTTTACTGTTGCAACAACTAGCAATGTGTGGGCAATTTGCACTGTACGACCAATGCAAGAAAACAAACTGTTTCAATCATTGGAAAAGGCACACAGCCCAAATGCTTGCTAATGCCAGCCGATCAAAACTTTCGCCTAAAGTTTTCCAAGAACAAGGGGCAGGAGAGAGGGGAAAGGCGGGGAAGTGGGGCGGCAGCCCCACGACCCCGCACATCCCCCCCAAGACCACCTGGCCACCGACAGGCAATCATGATAGGGATGAGCGGGAGCCAACGGAAACATTTAAAAGCATGATTCCCTATTGAAGTTGTCCAAACGTTGTTCACTGTACTGGATACCTCATGAGACTGTCTGCGGCCTGTGGGTTGATGGCTTACATGGCCGGCAACTGCCAGACAAATAGCTAGCTAGAGTCAAGAGCATGTTGTACGCGTCGTGGGTGTGTGTCACATGGGGTTTGGTTCGTGCGTACCGACTGTATGCCGTGCGTATGCCCTTTTTACCCCCTTACATTAACACGTTGTCCTCTCTTCGCAGATAAACGCCCTTTGTAAGCCCACTCTTAGATTTTCATTTGTGCTTGGTGACCGAAAGGCCGAATTCTTCGCCTGGAAAAAATTGCCTGGGATGTGTTCTGGTAATCCTGGGATGCGTTGGGAAGATCCTGAGCCTGAGCCTTGGTTTGACCGAGGCGTCTGTTAGGGTAGGAACCCTGAAACAGTGTCATTCCTTAATCAGGAAGCACTTATAGATCTCAAGGTATTCCTAGTCTGTTCATAGATCAGCCTTAGTCGAGTTACGTCTTAATCGCTTTGCGATGTAGCTCTGTAACGCAATAACGCGCTACAACATCTGGCCCCCTTCTTTAGACGCCTGCGTCTAGGCGGCGCGCAGTCCAATAGGCATCAATAAGAGATCTATCGGGGAAAGCAGGCTCTCCAATCCAACTGTTATTCTCATGTCCATGACCAACCCATCTCACGAGATATCGTGTCAGAGTTCGGTTTCGGAGCTTTCGTTGATCATGATCTAGAATAGGTGTCCACACAGGTGTCCACACAGAGGTAGAACCTTCAAAGGGTTGCAAAGGGGGTCTAATCCCCCAATCCAGGGGGTGGGTACTGGTCAGCCATCCTACCATCCTGGCAGGGGCAACCCTCTTCCATCCCCCATCTTAAGGGCCGATGCTAATCCCGTCCCTCCAACAGGGTTCCCATCCTCATCCTGCAGCTGTGTCCCCAATCCTCGTCCTGCCAGCCAGGGTCCCATCCCCAATCCCTTCGACCAGGGTCCTTGGTCAAGGTTTCAATCTTGCCGTGGCCCCTAAACCCAATCCTGACGTCGTCACCCTACCCCCCATCCCGCCTGACCAGTACCTGCCCCCAATCCGCAATCTGTGCAACCCGCTGGAACCTTCAGCATCAATTTCCACTGTAGGTCGAGGTGGTTGTACAGTGCCATCAGATCGATAAGGTCGTAACAACGATACATAGAACACGACATGGAAACGATATTCCTCTGGAAGAACCAATCTAGCAGCAGCAGGATTGATCATCCTCTCAACCGTGAAAGGTCCAATCCATTTAGGCATCAGCTTCTTCGAACCTTTCTGAAGGGTCAAATTCTTCGTACTGAGTAAGACTTATTGTCCTTCAGTATACGACACATCACGCCGTCTTTTATTCGCAAATTCAGCAGGTCCAAGAATGTCCAAGGTATATCTCCGACCGTGAAGGTTACTGGTCACAGTAGTTTCTCAGCATGTCTCCAAGGACGTGATTGACTCGTTCTGTCTGACCATCAACCTGGTGGTGGAAAGCAGAACTCATTGCCTGCTTCACCTCTAGCCTCTTCATGAGCGAGGTCCAGAAAGCACACCTAAACTTGGTGTCCCGATCTAAGACGATGGTGCCTGGTAAACCATGAAGCCGGACCACTGTGTATCATCAGTCTCTTCTGCGACTACATCTTTCTTGCACCATCTTAGTCAGTCGATCTGCAAACACCACAAGGGAGTTGTAACCTTTTCTAGTCGAGGGCAATCCGAGTACAAAGTTTATTGAAGAGCTCCGAGAACTGAAGCAGGTGCCGTTCCGTTGAGAATGCCGGTGGTACGTGCCTCCTGCTAAGGGTGTTTCTTGTTTTGAAAGCTTTAAAAATTGCTGAACCGCAGTGGAAGACTGGGCAGAACCCTGAGAACTTCAGTAGATACTACGATTAGGGTGTATTTCCAGTGCGGATTAAGGCCAGGGATTAGCGTTAATCCCTGTGCTAATCCCAGCAGTGGAAATCCCACCGGGATTAAGCAGGATTCGCCGGGGGATTAAGGAATTCCTCAGGACACCGTGTTCTTTATTCAGAGGACTAGCAGAAGTTAGCAAGAGATTAGGAAAGAACATAAATTGAACTTGATGTCCATGTATTTACCTGGAAACTCGTGACAAAAAAGTTATTACCTGGCCCCACCCAGGTAGCAACTTTCCGTACCTGGATTAGCGTTCATGGCGTTGTATCTTACTTTAGTTTCTAGGTAATTCCATGTGGATGACCTCAAGTAAGCAATATCTGATTCGGTTTGCGCGAAAGGTGCTACTTCAATGTCAGGCCTCAACGGTGGCCACAACGGCGAGAAGAGTGCGCTTCTTGCCCATATTTTATACTCATACGATGCCTAATGCCCAAATCAATTCAGAACTGGTAATATTAGCTTCGAGATCGCATCAAAATATGTGCATCGCCCTTTGTACGGCCTTAATCCCCGCGCTAATCCCAGGCCTTAATAATTGCCAGGGATTAGCCGGGGATTAGCCGGGAATAGCGGGACCTTAATCCCTGGCCTTAATCCGCACTGGAAATACACCCTTATACTACGAGAACTGCCGGGGCACGCAGAGGCACGCCCCCACCACTTGTGGCCATGCTGGCCGCTTTACAGGAATCATCCGAGAGGCGTTAACCAGTACAGCGAATCCGCAGAATATAGACCCGAGCGCCTGAAATTGGAAGCGCTGATCAATGCTTTCAATGAGGTTTCGTTGATTCGGTACTGATTTAATTAATATATGCTTCTAAGTTAGCAATTAACTAAGATTGATATTTAATTGCCATTGTTGAGCTGTTCGGGTTTCAGATTTTCAAATCTGTGACCGATGTAATCTAAATACGTTGCTGCAAAAGCTTTTGTAACATTTTTGGCATACTTCTGCAAGGTAAGAAGGATATTATTTTAGCTACTTCGTGTGTTAGGGAGTTAGTAGAGCTGCGATACATGAAGCTGTTGTCGACACTGGTAAGATCACTGTAGTTGGTACAAAAATGCCACTAAGCGAATAATAAGCGGGTAAGTGGGACACTATATTGGCTCCGTTCCACGAGTGTGATGAAAATGCGTAATTGCAGAATGGGTGCCGGGTTCAACGTAACCATAGAGCACAATTTAGCAGATCGGTGATTTATTCATCGTGTAAATGGCAGTATGGAATTAAGGGAAAACAGAACCCAACAAGGGATACCTCAACATGCACACATGCGTACACTGCCTACAGTGTAATTGCCTACATGCCCATCTGAATATTCACATTAATGTACCTATAGAACAGGATATCTCCCACGGCCTGGATGCGGTCGATGATGTCGCGTTTGATAATGATGGAGCCCGTATACATGCCATTGGGAAGGTTGGTGTGGATCCATGGCAGGTCTGTGATGGATTGCACTTGTTTGTTGGAAGCCTCCTGCTAATGAACCCGCCAGACTTCATCATCCTTGTCAATGTTCAGGGTGATAAATGGGTCCGTTTAGGATGAAATAGGCCCATTTGAGACCCGGGTCTTGTTTGTGGATTGTGCACGGTATGCTTTGTTAAATTCTGTGGGAAGTGTGGGACTTGCGGGAAGTGGGGGAAGTGGGGGAAATGTATGGCTATACATTCCCCGCACCATCCATGTAACTAGGAGGGAACATGTGGTATGGGATATCATGCTTGGAGATTAAATCTAAAGTGTAAACTGGCAGGAATGCGGGGTGCCTTACTGGGTTCATACCTGACTTGCATGCACCGAAGCACAGGCTTTGGTTATTGATGTGTGGGACAAGGGGGGCATATCTTTTCCCGCGGCCGCTAAACAGCGGAACCCTGCCTTCCCCGATACTTTGGGGCACCCTCAACTAGTCACCCTAGTCAACTTCTCTATGGTTCCCTCGAGTTCCAAACCCACCACCGGCATCTAACGGAATCTGACGGATCGATGGCAGCACAACTCCGTTCCGTTCTCATTTCACAAGTCGTCTTTCCCAGATCACTACTATCCATCGACTAAGGGCGCTCCACCCTCCACCAATCGGAGGAATATCCGACCTTGTTAGGTCTCTATTCCGGGATCTCCCGGGGCATTGGTGCATGCTTTACCAGTAGTGCCTGACCTGCTGGTTGTTATCTGCAGCCCACTCGAGCATCTGGGGCAAGCAAGCGAAAGCGCCGTCCGTATGCCAGTAGAACATCTGTGGGAATGGACGCAATGTCAGTAAAAAACGAACCGTGCAAAAGTGTTCATGCAGATGGTATGTTCATACAGCACGCCATCTGCATGAGGGTAATCACCTTATATATTACCGAACCCGTGCAAGCATAGCCTAGTACTAGTTTGTACGAACCTCGGTAATCGTTTGAGCGGATATGCAGGTGCAAATGTATAAGGCATGTGAGCTTTGACTTACAGAAAGGTCGCGCGCATTGCCGTCCTCATTCAGCATGGTGATGGCGAAGACCGTGTACCCGGCGGCATCTTGGGACTTGGGCTGCACCAGGATGTGCATGGCGTAGCGTTTGGTATATTAATATATCATAGTTGAAGATCAGTTGCAAGTTGTCGACCATGCGTTGTTACAAGTTGCATGTGTGAGTTGCTGCAACGTGTGCGTTAGTGTTGAGACTTGCTGCATGACGGCTAGGCACGGCTCCTAGGATTTGTTATTGTAAAAGTACGGATGTGTGAACAACGGTGTAATGGTCCCATGACGTCAAGTGCAGGAAATGAATTTATTCGACGAATTCATCTAGCTGGTGTCAGTCCTCAGATGAAGATGACGAGGAGGTTGCGGAAGGGCGGATTGCGTGATGCGAATAAAAAACGTGCATTTCACCATGGAAGCAAGTAAAAACGGCCTTGATGATGGCAGATTACTTGCCTCAAGTGCCTCGGACCAATCGAAGACATTTACCCCGCGTGACCCGTTACCGTAAATGATACCCGTGACGTTAATTGGACGTCTGGACAAGTACGACATTTTTCAAGACAGCCTGTAATACGAACCAAACCAGAAATAAGATCGTCACTCAGCCCATGACAGCTCGAGTTTCCAGAGTTCGTTGGCAAGGAAAATTTGCTCGTTCCACGACTGCAGCGCTACCTCAGTATTTCCCCGTCCACCATGGCCCCACCGCCGCCTGCTTACGGTGGTGCCACTGGTGGTGCGACCGGGGGCATCAGCAACGGGAGCGGCGGCGGCGGCGGTGGCGCACTGACACCTCCTTGGTGTGAGCCAGAGGCCCTGCTGCAAAGTCTTTTTAACTTCCCTCACGCGCCGGCCAGCAGCCAGCAGTCGGTGTCCCACGTCGAGGCGCTGTGTGACCTGCTGCGGCGATTCCTCACCCGGCAGGTGTGTAGGCGTTACACATAGATTACATATACTGGTTCCTACTGGTGGTTGCGCTGCCGGTCTTGCATATATTAAAACAATCGCCTCCCACGCGCACCTGATCGGAGATTCGCGAGCGGCCCGAATGCAAATCCCGGATGGCGCACACAATCATTAAGTGATCTTGCGAGCTGACCAGGAATGGAGTTGGGCCGCCGTCGATCCGGCAGATTCTGTTGGATGCCGGTGGGTGCGGAACCTATGCGATTCATTGAGAAGTTGACTAGGTTACAATTTACAAGTGCCGCACGAGTGCGGGGGGCCTGTGAAAGCCTGAGGGGAGTCCATGGGCTATATATACAAATTACAAATTACAAGTTCCGCACACAAGTGCGGGTGTGTCCGTAAAAGCCGGGGGGGCCATGGACGTTGTATTGGTATTGATGCGGGTACGCGGGAGGTCATCTTCATTCTCCCTCGTCCGCTTCAGGGCGAAGCGCCTCAGCGCGACGTGCCTGGCCTCCCAAATTTCCGAGAGGTACCTGGCCAATGCCAGGGGTGGCGCCTCAGTCAAAATGGTGCGCATGCTGCGTCCCGTAAGGACTAGGTCACCATCATACTTAGCCCGTATGCTCTTGTAAGCGGGACATTCTTCGAAAACATGCAACTCATCTTCAACCGCTCCACAGTCACAAAGCCTGCAGGTACGCGCGGCGCGCACACGCCCATTAGGCCTATTAACCTCTAACTCCCAACAGCCTAACCGAAAACGCATGAGCACATGATGAAGTCGCTGGGGCATGGTCCCTTTAGTGTGCTCCAACCAATCGAGACGCGCACCCCTAGACGGGGCAGCTCCCATCCAGTTCATATAGCGACACGCCTTGGCTCCGGTAATTCCTATGGGGAAGACGCGGGGGTCACCCAAGGTATTCGGGCACTCCCACCGTGCATCAAGCCGCTTGGCAAATACCTTAAGAATGCTCTCAACTGGCAATTAAAGAGTGGTGTAGTACGATATAAGATCATTACCGCGCGTATTAGTGGGGGTTCCATCCCTAAGCTAGTAAGAAAGGCTAGTACCTTGCTTGCCCAACACTCAGTGACGCCCCCAAGTGCCAACTCCAGGTCAGCGACAAATGCCCGGTGACACAGTGTTCCCGGCCTCTTAACCACAGAGTTCCAAAACCTAAGTACAAGATTGGTCCAATGGAACTGGAGTGGCCTCTGTGACAGCTCGCGATATAGGGAAACCATAGTCGGGCTCCTCGCCCCAACTACGGTTCGCATGCAAGCACGCTGTTCCTGGACCATGGGATTAGCCATAGCACCTTCAAAATTCACATTAATGAAGTCAGGTCCCCAAACTTGCGCTCCATAAGAAAACACCAGTACAACTAGTGTATTGTAGAGAGGCATACATAGCTTGGGGGTGGTAATTCTCTTATCACGACACAGGGTGCTGAGCCCAAACGTGGCCCGCCTCACTGCTGTGAGTAGTTGCTTGGTACATGCTGAGAACTGCACTCCTGGGCCATAGTGCAACCCGAGATACCGTGCCGTCTCGTTGCCGGTCAGCACCCGCAACCCCGCCCCACCTAACCGGTACGCAGCTTCAATAAGCCGCTTCCGCTCACGAGTAGCACCCCCAAAAATGAGGACCTCGCACTTAGCGGCATTCGCGGCCATACCCGTCGCTTTGCAGTAGGCTTCGAGTAGCCCCAGAAGGCATTCAGCTCTATCGTGCCCTGTCGCTACCAGTGACACATCGTCAACGAAAAGTAGGTTAGTGAGTTCACCGCCCGCCAGGCTAACACTCTGCTCACGAAGAGTGCTCCATCGGCTAGGGAGGCACACACGGCAATTAGCATCGTGAGCATCAATATAATGAGCGAATACTTCTATGAAGAGTCCAAAAAGGGTTACGCTAAGGGGGCACCCTTGCTTAACATCACGCCCCACCGTGAATTCAGGTCCCAACTTACTTCCTAACTTGACCCGAAACTTCACGTCAGCATAGCTAGCCTTTAAAGAATCGAGGATGCGCCCGTGTAGCCCATACGACATATATATATATATATATATATATATATATTTCCATATATATACATATATATATTTCCATATATATACATATATACATGTATATACATGTATACATATATACATATATACATATATACATATATACATATATACAATATATATATATATATATATATATATATATATATATATTGAAAGATGATTCCACCGTACAACTGACGGCGGTTGGGGTCCTGCCAACTAGACCCCGCCTCATGCATATACACAAATGTGTCACCAAACCAAACAAAATATTGGCAATATAAAATATAAGGCATCTCGCGACCAAAGCGCAATGTTCTTGCGAAGGGGCCATGCTCACTATTTTTGACTGCATAAACGTGTCCAAAATCCTGGGAAACGCAGGGTTTCGCAGGGTAGCTGAAGATATACCCCCCTGTTCCACACATCATACATACATACATTATCACATCCTAGGCCAATCCAGCAGCGTGGCGACCTGGAGTGATCATGATCATGGGTCATGGGTCATGTCTTGATCATTCCCGACTGCGACACGTCCGGGTCCACACTAGCCAGGTGAATGTAGCATCCTCATGCCTCAATCCCTTCCGTGTTCCTTTCTAACGTCCCATGTATGCGCCTCTAGAAGGCCTTATGGCTCAATGCCACATGCATTCATGTGCACGATCTGAAACCATGGACGCCGTGCACCCGTCCCTGCCGCTTGATGTACACCAAACAATGTATTCCCGTACACGCTGGCTCACACAGAAGGGTGGTGGCAACGCCAACACCAAACAGCACCAGCAGGAGGGCAGGTCTTCGGCCGCCGATCCTGCCGGCCTCGTAACCGATGAGGTCGATGTTTGGAATGGCTTCCCAGCCGACGGGTTGTCCGCTTTAAGTGCTGCCGCAAGTGCCTTGTACGGCAGCGAGTGCCCTGTACGGCAGCTCACGTGGTTCCCGGACTACGGTTGTGCGCTGCTGGGTATTGGCTCGGACCCGGACCTGTTAACGTCGGCGCCGGATGGCGGGGTTATAATGTCCCGGCCTGGTGAGGTGGTGCTGCACCTGGTTGCTCTGGATGGCTGGAGCTTCCACGTGCACTGGTGAGATCGCAGATAGCTGGTGTGGGATGGTGATGAGCTAGAGCAAGTAGCAGGGTCTGCGTCAAGTGCCATCTATCGTAGCGTGGCAGGGTGCCCGATAACAGGACTACCGCGGGATGGTCTGGCAGGACATGAATAATCGAGAGGACTGGTAAAGAAAGCTGGTGTGAGATAGTGAGCTAGAACCAGCATTGGCCCCATGGCAAAAGAGCCGGAAGTAGTGCAGCGGTGTTCCATTTGCCAGCATGTACAATTTCCGCCGGTAGAAGTCCTTTGCTTTGATACGCACACGTGATATCCTGGGTGGTGTGGCACCTCCTGCGAGCGCTCGTGAATGCTTGCGTGAGGTTGGCTTCCTGACCAGCTCCAGGTAAGAGATCCCGATGAAGTGGTGAGGAGCACTGAAGTAAATAAGATGTAGCGTACGGTGTGGAGCAAGGCGGCTGGGGTAAGATTACAGCGGCCGTTACAAGGTGTGTCTGGGCGCGCCCAGCGTTCAGCGTGACCAATGCAACACGGCCTACACAGTACGACATTGCCTCCAAAGACACGCTTCCGTCCGATTTGTGTCCATCTGTCCGTCGTCCTGTCGTCCTGCCACCCACCCCTCAATACACCCAGCGGTTCCCAACACACGGCCCGGTGCAGTAGCCACGTCAGCCTCGTCTGTGGTGCCATCAAAGCCGAAGAGTACGGCAGGGTGGTCAGTGCCGTACACGCTCCGGTGCAGCGCAGCTCCCAAAGTAATCCGCATCGGCACACTCCCGCCTTCATACACGCATCGGTGTGTAGCGCACTGGCTGGCGTCAGCGCTACGACGAAGATGCTTCACGGCGCTCATTCTCGCGGCGGCTTCACGGACGTGGCCCTATCTTCTGGGGACATCAACTATGAAACGTGCTGGCCGCTTGTCAAGGCAGTCCTGCAGGTATGTACTCCCGCGCGACGATTGATGCCAGGTTCATTCCGCATTCTCAAACGGGTGCTGTGCCGGAGCCCCATAATGGGTGATTTAACCTCCCCGTGCAGATATCGTATGTCTCTATGCCTCGAGAGTTCGGTGGCCTCCGCTCTTTCCCTTCATCCTCATCTTCCTTGAGCTCTTTCTTCCGCTAATTCATCAGCACACATATGGAAACGCTGTGAGGATACGCATCTTCGGGCGCTGTACGACGAGGTCGTACGGTGTATCTTCTGGCTGCAATTATATTTCCAGCCTGTTTGCATCCAAGATACGTTTTGCCATTCGCTCCATATCTACGAGACCGCCGTCCTGTGCGCCTCGCTTTGTTCCCTGGTAAGACGTTTCCTTCACTCGTAAACAAGACACTCGATTCTCGCCCCTCTCCTGCTGCCTGTATATAGTTCATCCTGGAGAAGCAGTACGGCGCTGTTGCTGCCAGAGGTCGCAGTCCTTGCATCCAGAAGTTGCCGCCACCGCCGCCGCCATCGTCAGCGCCGTCACATCTCCTGCGCCAAGCACTGGCCCGGTTGGATCTCTGGCTGCTGCGCCGCCAGCTTCTCCTCATCAACCCTGACACCGCCACGCCGCTCATGGTGACGGCAGCGATGCGCATGCTGGATGCCGCCACCACCAAGGCGGCGGCACTAGCCGCTGATGGGTACGACATGGCCGCCTTCGAGGCCGCCTGCCGCCATGCACACCAGCAGCTGCGCACCGCCGTCGGGGAACGGGCATGGCGAGCTGCTCGTGCGTCCGAGCTCCCTGGCCCGGAGTCCGCGGACTTCCTGGGTAACTTCCAGCCACCCTCCGGCGTGCTGCCGGCGGCGTTCACACCGCGAGCGGAGGAGCAAGGTCTGGCGGCGGCACGGCAGCGCGCGGAGCGCAACCTGGGCTCGTTGCCGCTGCTGCCCGAGCATGCCAGCTTCTCCCAGATCCTGAAATCCATGTCGGATCCGGGACCCTGGCGGGACCTCAGTAGTGATGTCGCGGCGCAGCTGGTCCTGCGCTCCGTGGAGGGGGTACTGTTCCGCCGGGCCCTGCAGCAGCTCGGTGGCGGCAGCGGTGGTGACGACACCGGCCATGCTCGCCTGGACCTAGGTGAAGGGGAGGTAGCGGCGCTGGAGAATGTTGTGGATGAGTACCGAGCGGCGCTTCAGCGTTTCCTATCGCGCCAGGGCCCGGGGTCGGGTGCGGTAATGGTGGCTGAGCTGCGAAGTCGGGAGGTGCTGGTGGTGTGGGTGGCCTACTGCCTGATTCACGCAGCGGCATGCAGGGCGCATCCGCTGATGGCCAGCCGCGGAGGCACATTCGCGAGCCACGAGGCCCTGCGGCACCTGGTCCTTTCGGACAGATTGGCAGTGGACGCGGCGCTGAGTGTGGCGGCCTATCTGCAGGGATGTCGCCAGAGGGCAGTAGCGGCGGGCGGCAGCAGGCAGGCGGATCTCTTCTCGCTGCGCGACGGCGGGGTGGGTACGATGGCGTTCGCGGAGGACTACGTGGCGGCGTGTCCGGTGCTCCAGGGGATCCTGACGGCGGATCAGGCAGATGCGGCGGAACGTGTAACGGCGCACTGGAAGGAGGTGCAGCGGAAGCAGCAGCTAGCGGCTCAGCTGCGGATTACGCTGGCTAAGCAAGAGATGGAACAGGCGCAACTCAATCGCGAGCTGCAACAGCACAAGGCTAAGCTTGCAGCGCTGGAAGCGGAGCTTAAAGCTTATCACTTTTGGCAGGGCGCCGAGCAACATGCCACCAGGGACAAGGTGGTTTCTGTTCAGTCTGAAGTGTTGGGCGCCGAGTCCAAGCTGCTGGCAATAAATGCGGAAATATGTCGCACACGATGCCAGCTTTCTGAGGCGGAGAAGGCCCCGCCGCCCGTCGTTCAGCCGCTGCCTAGCGATGCTAACCTCGCCCGCCAGTGGCTGTTCTTCCTGCACATGCCACCCCTGCTGCGCCACCTCTCACGCGCCAGCTTCCTGGCCCAACAAATGCTTCTGCCGAGACCCATCAGTGCTGATACCAGCACGGCCATTGCCGTACGGTATCCCACATCGCTCGTACAGCACTACAATACACAGCGGCAGTGCCGGACTTATGCTTCATACCTTCGACAGCCGCGCGACGGCGCTGACGGCCGTGTCATGTTGTGGTCCGAAATGAAGGCTCTGACCAGCGTAGGTCCCAATATGGTGGACGATTGCCGTACACCGTCCGATGGCGTTTGGTACCCAGATTCCCTGGCGCCCCTAATGGCGTGGGCTGGTTCCGGAGCCGTTGCAGATCAGGGCCAAGGCTTTCCGTCGCCCTTCTTCAACCCGTTCGCGGTGCTGGATGAGGGCCTGTTGGAGCTGTACTTCACTGAGAAACTGCCGCAAGGCGCGGAGTCGTTGCAGTGGGCCATGCACGTGCGGTCGTCTGCGAGCGTTACGTCGCCTAGTCGTGGCAACAACGCCATCGCCCAGCAAGGTGTGCGTGTAGCGCTGTAGTGCTGTCCCTAACGGGCCGTGTCTCGCACAGCTTGCTCGCATCAAGCTTGCTTGGTATGTCCTCCCGGCAGGGGCAAGGACTCTGCTCTCAGCGCCCCCTTCCCTAAGCCCAGCTGAGCCCAGGTGCAACTCGCTGCTGTCAAAACCCTCCCAACGTACGTTCCCTCAGCCGCTTTCCACCAAGGGTTGGAAGCAGCCTTCCTTCCCGCTTGGAGGGCAGTTTGAGTCCGGCGGCTCTTTTTGCCTCGCATTTAATCCTTATTTCCTCACGCTGCTTGGGCCCCTTGTCTCCCGCACACGCTTCCAGATACCAAGCCCTCTTGGCTGTCCAAACCTGCCTTCTTGGAGCTCTGCACCCTGCGAGCTTTTCCCCTCCGTCAGCTGCGTCGACTGGCCGCCACCCTGCACGACCACGTCTTGCCGCTCGCCCAGCCCGCTGTACACACGCTTGTACGGCAGCTGCTGTTCCACTTGGGCACCCTGACCGACGATGAACCGCCGCAGCTGCTGTGGCGCCGCGGCTGGGAAGCCGAGTGTGACGTGCTGACTGCACTGTACGGCGATTTGACGGCGCTGGCGGAGGATCTCGAGCAGACGCCACGGGAACACGGCGCGGTGCTGCTGCTGGGGGAGGTGGCGGGGTATCTGGCGGCGTGGTACCCTCCCTGCCGTGATGTGGCGCGACGCTTTGCTGCCATGACAGCGCGAGCTGCGGATGAGTTGGAGCCGCAGGTGGCGGTGGCTGGCAACGGTGGC
Source organism: Volvox carteri f. nagariensis (assembly GCF_000143455.1). Lineage (NCBI taxonomy): Eukaryota > Viridiplantae > Chlorophyta > Chlorophyceae > Chlamydomonadales > Volvocaceae > Volvox > Volvox carteri. The sequence goes on from NW_003307562.1 coordinate 1,300,316, forward strand.
GGCAGCGCAACTGACGGTTCAGCGATCAGCAACCTGCTCGCCAAGCAATGCCGCTGGCGATGCATGGCGCTGATGTGCTTCTCCGGTGCAGCGGCGGCGGATGCTGCCGCCTCCGCTGCAGCAACGGTGACCGCCGCTCCTCCGCTGCTGACGGAGGCAGACGCTCAGGAGATGATACGGCTAATGGTCCTAATCAACCACGGCCGCGTGTTCCTACACAGCCCGAAGCTTCGCGAGGAGCTGGCGCCGCTGTTTGTCCGGGCGCACAATGTGATTGCGAGTGCAATCGGGCCGCTAATGGAGGCAGTCGTGCGGCGACCAGACATACTGACAGACGCCGTGGCGGCAGTGCTGCAGCAGCGCACGCCGCGGGAGCTGACGTGGCGGCGCCTGGCTGCTACAGGCAGCTTTGAGGCCGTATCGGTCGAGACCTCCGCCACAGCCGGCTGCGGCAGCAGCGACCGGTTGTTCTCCATTAACCTACTCGACGGCACCGTACTGTTCGACGGCTGGCCTCCCGGCAAGTTGCCCAAGGAGGTCACAGAGCACCCGCTGTACCGCCGTACATTTGGCGAGTGGAACTTCGATGTGGCGCTAGCCAGTGATGGCGTCATGCGCGCGTTGAGGCCCGTACAGCAGCGGCTGTACGACTTCGCCGTCAGTGCTGATGGGCAGCGCCTGGCGATCTCCGAAACTGATTTCGAGCTCGGTTCACGGTTGGAGCTGCTGGATGCGGGTCCCAAGGGGGCGTGTGGCGGATGGGGCGCGGAGCTGCCTCTGTCGCTACGCACTCTGCACAGCCACTGGCTTAGCAGGTAGATGGGTGGGTGCAGGAGTGAAGGCGCAGGTGGTGCGGTGGGGTAGCGCATACGGGGTGTGACGGTCTGACGGAGCTTTGGCTGCCGTGCCGGTGGATTAGGGATGGTTTGGAGCGGGGTTCTGTTCTCGTTCAAGATAGAACTGAGAGGAACTGAACTCAAATGGCCGCTGTGGTATCACTCCAGGGAACAGGGCGTCATGGTGCTTCGCCCGCTGGACTTCCAAAAGCACGATGTGCACTTCATCGTCCGGTGCACACCCGCACCGGTGCCGGCGTCTACCCCTCTGGCGCCCGCTGCACCAGATGTCGCGGTGGCGGCAGCCACGTCACCGAGCCACGCCTGCATATACGACTGCCGACGTGTGCCGCCACATTTGCGCCATCGCCACTGGCACAGCCTGTTGGCCAAGCACCGCGCCGAGTTGACTGACAAGCTGGTGCTGCTGGCAGGCGCCATGGTCAAGGACCGTATCCTGGCACGCTTCGAAGACTTGAAGTTCATCCACGCATATCTGGTAGATAGCAGTGACGGTGGTGATACGCCCCGTGGCTTGGGTGGGTCCACGGGTCCATTGCGGCCAGGAGCACCGGAGGTGCTGCCGCCCAAGCCGCCGATATCACCTCCACGGCTGCTGCTACTAGAGCTGCCCCGGTACGGTCTGGAGTTTGAGGTCCGTCCCGCAGAAGGGCAGGTTCTGCCCCGGGACTATGCCGGGTACCGCCTCCGCCAGCGGCAGCTGCTGGTGCAGGCTGCTGAGAAGCCCCGAACGCCGTACGATGCCGTACTGTATACGCTGCTGGAGTTCCAGCAGTACCTGGTTTTGGAGCGAGTGCCCAACGTGACGGGCGCCGTGGTGGGCGCCCGCCGGGAGGATGAACTGGTGCTGGTGCCGGCGGATGGCATGGTCGTACAGGCGGGCGGGGGCAGCGGCACGGGCGGCTTGGCTGCCGGGGGCTGTGTGCGGATAGACGTCAGCCAGAGGGCAGATGTGCACCTGAAGGTGGGTAAGGGCACGGAGCTATGTGGGCCCGATACCTAGGTGGATGTCCTGGTTGAAGTGTACATGTACTGCCCCTACCGGAAGGGCCGCCGCGGGCTGTCGGCGCCACTTGCTGCGAAGCGCCGTTCACAATCACACATGATCGTGCGACGCCAGATACCGCGTTGCCTAGTACATGAACTCCCCTCACTGTTCTGCAGCCTTCCTCGTGTGAGTTGGGGGTTGGGTGTTGAGGGAATGCCGTGGGTTACGGTTCGGGGTGGGGTGGAAAAAGAGGAGGAGGGTAGGAGAGCTTGGAGGGCCTGAGGCTGTTAGTTAATTAAGAGCTAGTTTGGTGAGCTCCCAACCCCCACACACAGGCTCACTGCTACGAGATCCACGGCCGCTTCAAGGACCTGCGAGCCGCGTCCATCCCAGCCCGCCTGCAGCTCGCCGCTCTGTACGCCGCCACCGGCACCCTGCTGCCGGAGCCCCTCAGTCGCTGCACTGGGGGCCAGATGGCCATGGTGCTGCTGCGGCAGTGCTGGGGTAACCGACCACTCGGTAATGCGGACCTAGCACAGTTGCGCAGTGCTGCCCGTCTGGGCGGCTACCTGACTCCCGGACTTAGGCTGCTGGCTCATGAGCTGGAGGTCAGCGCTGGAGAGCTACAGCACCTGCGTGAAGCAGCCGGTTCAGGAGCGGTGTCAGCAGCGCCGCCACAGCCACTGCCAGCTGCGATCTTGGATCCTGACGCGGCCATCAGCTACTGCCAGGCGCTACAGCCGCCGACGCAGAGAGGAGGAAGTTGCGGCGACAGTAGCTTGTGTGGGGGTCCGAATCCGCGTCTGCTGTTGACTCCAGGGGAGGAGGACCGAACCCTGGGTATGCGTCCGTCCACTGTTGCGGTGTTGGAGGAGCCCATGTGGCTGCGGCTGGGCCAATACAAGGCTGTGGAAATCCGGGAACCCTTTCCGGCGGCAGCTGGCTTTGTGGCGAAGGTGGAGACGGCGCTGGTTCAGCTGGTGGAAGTACCCACATTCCAAGAGAACCAGCGGCAGGCGCGGATTCCACCGTACCCTCTGGAGGTGGAGGGCGCTTATGGCGGTGTCGATGAGGGGCTGCGGAAGCGTGGAAAGAGCAGCGCAGGCGTCGCCCGGGGGCCCTCTGGCCCGGCGGTGGCGACTGATGCTTCGGCGGCTTCAGCTAGCTGGACACGTGCTCTGACGCCTCTGGAGGTGGAGATGCATGAGGAGCTGCGGGACAGCTGGGAGGCCCACCACGGGGCCCCGGCATTGGAGGAGCACCAGCTGATGGAGGGGGCTGCTCAGGAGATAGCCCGATGGATGGTGCGTGTGTGCAATGTAATGTAACCAAGTGGGAGGCTTCTGGGCCGCTTTATCTCTTGTTACTTCTACGATTTATCACCTTTTAACACCATCCACCACTATCACACTGTACTACGCCATACGAACTGTAAGTCCAAGGCGGTGGACTCAACCTTCAGGGATCCCGCCTCATTCATTCACCTGAACTTCCGAAGAGACGGAGGGTTCGGCAGTCGCCACTAATCCAGCGTGCGAATCTGGTCAATCAACTGTGAACTCAACTCCACATCTCATCAGCTAGCCATGATCTCGCGCCCCCGGCTAATTCGGGGGCCTCCCCGGGAATCGAACCCAGGACCTTAAACCACTATTGCAAAAGTGTCACCCAGACCAGACCAAAATTCAAGATTTCTGTAAATCTGACCATCCATGTGGGTGTAGGCCGCCATATTAGCAGGAGGCCCAAAAGGAGATGTCGTGGTAAGCCAAACATACCTGGGGGTGCGTTGCGAGAACAGTGCTGAGTACCTCTTGAACTCCCTCCATTCCGCTATCGTGCCCCTTCCCCCGTTCCCGCCTTCACCCACCAAGGCGGAGGTGGCCCAGCGGCGGGAGGCCTCCGAGGCCTTCCTGTTGCGCCACCTGACAACCATTCCGGAGGATGTTGGGCGACACGGCACCAGCTTCCGCCTCATGCAGGCCGCCGGCAGCGCCCCAACCCCGAGCACCCTGGACCTGCTACGGGCGGCCTGGCAGGGCGGCCCACTGCTACGCCAGTTCAACCCCTTCCTGTCGCCGCAGGCGGTGCAGGTGCTGGAAGACGGAGTGCTGCTTTGGGCGCAGCTGTGTGTGCTACAAGACCGACTGAGGAGGCTGGGAAGGCTGGCTGCAGAGGGGCCTGCGTACCGCATCGCGCTCGTACAGGTTGGTTTGTACGGCTTACCGCGTATGTATGTCGGGGACCTTTGCTAAAAGGCAATTCCTGGTTAAATCCTGCTGTGTCGTTACTTTCTCCGCTCTGCCTTCTTCTTCTACCTCCATTCCCCGATACCCCTTTCCACCACCATCACTGCCTAACCCTGTCGTCGGAAGTTGCTGGTGATCGAGATGGCGTTGTCAACGCAGGTAACATTGCACGAGTATGGTTCCGGCTTTGCTTGCGTGGCTACGTTTTCCCTTACTTTCCTGACCACAGCCGGATCCTACTCCGCCCCTTCCCCGGCTGCTAACCGCTACACCCCACGTACCCCCCTTTCCCTGCTATCAGGAGCTGCTGGTACGACGCACCTGGGATGTGGTACGGCACCCTCAGTGGCTCGTGTTCGAGGTGGAGGGGCAACTGCAGATCCGGCCGGCGCAGGCGGCGGTAGCGCAGCAGGTTATGGCCAACCCTGGAGCCATCGCCCAGCTCAACATGGGCGAGGGCAAGACACGTGTCATCCTGCCGCTGTTGGTGCTGCACTGGGCGGATGGATGCAGGGTGGTGAGATGGTCTGTTGGTGACGGTGCACGTGTTTGAATATAATTGTTTATTCATCTACATGTGTGGCTGTATTTCTTGGCGGTTGAAACAGTTGTTCGGCAGTAGTAGTTGACAGTTAGTTACGGGTATCCTTTGTCCTGGACGCCATGTGTTATTATGTCTGCCCGTCCCTTGTATGTGGCGGGTGCCTGATCACCTCTTTGCCGTACACCTTAGTGTACATTTCTTAATCAATCAATTCTGCCTGGTCTTCGAGGTGCTCCGTACCCAGATGGCTGTACACTCGTGCCGGGCCCATCATGCCGTACGTATATCATCTCGTATCGCACCTGCCGTACATGCCGTGCATCAAACTGTTGAAGGCTATACAGCCTCATAAAACACTGCACCTGCACATTCATGCATTCATGCAGGTGCGTTTGAACTTCCTCTCCACGCTGCTTGAGGAGGCTTACTGCCACCTGCATCTGCACCTGTGTGCCGGGGTGCTCGGCCGCAAGCTTTTCACGCTGCACTTCAACCGGGATGTGTCTGTCACGGAGGCGGGAGCCCGGGCTATGACGGCCAGCCTGCTGTACTGCAAACGGGTACGTGTGTACGGCGGTAGGCAGAAGTGTGCTGTCGGTGGTCATGTGAATGCAATACATGTGTGATGTATCGACACACCTTCCTGTCTTAGGAAAGCACCACTTCCCGTAATTGAACTATTTTGTTTATCCAGGCATTATCCCACCTGTACTGTCCATGATCTGCGCGTTGTGTATTTTATGCAAGCTCTGAATACACCGTACCAGTGCCGCCCGCCCCACCCACCCCTCTACCACATACACCCCAGGAGGGAGGTCTGCTGCTAGTGGCTCCTGAGCACCGATTATCACTGCTGCTGAAGCGCCAGGAGATGTGGCAGCAACAGCAATCGAGACCGGACGGCCAAGATGTTGTGGCGACCGCCGTGGCGGCGCTGGACCAGTTGGCTTCGTTGCCGTACTTGGACATCTTGGACGAGAGTGACGAGCTGCTGCACCACAGGTACGGTGTGTCCGCATTAACACGAGTATCGGGTATGACCATACCGCGGGGCAATAATAACCACCATTGCCTCGTGGACGGATAGAAGAGACGCATTTGGTCAGATGCTTGGACCAGCAGGCGCCACCACTCGCCTCCACATGAGCCTCCTAAAGCGAAGGAAGACCATCTTGCCTGTTCTATGACGGCGGGCAGGAGCGCTGCAAGACTGAGAGGGGAGGTGACTATCCCGCCTAACACTGCACCTCGCTCCTGAGGCTTAAGCGTTCTTGTCCGACAGCACCGCCATCACCTGCACCACCCAGCTCATCACCTCCATCGCCTGCACAGCCTAGCCCAGCACCACCATCGCCTGCATCGCCCAGCCCTGTGCCGCCATCGCCTGCGCAGCCCCCCCTCCCCAACGCAATTTACCCCCCCGCCATTGCAGGCTGCAGCTTGTCTATGCATGTGGAGCCCAAATCGACCTGCCCCACATCCAGGAGCGGGCTATCGCCATGCAGGCCCTGTTGGCCGTCGGTTCGCGCCTTGCGGTGGCGGAGAACAGCGGCGACCAGCCAATGGCATCCCACAGCCAGCAGCCCCAGCCATTACTGCTGCTGCCCGGCTCAGCGGTGCTGGAGCCTCCTCTCCACCGCTGCCCGGGGTCATTCAGTGGATTGCGTTTGTTGCCGGGGGACGCTCTCACCGCGTCACTGCCTGGGTGGCACCGCCGGCTGGCGGAGGCGCTGATGGTCGAGCCGCCTTACGAGCTGAGGTGGCTCCAACACCATCCCCTACGGGTACGAAGTGCGAGTGCAAACAGTGAAGATCTCGGTACTGGTGGTGCAGGACGGGGCCGCATCAATCCTCATACGCAGAGCCAAGGCCGTTATACGTGGGGGCGCGTGATGTCGTACGCCGGTCATGACTTCGCGCTGTGCATGTTCTTCGCACAGCCCGTCCCACTGCATCTAATTAATGAGTACGTTGCGCAGGGGCACATCCTGAAAGCCGCATTCCAAAACGCACTGCCCGTTAACATAGCTCATCTCCTCGGTTTGATTCGCGCGCGTGTATGTGTGTGTATGTGTGTATGTGTATTATCCGTGTCATTTTCTTGTTCCATTTGTTTGCAGGTCCGCATCCTGAACTCCCTCACTGAGGAGGGCCAGTCGTGTGAGGCGCTGCTGGGTCCGGATGCGGAGGGTCCCTCCCGGGAGCAGTTGACTGGATCCCAGGTGGCTGTGGTGCTGGCGCTGAGGGGGCTGCTGGCGGGCGGCCTGATGCAGCACTGCCTGCAGAAGAGGCACAGAGTGGAGTACGGAGTAAACAGGTAGTAAGGGTGGGCGGGTTTGAGGGGGATGGGGAGGAGTTAGGGTTGGGTTCATTTCTATATACCTTCGAGCCCTTAGTCCGTTGCGGTGGGTAGCAGCCTATGCAATACTCCTTTGGTTGCGCGCCGTCGCAAACCATACACCCTAAACTCCTCACTGATCAGGCAACCCGGGAGCCGCAAGCGAATGGCGGTGCCGTACCGTGCCGCTCACACACCCTCCGAGCGCAGCGAGTTTGCACAGCCGGACGTGGCGCTCCTGCTTACTAATTTGTCGTACTATTATGACGGGCTATCGCGGCACGAGCTCCGGGAGGCTCTGGTCACACTTCTGGGTATGGGCCTCAACGTGCAGCGGGACTTTTACGAGGGCTGGCTGCGGTTGGGACGAGGCGAGATACCCGCAGGTGAGCGTGGAGGGTCTTTGACTTCCTGCTGTCTGGGGCGGTTGGGCCTCTCCGTACCACCTACTTGTGCCTGCTATGGCGCGAATATACTGCATGTGCCTGGTCCGCTGCCCCCTGCACTTGCTTATACCTTATATTTGCTTATAACATCTCTGCTCGGCCCCCGGACTTGTCCAGCAGCATAGCACACATAATATTTTGCCATAATCCGGCCCCCATCCCCGTATCGTCCCTCCTCCTATGCACACAATGCTATAACTAGTGTGTTTTCGTGAAATGTAATAAGCTCGTATAGCTCAGTCGGTTAGAGCGGTGGTCTTATGCTTCGAGCAAGCCGCAGGACCGGGGTTCGAGCCCCCGTACGAGTATCCGTGCAGTTGTAATGAAAGAGATGCGTGACTTCCTCAGATGTGCGGGGGATTCCTGCAATTCGTTTTGGCAATAGATAACGAATGAGTATGCATCCACTAGTGACTAAGTTGCATATTAGCCATGCTATTGATGTCATGAAGTGATTTTGCAGACCTGGAAAATGCGGGGGGATCTGTTGCCGGAAACCTATGCTGTCGACCCATACACCAACCCACGCAACTCTTTCACACGCGCATGCAGAGGACCTGGCCAAATTCGACTGTGTGGCCAAGGTTGACGTCACCAACGAACCGCAACTGGATCTCATGTACGGCTATCTGCGGTACAACACCGGGCTAATCGACTTCTGGCTCAACCACTGCGTCTTCCCCTCGGAGAGCCGTCAGTTCCCGCAGCGCCTGGCTGCTAGCGCCTGGAACCTTGCGGATACCTACTGCAGGGACGGCATTAGCAGCGGCGGCCCTTGCAGCGGTGGCGATGGCAGTGGCCAGCAGAGGGTGGATGCCCGGGTGGCTGTGGTTGGCTTCTCCGGCACCAATGACAACCACCGGCTGCTGCCGCTGCAAGTGCACCAAGCCCGACCGGAGAACCCCTCGCTGCGGGCCACCAACGGCAAGATGCTGGACGTCATCCTCAGCAATACGCTGGGCTACACAACGCTGCATACGGGCACCACACCGCAGCAGGGGCAGGGGCAGGTAGCCGCCTTGCGACTACAACAACGGGAGAACCAGCCGGTGCGTGTGCCGCTACATGCAGGGAGTAATGGCATGGTTACGGTGATGATCAATTTGTTCTGGAAAGCTTCTGTCACTTAATCAGTATCACATGAAAGGCCAGCGCTGCACGTGCGTTGGCCTCTTTTTAGTGTCCTTGATTTGGGCCAACTGCTGCTGCTTTAGTAGTAGTTTCCCGCTGGGGTTCTGGATATCCATACGGCCATAGCCCTGTCCCCGCGTTCACCCAGAGACCGGCACAGGGGCAGGGTCCACATGTAACCGAGTTAATGTGTTCGACTGGGGACATGGCATGCATGCAGCCTTAAGATAGCTTCCCCCTCGGCTCGCAGGTCAACATGGACGGGACTGCTGCTGCTGCTGGCGGCGCTGGTGGCGGCGGTGGTCATTGTGATGCAGCTGGTGCGGGTGCTGCCCAGGGCTGCTGCCCTGACGAGCGGCCGCAGTGGCAGGTGCTTCTCGACACGGCACTGGATGAGGGGGTGGACGCCCTGCTGGACTGCGGGGCGCTGCTGGCAGGGGCGAGCAACAGGTGCGATGTGCGTGTATGTGTTTGCACGTGTGTGTGCATGTGTGTGTGTGCATGTGTGTGCACGCGTGTTTGTGTGCGCGTGTGTGTGCGCGTGTGTGTGTGCGTTACGTGTGTTGGTGTGCGTGAGTGTGTGCATGCATGTGAACCCGTGTGTACATCTGTGTGTGTGAGCAAAAGAATAACAAGGTGGAAAAAGCACATATTCCTTCATTTCCTCCTCGCCTTGCTGTTGCTGGTTGTCGGTTGTCATTATTGACCGATATAGCGACCTATTGGAGCGGTGGTTGCTCTGCTCAACTGACACCTGTAGCCAACAGTAGAACTACTATGCACCCACCTTCCAGGAATTGGATGACCCTCCACTGCCAGCTGGTACCAGGATGGAATCGATTGCATACAGTTTGCACGCAGCAAGCGAGCATGATTCTTCCTTCCTACCCCTAGCTGCCGCCAACTCCGAAACCAATCGTTCAACCTACCGCCAATGATTCGTGCCCTCAAATCCAGGGATGCCGCCGATTACCTGCTGGCCCGCCTGGACGGGCACCGTTACCAGGGCGTGACGTACTTCGACGAGGCCCTGCGCAGCTGGACCGTGTGCGACCTGAGGGGCCGCCGACTGCCGCGCCACGCCTCAGCCATCATGGAGCGGCAGACGCTGGTCATTTACGACGATGCACGGTGCCGCGGAGCTGACCTGCAGCTGCGACCGGGTGCAGTCGGGCTCTTGACTCTTGGGCCCAGCGTGTGTAAGGACAAGCTGATGCAGGCGGCAGGGAGGCTGAGACAGCTAGGTCGTGGCCAGCGACTGCACTTCGCCGCCGCGCCGGATGTGACGGCCAAGATCAGGCGGCTTAGCGGCTTGCCGGCAGCAGAACCAGGTACATCTTCTACGGGTGCTGACACCGGGAACAGTACTGTTTCCGATAGCCGCCTGCGTGGGGGTCAGCAGCAGCCAACGACGGCACTGCAAGTACTTCGCTGGGTGATGGCCAATACCGTTACGGCGACACTGCACGGTGTAATGCAGTGGTCGACACACGGACTGCACTTTGCTGCCACCAAGGATGCGCCAGAGCGGGCCCTGCACGACGAGGTCCTGGAGCTGGGGCCGCTGTACGGCGGTAGCAAGGCGCCACAGCCGGTGGGGGAGGTGGTGGCATCCAAGGTGAGGCAGCGGTTGCATCATTGCCGCGATGGCAGTGGTGGCGGTGATGGCAGTGGCGGCCTGTCGGCCCATGCGGCTGGTCTAATGATGCGTATTAGGGATCAAGCGGCTCTTTACGGCAGGGGCCACATGGTCGCGGCCGGTGGCGGCGCGGCGGCCGCAGGCGACGAGGAATGCGAGCGGGAGCTTGAGGAGGAGAGGGAGAGGGAGAAGGAGAGAGAAGTTGAGGTGCCACGCGTGTCGCCGGCAGCGGAGTGCGACTGGAATTACGGCACTGCGTTTGCAGCGGCATCACCTGCGCAGCTTGACAGTGATGCACGGCTTGTTGCGCTCCGCGATGCGGTTTCGGGGCTGCTATGGCCGAGCAGTCTGGCTTCGCTCTCCTGGTCTGCAGAAGTCCTCTGCACCGCCAACTTCCTGTGTACCACCACCGCGAGAACACGCGCGGCAATCACAACATCTCGCTGTGGAAAAGAAGAAGCGCTGAACGAGTACCTGCGCCCTGTGGACGCGGTCCTGCTGTTCCCCAGCGGTCAGATGGTGCTGGTTTCGGAGCGCGAGGCGGACCAGCTGCAGGGCCTGGTGTGGGCGTCGTGGCATGTAAGCGTCGTTACTAGCGGCAGTGGTGGCGTCGGTGGTGGCGGCAGTATTGCCGTGCCGCTGCTGGCCAGCCTCTGCTACATGCGCGACGCATTTGCTCGCGGCACCGGACAGGGGCCCCTGCCGTTGCTGGCGGTGCCCTTGAGGGCTGGTGGCGGCAGCGGCATGGCCATGACGGCGGTGGTGCCAGCACGGGTGCCACCGGTGGCGGCTACTGCCATAAGGCCCCTGCAAGTCCACTGGCAGCAGCACCACCAGCAGCAGTTGTGCAATGGGTGGCTGTCGGCTGTGGGCCCATCAGCGTTGGTTTCGGTGCAGTTGTTTAACGGGAATGCGAGTGGGTACGGCAGCGGCGCACAGCAGCGGGAGCTGAGGTCGCTTGTACGGCGGCGGCAGGTGGAGGTCGAGGCGCTGGTGAGGATGCGAGGGAAGGCGTCCCTGCTGCCACGGAGCGAGCTAGAGAGGGCGTGTGACGATTGGATGGACAACACGCTGGCCCAGTTGCCTGAACGTAGCCGCCGGTGCCAGCATTCAGTACCTGTATCTACACCCAAAACCCATTCACGCAAGCGCCAGTTGGAACCAGAGGACGAGGATGACTATTGAGAGTGAGGATAGCAGCCACCCATGAGGAGGACGAGGATGATGAGGGTGAAGTGGAGGAGAGTGAATCGGATGGGTCGGAGGAGGACTTGGAGGAGAAGGTGGGGGATTGAAGTGCAGGCGTCCACCGCCACGTGCTCAGCACCCTAGTGGTAACAGGCCTTTGGTGGAGCGGTCTGGTAATGGGCTGCCAATGAAGGTAAAGCCTTCTACCTCCGCGGCCGCTGTACAGCAAATTGACACTACTGGCGTGTATGGCCTGTGTGTGGCAGGAACAGCAGAGGCAGGTGTGAAAAAGAATGCAGCAGCAGGGGCCCCGGCCAAGAACGCAAATCGCTGTGCCAGCCGTCGCTACTGTAGTGTAGCTCCTTAACTGCTGCTGCTGCTGCTGCTGGTGTGGGATGTGACTTCAGACTTTAGTGGGAATGATTAGCAGCAGACTATATTACTAGGCTGATATGCATGTACATTCTTGTGCTAGTATCCTAGGACCTGCTGGCTTGCCATTTTGAACTACTATACTTGGTGTTCTTTGACACGCTGCAGCTGCTGCTGGCGGGTGGCAAGTAAGGATAAGTAGTGACAGATAAATAGAGCTAGCTGCAAGGATGTGCAGGCCTGGTTACACGGGTGATGGTGATGTGCACACCCTTGTCCTTAAGGACACTGTCATGGGATGTCGTGCACAACGGTGTGCATATGCAGGGTAGCAGTTGACATGTCGTTGAACATTGATGAATCACAGAGAGACTGAATAGTTGTAGTTGTGATTGATGCTATGGTTGGGAGATGAACACCTCGACTGCTGTTTAGCCTGGGTGGTAGGCAGTGTTGATTTCTAGATAGATCGAGGTGGTGACCTGACTGGGTGCCAGGGGTGACATATGTGCGCATATGGCCTAGATGGGTTAGATTGCTGAAACTACATGTTTACCTTGATATCAAAACAACCACTCTGATCACCATCCACTTAGCCTACCTGACCATTTACCCAGCTGACCATTTACCGATCGCGAACTGACTAATTAACGTGTGTTGAGCGATCGTTATTCGGTCGGTTCGGTTAACGAACTGCAGTAGTGTTCAAAACGGTCGGTACCGACGTGTTTATGCCATGGGGAAGGGATGCTATAGCAACAATCACGTACTGCGCCCGAACAAGTACAGACCAGCAAATGCCCAAGGACGGACAAAGACCCGGCAAGACCTACCTCCATGCGTACATACATATGCTACCTGCATACGTGGCCTGGATAATCCTGATCCTAAACAATCAAAAAGACGACACACTGATCTTTAATCCCTGGCCCAACAGCCAAGACTTCTGAGGAGATAGAACTTCGACCACAAGTTGCCAACATCCCAGGCTCTCTTAATTAATGCAGTGCGATGGTAGGACAGCAGAAACTACTGTCGTACAGTGCTGTGCTGATGTGGGTACTCCAGTGCACGCACGTACGGTGTGGGCTCGCGTAGTAGCTGGTACATAGTACGGCACACATATCATCTACGAGTACACGCTAAGGTGCTCCACCAGCATTTTGAGAGGCCTTTTCAGCGGCCAGCTGCTACAGCTGGAGAGAGCATTTTGAGTGGTCACTGATGGGGCTGGTCAGGCGGATATCCGGATCGAACCGGTCACTGTCCACAAGCTCGCTCCTCTGCTCCAAAGTGAAAGAGGACTTCGGCCATGTTAACCTCTTTAGTGTAGCTGGGCAGATAACCCATATAACACGCATCTCTTAGAGGAAGTAGGTGCATGAAAGGCGACACACAGCATAGGCTGTGTAGTAATACTACTACTACTACTACTACACAACCATCAGGGAGCGTTACTACTATAGTAGTACTACTATAATAGTAACGCTCCCTGATGGCCAGTGTCTCACAACTTGCAATCCCGATGTGCGGATTACACATCCAAGCTCGCCCTCTCTACTCGCTCTTGATGACATGTGCTTGAAGTTAAGGGGCCCTATCTTGGCTTCATTGCTTGCTAGCTGTGAAACTCGCTTGTGGTGTCCGGGGAATACGATGTATATACATGGAGGAGATGACTGGCCTTAAGGCTAAGGCTGTGCGAGGTTTGCCTAAAGGGATGGATAGCTAAATGTGGCAGAGCACCATGTGTGCCATTGCCATCCGGTAACAGCAAACAGCACGACTGGAAGACTGGTGTGTGTTGCACCAAAGGTATTGCTGGTGTGTCTATGTAATGTAACCAAGTGGGAGGCTTCTGGGCCGCTTTATCTCTTGTTACTTCTACGATTTATCACCTTTTAGCACCATCCACCACTACCACACTGTACTTCGCCATACGAACTGTAAGTCCAAGGCGGCGGATCCAGCCTTCAGGGACCCCTCCTCATCCAGTCACCCGAACGTCCGAAGAGACGGAGGGTTCGGCAATCACCACCAATCTAGCGTGCGAATCTGGTCCGTCAACTGCGACCTCAACTCCACATCTCAGCAGCTAGCCATAATCTCGCGCTCCCGACTAATTCGGTCTATGTAGTATCCTGGCAAGCTTAACATGTATCCAAGAACAGGGGAAATAGAGCAGAGAGGCTTACTTTATGGGATTGGTGGAGGTTTAGAACTAGACCTGGGGAGCATGTACATATTGGGGAACCCTCGAGATAACCTCGAGATAACCAATGATCATATGGGTACCGCTTGCCGGACCGCCATAACCAGCTCCTGGTCAGGCCATAACCAGCACCTCATCCACTTCACACCAACAGCATTTTGCATTTTTATAATCCACACAGACAAACTCTATTTTCCGATGGGCAACTTGATTTTATCGTCAAGAGTGGACAAGCTCCATCATGCCGCAACCTGGTCTACAGCCTTTTTCCCAGCTCTAGTAATATTAGGGCTTGGTATAGCTCTCATCATCGTCATGTAGTTATCATGAAGTTGCTCACAATGGCGGGCGGGCGGCGGGAGGCTGGTGCTGCAGGCAGGGAGCTGCCCCCAGCCAGTGGTGGCACCAATGCCATCCCTGCCCTGAGCCCTGGCAGCGGCTGAGTATACAGAGCTGTTGCCGCTGCTGGCTGGGGCAGCTCCCTGCCTGCAGCACCGACCACTGGTTGGGGCACAGGGTTCTTCACCAGGGTACCCAAAAATTTCGGTCGGACCCAAAACCCTCTTGAGTAACCTATCGGGACCCTCCCCGAAAGTTTCCCTGTCAGCCTGACAGTTTTTATGGGCACCCCGAAATTGTCTGAAGCAGTTTGGGGGCCAAAGTTTAGCTGGATCTATCGTAATATGCTAGGACAGCTGAAGTAACAGGTGTTTGACTTTATTTTGGAACGTGGCATCTGGGAGCAATCGTTCAGGCAAGGATTTTACCCAAAACCAAGGAGGCGCCGCTCCTCATCCACCTCTGCAGCAAGCGCCTCCACCACACCTGCCACATCATCATCATCGTCCGTCTCCTCAGACGGGTACAAATCATCACTTGCCACACTCTCGACCTCCTCGTTATCAGAAGGGTAGTAGGCCTCTTGGCATTTTGTTGGCAAACTTACCTCGCCTTTTCAACCTTTGGTTCCCTTATGGAACAAAACTATGTGGTAAGCTCGTACCAAGGACTTCCGTGCCCTAATCCCTGGTATTAATCCGCACTGGAACTGCACCCTTAGTGTTAAACACAGCAACGCGCCGGACCCCCGGGTCATATTATTGCTGTCACCATTTCATGGTATATGTGCCGGTCACTTTTTAACAGGTAGCCCATAAATCTCACTATGCTGATGAGGAAGCCCTGACATAATCAAGACATGCCATGTATATTTCTGCCAGGGCAAAACCCTTTAGCCAAAGCAGTATCAAATCCTTTCTTGGGAATAACCAGATGAAACAGATTACCGAAAGGAAGCTCAATATTCCAGAGTAAGGGCATTACGACACACGTATCTGTGTTGACGAAAAAGGTCATATCCGACGCGTGCGCGTCAACCTCTGGGAGTTGACGAACGAAAATGGTAACTAAGGTTTCTTTTAACGGAATTAAAAGTTCGCAAGCATGAAAGTACTTTTGTTATGGATGCGCGCAGGAGAAATGCGCAATTATGTCGGAAGTACGGCAACCTTTCGGAACGGTCGACATATATTCTTACAGCATCATTCGATAATACAAGCAATTGAATACCTTTATAATAGATAATTAGATTGCACCGATTGGTGTGACCGAAGCAAGTCGACAGGACGGAGCGATGCGTTCCCAGCTCCAAATTACGTCGAGGCCGTGCCACTCAGGGACAGCGATACAGTTGCATATCCCCCTTAGGCATATCGCTTATCATGTCCGGCGTCCTGCAGTGGTGCGAGTGCACGCGTTCAAAGCGTCCGAGGATACAGCGAACGAGAAGTTGCAGGTTAGCCGGATTTTCCTGGTTGAATTGTGTTGCTTTACATTTGGGTTGGGCAAACAACTGCTGTGAGATATGAATTGGGGCTATCCTATTGCTGCGTTGTTTCTGCCTGCTGCACTCTTTGTGTTACGGTACTTGCTGTCGGCAATAGCCCTTAGAGACATTGAGCTTCTATATTCCACCACTGCGTACTATAGATGCATGTCAATAATAGCGATGATCTGAACCCTTTGTTATCGTGGTCATACCGATGCTTCGATTTCATCGCAGCCGTCTTTACATACGAAAGTGGCTATCATCGGCGGTGGCCCAGCTGGTCACACTGCTGCAATTTATGCGGCGCGTGCTGAGCTCGAGCCCATCGTATTCGAGGTATGGTTGCGCTGCAACACCCTGGGTCTGCGCTGACCGGCTTGCTTCCACTCCCCCGGCATTCACTGCAAACCGATGGATCAACATTGGAATACGAAGATTCTCACTCAACGGATTTGCACTGCGAACGCTTTATGTGGCCCCGGCGACAGGGTTGGATGGCGGGAGGAATTGCTCCTGGAGGTCAGCTCACAACAACAACGTTCGTCGAAAACTTTCCCGGTTTTGTGGAACCCATTATGGGTTATGAGCTGACTGACAAGTTCAGGTAGTACAAATTGCGGAACTATTAACAAGAAAGTGCGGGAGATGAATGTTGCCTAAACGACGACACCGTCTTGATGCGGTTATGTCTGAAGACAGAAACGTGACGCATCGTTCTGAGTTTATCGCAGCTTCTGAGTTTGAATGCAATTTATAACTCTTCCTCGTGGCGTTTTCTTCCCAGGCCATAGCATCTCACGCCGCAGTAGTCCTCATCGATTTTATTGATGTGCAACGACCTGCGTCCCGCCCTTCCTGCATCCAGCAGTTGACGCTTTGGGCGTCGGCTGTTGACCTTTTGCCCCTTCCATGATCGCATGTTTCCCTCCCTGTCTGCCTGCTGTCCTATTTAAGTCGATGACCCGCTGACGTCCTGCAGGCAGCACAGCGCTCGCTACGGTACTCGTATCTTAACCGAAACCATTACCGACATCGACCTGCTTGTCCATGACACAAAGCCGCCAGGGCTGTACCGCGGTACGGCAGGCCTGACCATTGGTGACACTGATTTGGGCGCTCCGAAACCGCTATCCCATATGGAAGAAATCGAACGGCCACGGCGGCCCTTCAAGCTGTGGACACCAGAACGCTGTATTACAGCGGACACTGTCATCATCGCCACCGGTGTGTGTTTCAGTTCGTGGGTGCGGGAAGGAGAGGGAGGGAAAGTGGGAGGAAGGGGAAGGGAGGGAGAGTGGGAAGAAGGGGAAGGGAGGGAGAGTGGGAGAGGGAGGAAGGGAGAGAAAGTGGGAGGAAGGGGAAGGGAGGGAAAGTGGGAGGAAGGGGAAGGGAGGGAAAGTGGGAAGAAGGGGAAGGGAGGGAAAGTGGGAGAGGGAGGAAGGGAGGGAAAGTGGGAGGATGGGAGGGAGAGTGGGAGGATGGGAGGGAGAGTGGGAGGAAGGGGAGAGAGGAAGGGAGGGAGAGTGGGAGGAAGGGGAAGGAAAGGAAAGGGAAGGAAAGAGAGAGGTGGTCACGGACTGTGGTGATAAGTCATGAGGGCTGCAGCCTGGCGCATGATTGAGAGAACAGTACGGCCGGGTATGTTTGTGGATAGATGGGTGCGGAGTTAAGCTCGTGGTCAGGGAAGGGCAGTCAAAACTTATACCCCCAAACCAGGTGAACCCCATGCCACCGATTGACCAGACCTGATCTGTCCTTGCATTGGTTCCCCCCTCCCTCTCTGGACAAACTTAGCGTTCCTTCCCTCCCTCACCCCCGTTGTTGGACTTCCATCCAATACATGAACACAACACGGGAATGCTGGCGGGCTGGTCCCGGCTGGGGGCTGAAATGGAAACGAGCAAATGTGCCGGCGACATGGTTGTGGGTGCTGGGGACCCATGGGTCGGTGTATGGGTCGGTGGGTCATTCTCACCCGTCTCCTCCTGTCCGCCCCCAGGTGCCAGTGCCAAGCGACTCCGCTTCCCGGGCAGTGGGGATGAGTCCGAGGGCGGGTTCTGGAACCGGGGCATCAGTGCGTGTGCCATCTGTGACGGCACCTCGCCACTCATACGGTACGGCAGGGTATGTGTGGGGGTATGCGGTACGGGGCACGTTGTCCTCAAGTGAGTCCACCAGTTCACCGGCGTCATGATCTCCGGGGTGTGTGTCTCTGGGTGTGCACATCATCAGCCATACACACATCACGCACGCACGCATTTGTACGACTTAGGGTTTCGAGTCTATATAAAGCGTAGGGATTGTGTGGAGCGCGGCAGAAAAGATGGGGTGGGAATGGTGGGCGGGCGGTTGATTTCTGGCAGGTTGATTTGGCGGAGGTGTGCATGGCGTGATGGTGATGGTGGTGGTGGTGATGGTGATACGTCCTGCAGGATATAACACCGTGTGTTGCTCGTCATCTTGTATGCGATGATGGAGGGGGGTTGCATCAGGGTTTCATGACCAGTGCCACTGCAGTTGTGAATGATGATTGCAGCTGATACCATGACAAGGTGAATTCACTAACCAGAACCAAACCAACCAACCAACCAACACCGTTTGTCACAATTTGTGAAAGCAGATTTCATAACTGACTCATACGTGTGTGTCTGTGGATATGTGCGTGCTGGGTATTCCTACCCTCCCATCATTCCTCCCACCACCACCCCCAATCCCCAATCGCTCCCTACCCCCTCTCTCTCAGCAACAAGCCGGTGGCAGTTGTGGGTGGGGGAGACAGCGCCATGGAGGAGGCCATGTTCCTGACACGGTGCGAGTACCTCTACGGAGGGAGGGAGGGAGGGAGGGGGGGGGGGGAAACTGACTGGCCGATTAAGGACTGACCCCTGGTGTGGTCACACCTGATGCGGTCTACTGCACACCGTCACCTTGCCGCCCTTGTGCTGTCCTCTGCTGTCCTGCTTTGGAAACCCCATGTGTGTGGAGGAAGGCCCTGGTTCCCATGTGTGCTGTGGTGTATGTATGTATGTATGTATGTATGTATGTATGTATGTATGTATGTGTGCCTTGCAGCCACCCGAAGACTACTGACCTCGTCCACCTCTCCGCACAAGCCCGATCAGCACTGCGAGGGGCAGAGGGACAGACAGCCGAATCTTCGACGAAGTAGAGGGCTCTGCCACAAAGCACAGTTCCTAGCTCCCGAAGTTTGTGTGTATGTTTGTATGTATGTATGTTGTATGTACATGTTATTGCAGGTACGCCTCCAAGGTCTACATCGTTCACCGCTTCGACTACCTGGAGGCGTCCAAGGTGTGTGGGTGGTTGTGTGAGGTAGTTGGGAGGTGGTTGAGCGGTGATAGTTTCTAGTGTGGTGGCGGGGTGGTGGGGGTTTGGGTGAGCTGTGGTAGAGCATGTGATTGTGGGTGATGGGTGCAGGGGGCCATCCCAGTCATAGGCTAGAGGCACCAGGTGCCTAATTCTGCTGGGGTGAGGCCAGGTAGCATGTGCTCTACCTGCCATCTGGTAAGCACCAACGGGGGCCTAATCCCTGCCTGGGATTAAGCCCCGTTGGTGCTTACCAGCTAGCAGGGTGCAGCATGGCATGGGGTTTGTGATTTGTGGTTTTGTTTGTTGGTTTGTTGGGTAGATTGATGGATGGATGGATGGATGGATGGATGGATGGATGGATGGATACTTTGATCAATATCTGCTATGTAGTGAGGAGGCGTTTTCATCTCTTGACATTCAAGATTACATGCTCCTCGTATGCTCCAGCGGGGGTTTACTCTCCTCCCCTCCTCTGGTGCGCTGCTTTCTTTATTCCCTCTGAGGGCCACTGCGGGGGTACCGGGGTGCCGTGCTGTGGTGCTGCATCGCATCTTCTGCTGCAGTTGGGGCAGTGTGGGGATGAGAGAGTGCGCTCAGGAGGAGGACACGTAACCCCACATCATCAGGGGAACCACTAACTAATGTGGCTAATTAACTCTGGGGTGTTGGTCTTCGGCCCGCCTTTAACACCCTCTTTCAGCCATGTCTAAATAAATGTACCGTACTTGTTCGCATGTACGGCAATTCCCGTACGC
This sequence comes from Volvox carteri f. nagariensis, assembly GCF_000143455.1. Taxonomy (NCBI): domain Eukaryota; kingdom Viridiplantae; phylum Chlorophyta; class Chlorophyceae; order Chlamydomonadales; family Volvocaceae; genus Volvox; species Volvox carteri. The sequence goes on from NW_003307562.1 coordinate 1,320,193, forward strand.
ACCTCCCCGCAGTCCATGGCCCGCCGTGCCCTGTCCAACCCCAAGATTGAGATTCTGTGGTGCAGCCAGGTAGTGGAGGCACACGGCAACGATCAGGGCAACTTGGGTGAGGGTGTTGAGCTTGGGCTTGAGGGGGGGTGAGTGGGCTGGGGGAATGGGGGATGTGGGCAGTCATGTGGATGGCAGTATCTCACGCGGCACGGGAACACCGCCGGGGCATCGGGGGGGTTGGAGGGGGGTTGTGGTGGTGGTGGGGGTGGGGGTGGGGCAGGTGGCAGCAGCTGGCACTTGAAAGGGCGTCTTAAGATGATGGCAGGGCGCCTTAGCGCATACGGCATACCGCGTCCTATTTTCGCATTTCTGCTTTCGTTTCAATTTAACTTGAGTACTGACTGAACTGACTTATTTTGGGTACGTAAGTATGTTTGTGTATATGTTGTTGTGTGCTTGCGTGTTGCCTGTTCAGGATCCATCACTGTTGCTCGGTCTCCCATTCCTTCCCCCGGGCACACTCCCGCTGCACTGGGCCTGGCGGGCAGTGCGCCGCCGCAGCCGACGGCGGTATCCCTGGAGCGGTTGGCGGTTGGGGGGCTGTTCTTCGCCATTGGCCACCGCCCCGCTACGGACTTCCTGAAGGGCCAGGTGCGAGTGGTGGTGGCGGTGGTGGTGGTGGTACGGCGTCAGGGGGGGGGGGGGTAGTGAGGGAGAGGAGGAATGAGGAGGGAGGTGGGGGAGCCGTCAGGCCGGTGCTAAGGTGCGGGTGGTGGATGCGATAAAGCGGAGGAGGAGGAGGAGGAGACGGAGTAGAAGTAGGCGGGAGCAGAGCAAGGGAAAAAACACGGGCAGAACACACCACTGGGGCTCCCCCGTCACTAAAGATGTATTGCTCGAGGCGCGTCAAGTCGGACGCGCAGCCGTACTTTGTCGTACAAGAAAGCAGCACATAGTTATATTGTTGCGACCTTGCTGTCGTGACACCAATGTGACCGTTCGTACTTACCGACCACGGTGTTATGTTGCGTTCGTACTCTGTAGCTCGACCTGGACGAGTACGGCTACATCGTGACCGTACCCGGAAGTACGGCAACTAGTGTACCTGGTAAGAGTTTCATGAAAGGGAGTTGGGAGGGGGGAGAAGCTGGCTTGGGGAGTTGGAACTAATGAATGGATGCGGATTCCTAATTAATATATTCCGGAGGGAGTTGTGGGGGATTGGGTTGCGGGGATGGAGTGAACACGCGCTAAAACGCCCCGCGAGACGGCGCCGCCACCGTCGGGGTCGTTTTCACTGTCTAGCTATAATATAGAAAGGCCATCAGCACCACATTGTTGTAACAAGTTGTGATACACATTATATTATATTATATTGTATTATATGATATCATATCATATCATAATCATATGATATGATATGATATGATATGATATGATGTTATATGATGTTATATGATGTTATATGATGTTATAGGTATATCTATATATATTCTAAGCTCAATATCTACACCGGCAGATATACATATGTCCAGAGGAATAAATTGGAGTGGGTGCTCAACGACCGCCTCTTGCTTTTGCTCCCACTTCGCCCACCGCCCCCCCCCCCCC